>NW_014555200.1:1116255-1160350 GCF_001313825.1 Dinoponera quadriceps | reverse complement strand
CCCTCTCGTTCTCTCTTCTACGTTTAATGATTATCGAAACGTCATCTCAAGATAACCGATTGCGATAGGCGGCGCTCTGCGATGTCATAAATGAGTCACCGAAATTACTGGAACTTGTCGCGATATGTGCGACAAGCGCGAGTTGACTAATTGCGATTTAGCGATTCGCTTTACCTTCCCGGACAGTTGCTCGTCAACTTGAACGCAAACGGAAAACAAAACCACTGTTAATTTGGTTTAGCTTCTTGTGCATCCTGCTCGTGGCGTTCGGAGCCCCGTTGATAATTTCGATTATCCGCAACCAGCGGATGTTCTCTTACTCTCTTCCATATTACACAGATCGGTGACATAAATGCAGGAAGAATTGTCAATTTTTCTACGCGTATCGTCACTCGAGAACAAGTCGCGCCGACAATCTACCGCGATTGATTTTGTTCAGCGATTCTTTTTTTTGTCCTCTTCTACATTTCACAGATCTGTAACATAGACGAAAGATCTGATTAACAATGATTCGAGCGAAATAACTAGAATACGATTCGATCCGGAGGCGTCTCGGGACGCAAAATGATATTCTTCCGTGCTTCCGGGGCTTCCATTAAGAGTTTCTTTCATTCCCTTTTTTTCTTCCCGTGTGTCAACAGTGACGTCAATCGAGCGAAATGTATAAAAAACAACCACGGTCAGGATGACGTCGACGACGACGACGATGATGACGATGACGACAACGGCGACGGCGGCGACGAGGATGACGACAACGGCGACGGCGGCGACGAGGATGACGATAACGGCGTTGATGGCGGTGATGACGACGGCGATGCAGACGGCGACGACGACGACGACGACGCAAACCGTCAGACACAAGGAGGCTTTGATTGTTCCGACGTTTTCATTGCGGTTGCTGCTGCATGTGTATCTGGTGATGCATGCTACCGAGGACGTTCTTGATCGCTGAGGCCTTGAGAAGTCGCTTGAGCACACCGCTGGTACCGCGGTGCTGCAGACTCTTATGCGTGGTCAGCGAGTTCTTCGTACGGTATCTACGGTTACAGAACTCGCAGACGTAGAGCGTGTCCGATTGCTCGTGTTTGTCTTGGTAGTGGCGTTTGAGGGAGTAGTAGCATGAAAACATGCGACGGCAGTACGGACATTCCTGAGGCTCGTTTATGCCACCCGCCGTGGGTGGTGGCATTCGGTACACGACAGTGGGAGGCGTCGTCGGTGCCGGATGCGTCCCGTTGCCCGTACCTGAAACGAATCCGTATAAGATTGCTGTCGGGGAGATAGCTCGTCATCTCAAATCCGGGAACCGGGCAATAATTTCGGCCGATTCGGATCTCGATCGTTTTGTTCGCGACGAGATTCGAGTGAGTGGAAGCGCACCGCCGACAGGTACTTTCTTCTCACGTTTTACAGCACGAGAGATTCAAAAAGCGTTCAATTGGCCCATCCGCTAGGTATCATCTAGGCGACGCCTGCCGATGACGATAAAAATGCGATGGGATGTATATACCATTTTAATCAACGCACTTGAATATCTCTCTATGCTCTAAAGGGCTACATATAGCCTGGACCGGAAAAAACGAGTGTAACTCTTTAAGCTCTGATCGCTCCCGTTATTCTATGCAGAAAAGTATCGAGACGAGATCATCGAAGAGCGAATACACCTCAGATATTATAATTTTTATGCTGGAAAATATCGGGATAAAATGTGAAATATGCTGGAAGGTGTCTTCATTCTTCGATGATCTTACTTCGGTAGTTTTATACGCAGAATGAGGGGAGAATCGAGATTTACACAGTCCGGGAAATTTTGACGAAGCGGCCACGTGCAGATAGACGGGTTAAACTGAGCAGAAAAGTCCTGCATCATTTTGCTGACAACCACGCAAAATTTCGAATTATTAATGAAAAGTGATCATGTATAGAGGCTTCTTTAATTAATAACTCCTAATCTACAAGTATATGACAGCTGTTGTACTTAGCGGCAAGTTCGAGGTACAAAGTTCAATGCATTAATCGCTAGATACAACAGCCGTCATATATTTGTAAATTAGACCACTCTGAACAAAAAGGTCCATTTCGCAAATAACACGCAAATTTTTTAGTTATTAATTAGGGAATTCTCTATACGTGGCCATTTTCAATCATTAACAACACGAAATCTTGTATGCTGCGTGTGAAATTTTGTTCGCAAAATGATAAAGATTTTTTGCTCAGTCTAACCCGTTCTATCTGCATATCGCCGTTCGGTGAAGACGCGTATCCTATATATTCAAATAAAATTATAAATATATTTAAAATATTTTCCGAGGAGTGTGTCCTCGATAATGCACGGTCCGAGGTAAATTTCTCTTTATTCCCTTTTCCTCATCAAAATGCGTATCTCTCGCAATATCATACAACCTCGTGAAAAAGAGATCTCGATATTTTATTTAGTTTGAAAAATATTCAAGTGCGTTGATTAAAATGGGACACACAGCATGTGTGTTTGCTCATTATGAAAAATTTCAATGTCGAATTTCACTTTGACGGCCCGTCGTATAACTCATGTGCGGTATGTGATTTCGTAAATCATAAATCACGAGTGACGAAATGTAGAGTGTAGCGTGCAATTTTTTTTGGTTTCTTTCACATACACCGATGTAACAAATATATAATTGAAATCACCGTTTGTGAGAGATAACCGTTCATAATTATTCGGATCCAAATCAAGTTTGTGGTTGCGTGTGAGAATAGAAGAGTTCAAAATGGTGTAAGAGAGGCTGAAAGTTGTGTGCAAATCGCAAAGCTCCATAGATTGTATAAGTTGGTTAGATAGCATATAATCGCAGTTTCTTACTTCCTCCTTGCAATCTTATCGAATCACCGAAACAGTACACACGAGATGACTGAGGATTTCGAAAGAAAAAGGGAAGATGAGCGAAAGGGCGTAGAACAGGATCTTATATATCGCGTGCATCGAGCTGGCGATTAATGTATGCGTTAGCGTATGGGGAGTAGATATCTGTGGATAGAGAAATTATACAGCAGCAATACGAGCTTGCGCACTGTCGCCAATTTCGAATTGTACGTTTTAAAAACGATTTCCGGAAAAAATAGGACACGTCATTTTCAACGTGAACCATATCCGTCGGTCAAACGAGAAAAGATCAAAGTAGTTTTTCGAGATGAGAAATCCAGCGATCGATTTCGCGCGATAATATGTGCGAATCTTTCGCTCTGTCAAAGACCTCACGATATTTTCGACGATTCCAAAATAATCAGAGAAAATAATCAGAGAAACGACATAAATAACGGAAATGCTAACAATCACTGTAGGAAACAATGCTAGTGAACGTGGGATACGACGAAAAAAGCATGAGTGTTTTTTCGGTTGGAAAATGTTTAATATATATATATATATATATATATATATTTGACATTTTCGCGCGGAACTTACAATCTCTGGCAATCGTCACAACCGCGCCAAAAGTCGATTGCACTTTGTCCAATTTTTTCGCGAAGCTCTCGGTTTGTGCGCAACGCCAACCGAATCCGCAGATTCGACGATGCTCAGAAGAAGAATGAACAGACATGAATCGAACAAAGCACGTAGACAAAGCGAACAAGCAAGCAGGCAGCAGGCGTACAATCGCGTGGACATGCAAACGTGAACGAGCAATAAACGAATAGCTAAGTGAGCAGATTGCCGGCTCGACTGTAAAGTAATTGTGTGAGATATACGAAATGTAGCGGACGTTACATAAACGATAAGAAATGAGAAGGGCTTAGGTTAATCGGAGATTTGTTATTTTCGCAATAGTAATTCCGTATCGAGAACGACTGCGATAGTTTGCGATTTAGACCCACTATCCGTACAGCTATCTCCGTGACTCTCGGCATCGGGAAGGTATCGAGCTGGTAAAAGCTAATAACACCTCCTTTAAGGAAGATTGTTTCATTGGGATTGTCGACAGGCGGCGTATCGTTAGTTGTAATCGTCTTGAACCTCGGTTGCGTAATAGACTCGACCATGTCGTTGCAATGAATTTTTGCTACGTACACGCGGCAGATGGCTAAAATGTTCTAGATAACGTAGATACGGATAAAATTAATGCCAGTTCTAATAGTTTTCGACACTCAACATTGCAAAGTTACGTGTATGCGTGTGTATGTGTGCGCGCGCGCGTGTGTGTGTGTGTGTGTGCGTGGAGCGTGTGAATAAAATAATTTTTGCGAAGGGCAATTCCTCGTTATGGAACAATATCGACAATATTGTACAATTGCAGCACACAAAGTCGCACGTGTATATGTGTGTGTATGCGAGCAACAATAACTCTCGAACAGTGGTTCAACGTGTCTAACGCGATTATGCGGCCGAGTGTCTGTTGCGCTTCCGAAAGGAAATGGGGGAAAAACGCTGAAAAGAGATGGCCAAGGTATACTGGAGCTCAATTATACGTTTGTCAAGCATTCGTGCGTAAACTTTTGGTGAAATCACGTCCGCGTAGCTGCGCGACATGCTGCGCTTTACCGATGCACCGAGAATACGAGTCACTGACAGCAGGTATAACGGGTCGGCGAATACCGGAAGAGCTCGATCAACGGCGCGTACGGTACCAAAGAGGCGCGAAGGACGACGGGATAAGAGGAAAGAAAGCAGTTACGCGAGCCGAGGATCGGACGACGGCGCGAGACTCGAACCGTAAGACGAACAAGAAAAGTAAGAAGATTCCGCGTGCGAGCTGAGACCGGTTTCTCTCCGCGGCATGCACCATTCGCGGAGCTAGAAGGGTGGAACGAGAAGGAGGAAGAAGGAAACAAACTCTCGGCGCTCTACCTCGACGAGGGGGAGACGGGACGACGCGCGAATAAGCACGGAAAGTGTCCAATGCGAAATGAATGTCAAAGAAGGTGCGATAGGAAATAGGTGTGTACGCGCGTCGTTACGTACGTGTTTTGCAGATACGAAAGAAACAAAAAGATAGAGAAGACAGAAGGGGAGGAGGGCATAGAGAGAAAAAGAGAGAGAGGTGTGTGTGTGTGTGTGTGTGTTTGTATGTGTACGTCACACAAAGGTGAGTTTCGAGAAAGACTATTAAAAGTTTGGAAATGCTGTGCGTCATAGGTGTTTAACGTGGTCCCTACCTTATCTAAACCTTCAAAAGAACTTAATGTCAATGTCGCCGGGCCTGCTCTTATGATAGGTATATATATGGGTCATCAGGGAATTACGCGAGCAGTACACCCGCTCGCAGATGACGCATCTGTACTCCTCCTGTCGCTCGGCGTGTTTGTCAGCAACGTGGCGTTTCAGGGATGCTTTGCTGCATAGTACCTTGCCGCACAGTTGGCAGGTGAACAACTTCTTCGCTGACTGGGTGTTCAGAGAGTTCAAGGTCAGTCCCGTCATAGAGGTGAGCACTGAAACACAACAACGCACCTCTCATGCAGCTGCACACCCCCAACACTTATAAACCCCGCACCCTGACCGCCGGAAAAACAATCGCCCGAACGGCTCTCTCGCTCGAGAATGCGAGCGCGAGTGCGTCGATTTCCTTTATTTTTCCTTTATTATTACGATTTTACGATTTCCCCCCCTCCCCCCTAAAGCTCGGAAACAATAAGTATGTATTCGCTTAAAGCTCGTAATTCGTACTTCCACAGACGGATTAGCTCGTAACGATCTCTCTCCCTCTCTCTCTCTCTCTCGCTCTCTCTCTCTCTCTCTCTCTCTCACTCTCTCTCGCTCTCTTGCGACGATTGATATTTCTATACATAGCGAATATATAAGAATACGCGACAATTACCGTATCTTCCCACATTTTGACAATCGTATATTGGCTCGCCGATATTCTCCGCGGAATCTTCTCTACTCCTCTTATCTCATTCTATTCCCTCACGGTCAATTATCACCGAGTAATGCGAATTGATATGAAATTCATTTCAATTACTTGAGAAGCATCGTTTGGGACAACGTTTTAAAACAAATGAATGTAACGCGCGAAAATTTTAAATGGTCAGTGTGCGAATGTAAAAAAGGTCGATCCCTCCCCCTTCCCCTTTAACCTCCCAATCCCCTCCTTCTCCTTTTCCTTCTTCTTCTTCCTCTTCTTCTTCTTTTTCTTCTTCTTCTTCTCCTTCTCCTTCCTCCTCCTCCTCCTTTTCTTATTCTTCCTCTTCCTCTTGTTTTCTTCTTCTCCTTTTTCGTTCTCTTATCTTTATCCTTCTACATCTCTCGTACGTAGGTCGCACCGACCTGTATATCGACCGATCGACCAATTGGTCGATCGATCGACCGGTCGATCGATCCATCGGACGTAAGGTTTGCATCGTTAGAAATGCAATTACGCGTTACTATTGGGAATAAACAGGGGAGAAGGATCAGAGACGCGAAAGAATCGACTCGTCGTTTCTCTTCGTGCGGAGCAAAGCAAGAATTGTTTCTAATGGCGAGTCTTCTGCGCCGGCTTTCCTCGAAACTCCGATCCGGTGCTAACTCGAGACGAGAGGTAAGACAAGATGTGCGCGCACATGCATGAAATATTCCGCGCACGTAGTATACACACAATCACACAACAGACACGAATCGTTTTACACGTGCACATCATATGTGAACATGTATATGTGCGATCGTGGGAGAAAGTTGCAAGGTAATGGAGACGGGCGTATTACGCGCGGAATACGAATCGCTGGTGCGTTTAATTTCCCTCAAAGCGAGGCTCGATTCTATATGACGCGTGAAGGCGCGATACTCTGCGAACCGACGGCTTGTCGCCCGTTTCAACACGGCTCCACGGACGAATATATACCGTACTCTATGTGATTGATTTTACCGTGCTTGTGTGGTACGTTATTATACAGCTCACCTTATTTTACATACGTATATACTGTATAACACTTTTATTAATTTGACAAATATCAGTGAAACGAATGGATCGCTTGGAACTTGATGTCATTCGTGATTTTATAGAACGTATCTACAAATGAATTCTGTTGATATGTGAAAGGTATGAGTGCGGATATTGTCGTTGGAATAAAATGTGAATCGATGGTGAATTGTTATTCCGTCTTGGTTACATGCCTCATTATGACTTCAATAAATCCTAATGTTTTTATGTATAATGTACATATCATACGGTCGCTTTTTGTCGTTACAACACAACAAGATTCGATGATGGCAATCATCAAAATTTCATTCGGATAACTATCTTTGGTATTTAATATTTCAACGACATAAGCGCTCGATTTTGATGTAAAATATTGGCTCGACATTACGCGTTTGTGTCTGACCATTCTTTCGCGTCAGTTTTCTTAATAATTAAAATAATTCGCCATTTATTGTTCAAAAGCGGTTCCAGCGATTTCAGCCATTTCGCCGAAAGTGTGTAATTTCATTTCAAAGAATATTTCGAATAATATTATTTGAGACACAAAGAGATAAATGATTAGATAAATATATGGAGAGAGAGAGGGAGTGTGAGAGAGAGGGGAGAAGGAAAGAGAGTGAAACGATACTCGTCGAAAGAGAAATAAGAATGCCTAATCGCACGGAATCGCACAACCAACAAATGTCTTCCATCGTCAAATGGAATGTATGTGCGTTACCAAGTCGTATTATGGATATACATGTATATTGTACAACGGGTTTCAGATATGTGACGAAACCTAACAGACACGAAAAATTAAATGACGATAGAATAGGTACATTGAGCATTCTGGATGACATTGAAAGCATGCAACTCAAAGAAAAAAATTAATTAAATAAACATAATATAAATATGCGTGAGTCTAGCGAGCTGCGTGACGAATTTTGTATTCGCGCATTTCGAAAATTTCGGACGCCTCTCTCGACTCTCTTTCCGTGATATCACATCCCTTTATTAACGCTCGCTCGTTTTTTCACACTTACTATCTTCTATTTGCTCTCGTCATAATATATATGAGAATCTTTTTCGTTCTTCCATTGTAAGGAACTCACAGCAGAAAATACATTTCGTTCGTTTATTCGAGAAGAAAAAAAAAATATATATATATAGAGAGAGAGAGAGAGAGAGAGAGAGAGAAAAGAGAGAGAGAAAGAAAGAAAGAAAGAAAGAGAGAGAGAGAGAGAGAGAGAGAGAGAGATGCATAACTGAAAGTTTCAAGAAATCAATATCGAATGTTTCTCGATCGCTGAAACGAATCGTTCCTAATCGTTCTTATTTTTCATGGCAGGGTATTCTTTCTCATGACGCGAGATATACTCTACTTATTCGTCCCTTGGCAAATATCAATCGATACCAATTATAGTGTTCCGTAATTGCCCGTATACAGATATAAAATAAGACGTCGCGACGCGTTGACGGCTAATTTTTGTGTTTACAAGATACTATTGGATAACATGGCGAATCTCGATTCACGCGCAGGGATTGATCGCTTCTGATCGCAATGTTGGACAGTCACGTCTCATGTAAAAATTGTAACACTGTACAAGCGCGGGATCGGTGCACGATCGATACATGTGAGAATGTCAGCTGTTACGCAACGATACGTTACAGCACGATTCGATTGAACAATTTGATACAAGTTATTTTATACGAAGCATTGCCTTCAAAATCAAAGTACATCATTGTACAAACGTTGTATCCGTCCGCAACATGCCACGATAACGCATCGATAAAACACTTACCTTTGGCTGGAAAGAAAAGAAAAAGAATAGTGAAAGGAAGGCACGCGAAATGAAATTCACCTTTCGACATCTTGCGACAAAATTCCCGCTCACTCTGCATAATCAGCGTGGGCCGGAACGCGAATCTTTTCAGTTCCGTTAATTCTACTGAGGATGTGATAGGTGATCAGAAAAACGAGAGAAAACACAAACAAAGTTATTAAACCAAAAAGTACATATTTTCTTATTATATATAAAAATGAAAATATATTAAAATGCTTTGATATTGCTTAAAAATAATAATAGTATGGTAATAATAATAATAATAATAATAATAATAATAATAATGACAGTGAAAGTGAAGGTGATAATGATAATTAATCGTAATCATAGTAATGAAAGTTGTAGGAAGCTTACTGTGGTAATAGTAATAACAGTAGCTGTAGCGGCAGACGGCAGCAATAGTGCATAATTGTGATCATAGTGACGTGGCAGCGATAATGACAACGCATTAAAACTAGGCGTAATCATTCGTTGCTGGCGAAATGTATCAGGGATTTTATAACGTTAACAATAATATAGCAATAATGGCGATAGAAATAGCGATAATGACAATTACAATGTCAACTGTAATGCTGATGGTGATGAAAATAATAATAGCTGTGTAGGTAGTGGCATGACGGTGACATGGATAAAATGATATAAAAATTTTAAAAATAATAATAATATAATCGTGCTCTCTCTCTATATATATATACACATACACACACACACATACACACACGCACACACACATGTATGCATGTATATATATATATATATATTATATATAAGGACAACAACGATAATAATAGCAATGCGACAATGATAACGATCACATCCGATATCTAGACGCGATGAAATTATATATATACATGTATATATATGTAGATTTGTGTGTGTGTGTATGTGTGTGTGTTTTTGACAAGACAATTTTGATAAAAAATAACACAACAAATTATCACGATGACGCACAATTTTTTTATTCATAGTCCAAATCGCATTTGCGAGCAACGTGTAAACGATGTCGCGTTACGTCACATCGTTACATTGCCACGAGTTAGCCAAAAATTTCTCGAATTCCCTATCAAATCATCGATCGATCTGTCGCGACAACGTTATTACGCTTTGCGCATAAATGCGGCATAGACTCTGCATAGAGGCGTCTCGACCGAAAAAGAATCAGTCTTTCGAAAATAGCCAAGATTTTCTAAAGTTTATCGGAGTTTTGTGCTAGCCGATATGTGTTATTTACACAGATTTACGATTGAACGTTGTCGTAAGGCTCTTTCGGAGAGTTTATATTCCTTATGATTCGCATCATTTCCGCGCGTTTAAATAGTCAGCATTTACTTGCCAATATTAATCGGGGAAGCTCTATCTGTCCGATATATCTATGTAAATAGTCGTAATGTTATTTCTACAGTAACGCAACTAACGGAATCGAAGGCTCACTGTATCATTAAAAACTGTCGTGCGAACAAGATCCTCGTCGTATTCTTTTCGCCCGTTCCCCCCCTCCCCCCTCCTCCCTACGAATTGCTTTCGATATTTCGATAAAGTGCTCTATTGTGGCTAGTGTTTAATTCTACGCAAGTAATTGGGAATTTTTCTTTCGGAGAGACAGATGGCGAGGAAGACAGGGGGAGAGGGGGAGGGGGGAAAGAGAGAGAGAGAGAGAGAGAGAGAGAGAGAGAGGTGGACAGATGGGAGGAGGGGAAAAGGAGAATGAATCGTACGTGTGCTTCGATCGAGCAATCACGTGATCGTGCAGACCTGTCCACGAGATTAATCGTGTCGGGAGTAACAGAAAAAGTAGTGAGGGCGCAGAAAACACGACAGGGAAAAAAGAAAAGTTAGAATTGCGTCGAAAAACGAACGGGCCCGTTTTCACGTGCAACGAGCGTCTCGATTGTTGTACTACACGGTCGATCTTAACATTATACCGATTATTACACCTATCAGCGCGCTCCTTTTCTCGTGGAGAAAAAGAACAGAAGCGAAAAAAAAAACGAAGAAAAAAAAAGAGAAAGGAGGAAAGCATTTATTTCACTCACTTTATCCAATTTCCGCGAATCAGCGCCGCGGAGATCTCCGTCAACCCTCATCTCCTGGCCCACGTGTGTGCGCGCCTTCTTTATAAATTTATAAATTCTTTAACTTATAACATTTAGGTACACCTTTAAGCAACGATTTGGTAACATCAGTCAAAACACTTTCACGCATCAGTCCAATGTGTATAAATAGCGTGCATCGTCTAATCGATAAAAAATCGCGATGTGAAAAACGGATCAGTCCAAAGCAGTCGTCGACCCGATCGTGTCGCGGCTAAAGATGAACTTGTGAAAAGTCGCGATCACCTCTGTAGAGCGCGAATCGCCCTCCTGTCCCCTCTATTCGCGCGACACGCGCGAGTCGACCGAGATATATTTTCAGTCTTTCGTACTCGGAAGCCTACAGCATCAGACGTGTTCTCGGTCTAACGTCTAAATCGGATGGCTTCGCTTCGCGACGTGTTCTGTTCCGTTTCCGTCGTCGCTATTACGCTAATTAAAATCGAGAAATCTCGTTCGAAATAATCACGCAGTTTTCGCGTCCGTCCGAAAAGGAAAGCGTTCGGGAGATATTGCGGGGGATATTTGTAAAAAATATCCGATAAAAGGTATTTCTATAATGCAAATGAGAAGGAGTATCCTTTCGACGCTTTTACTCGTCCCCTTCGCGAGTCATCACTCTCTCTCTCGCGAGATTCCCGTGCTGAAGATATGGAAGACCAATAACACTAAAAACACCAATCGTCATCTTTGCAAGACGCGATCGCACCTTTCTATCGCGACATTTCTTTCGATTGCACCACATCTTTCTGCAAAGTGCAAAGCTCCGACAATGGTGGTGGTAGATTGTCGAGGACCCCGACGCGGTATTCGTGTTACGAACATTTCTGCCTTACTTGAAAAGCGATGCACAGCGGAACACGATAATGAAGAACGACGTTTCAATAGCTGTTCATGCCAAACTAACGAGTCCTCGATACACGTATCGTGTAAACCGCTCTGGTAATACGATGTCTGTGGCATGACGTCACGTGTTACAGGTATATATAACGCAAAAGCGAAGAATCGAAACGAACGATAAACAAAGAAAAGGCGCTCGAATAAATCTCTATTAATATATAAATTGTAGTTAAATATTCAGTCAATTTACAATTAATTTCATTAATAATTTATTACTCGCATAATATCGCACCGACCGCTGATCGGAGGACAGATATATGTACATGTATGTGCGCGCGCACGCGCTTGTATACGTGTGTATGTACGTGCATTTGTATGCACGAGTAATTGCACAAACATACACACAAGTACGTCGTCATGCACACATACATATAGATATATATGTGTGTGTGTGTGTGTATATATATATTTTTATATATATATATATATATATTCGCAATTATATTTGGCCATTTTTACAGTAGTCACAAATTCGTCTCATCGAATAAATCTACTAATTTAAATATTATCAATATCAGTTCTTTCTTATCTCATCTGACTACTATAAAATTGTGTTCGTTATCCTCGTAATTTAAAGCTTCGTTCTTCTTCCTCATCCTCTCCGTACCCTCGGTATAACAATTGTTTTTTTTTTTTTACCTTCACTTTACCCCTCGGCGCAATCCCTCCCTCCTTGCTTGAATTAGCTGCGCTAATGCATCCTGTGTCGTCGCACGTAACTTCGCGCGCTCGCGTTCAAGTGTTGATGTGCAGGGATGCGCGATTCCTTGGCGTTTACGAAATTCTCGCGATATGTCCGACATATCGGGCGTGCGATTTATTGGCACTATTACTCGAAGAGATGTAACGGCATCTTACGATCGCGATCTTACCATTNGGGGGGGGGGGGGGAGGAGCGACGCGTGCGATATTACATCCGATAAATCCTTTAACGATTGTGAAAATCGATGAGGCAACTTTGCCCATCGATCATCTTTGTTCCTGAAGAAAAACCTATTTGACGAGTTGCGACTCGCGATTCGCGGAACAATCGTAAAGTATATTCCCACAGGCCCTGCATCATTCGAGATGATGCCTGAATCGATTACGCGAAACGCGAGAATTACGTGCGACGCCAACGATGCGACGTATCGATGTGTAATATGCTTTACCATAAATTATCATAGCCTATCCATAAATGCAACTTGGGCTGCGTTCCGGAAAATTCATTGCCAGTGCTAAAAATCTATAGTTTATATTACGACACCACCACCGATTTTCAGTATTGGCGGTGAATATGCGGGAATACGCGGCTTTGAAAGCGTGCGAGCCGAGTACAACGATACGCGGAGTTGCGATTCGTCACACTTTCTAGAAGAAGAAAAAAAGAACAAGAGAAGAAAAGATAGATTTACGCGCCGCTAATCCACACGCAGTGCGCGTTGCAACCGATGTGCCGTCGAGCACAATTCATCGTGTCATCGTGTAACGGCTCGAAAAACGGCGGAGAAACCAGTCGGGCTAATCGGTGAAGGACGATACGCGTCTCTCTCTCTCTCTCTCTCTATATGTATGTGCGTGCGTGTGTGTGTGTGTCGTGCGTTCGTTTAGCGATAGAGAGAAATGACTGTTCCTTCCGATCTTGTATTATGACGAATTAGCCACGTGATAGAGAAGAGGAACGGGATATAAAAGATAAAAAAAAAAAGGATAGGTACGACAGGCTGAAAGAAAGCTGGTGCCGTATTCAGGCGTCACTACGATCCAACAGTCCCGGTAAAACACCTTTTCAGTCAGCGCGCATTCGTTTACGTTCGGTTCCGTCGCGATGCAACTTTAATACAGTTCAACCCGAAACTTACTCTAGTCGCGATCTAAATTATCTTATTACAGCTCCGCTATACGCTAATCCCGACTATACGCTGTGCGACGTATTCTCACTAAATAATCTTTCCGCAGTTGTCGTTTTTCCGCCCTGTACGTTTGCATTTCGAATGTATCACGGACGGTAATTCATCAACGGAAATAACACCAATTTAATCTCATTGAGAGTCAACTTCATTTCTACCATAAACCGGTTCAATGGCAACTCGATCTCCATTCGAACGACCGTCGCGTTAATACTTCCTATTTCAACGTAGCACCGGCCCGGTTTTACACCGATTATAGTCTCGCGTCCTAAAGAATCTCGTCGTACGTTGTGATGTCGATGCAACACCAACGATTCTACTTATCGTACCACTCTAGATTCGGTATCGATTCGCTCGTATTCTCGATACCGACTCGCGAAAATTGCACAGATTTGTGAGAAGTTTACTTGACAGAGCACGTGATTCGAAACAATTTTTTATCTTTCAAGAAGAGTAAATCTCTCATTACTGAGCTAAACCGAGCGATCAAGCTTTATTAGGCCCATCGACGTTCATATGGGAATCTCATCATTCTTTTATTCGCTGTAGCATGGTGTTTGCAGCGAAACGCAGCTTTGGTCGTGTCACGGGCATCGTGTAACGTAAGTTGTAGGTTCGCACCAAATTCTTACTTCGTCGGTATTTTATTAAAATATAACATTCACAACGTATACCGACGAGTACATCTCGGCCCCTATTATTTACGATTTTTGCAAAAGAGGAGAAAAATTGGAGACAGAGTGGGGGGAGGGAGAGGGAGGGAGAGAGAACGCATATAAACCACCGAACCACATGAAAAGACATTTGTCGAGCCTTCCCTCGACACCTTCAAAATTCTCCCCGGACGCTTCATTCCCGGACGTGTTATCATCCCCGCACGATTCGACGGTGTTTCCTCCGCTAGCAACCGAAACAAAAATTGCAGCACAAATATTCGAAAAATGCGGCCGGTGGAAGACATCCCGAAAGCGCTACAGAGCGCGAAATAGACGAGAAGGAGAAATGTAAAACGGCCGAATATTACACATGTGAAAAGTACCGCGTGAAATATCAGTTCAAGAATGTGAACTCTTTTCTCCATCGAGTACATCGGAAAAAACGAAGACAGTAGTGACGGAATAACGATAAGAGCGAAAATGATAATGATAAAAAAAAAAAAATAATAATAATATCAATAATAATAATATTAATAACAATATTAACAGCAAAATTCTATTACTACTAATTAAAATTTATGATTGTAATTGCGCGATACGTATAATGTGAATATAATATAAGAATTCAACGTAGTAACAAAGTGGTAAGGTACTTTATGTAAAATTCGTTAGGTATCGTAAAGAACATAAGTCTATATATAGCCCGCAAAAGCGTTTAACGTGGAATGAATATATTAGAGTAAAATATTTGTGTGTGTGTGTTTATGTATGTGCGTGCGTGCGTGCGTGCGCGCATGTATTAAATCATTGCATATCTCGTCCTTCCAGATTCAAGCGACGACAAACAATTACTCTATAAGAATATCTATCTCGTCGACCGAGAATAATTTGCCTATCTTTTGCTTTCGCTTCTCGCGACATTTTCGTCACCTGCTGAAATCATTAGAACACCGTGTTGTAAATCGGGCAATATTTAATGTCGAAAAGATTTAGCCTATTCCGGGGCTCGCTTGCAGTCTTATCGAAACTTATTTTTGGACGTCTTTACCTATAATTAGCTGGACGATTGTGTCTTGGACACTGAAAGAAGCCTTCTCCGTAGTATCTTCGCTATCGCTCCGCGATCTAACTAATAAAGCCTAAATTAATTCACGTTTCATAGCCAATGGAGCGCTCGTGACACGGTCTCGGCAACGACTTTATCATAGTGTTTCGCCCCGTACAGAACGAGGCAATGTCGATGCCTCAACTAAAATATCCACGCCTACGTCCACGTTTGAGTCGCAAATTCGGCCGTTCTTCAGATTAAAACAGCTGTAATGACAATCGACTCGGATTTCCATCGTCGTAGACACATCGAAATGGACTCTGTGTTTATTCGTGAGAGAAATCACAAGGATCGATGAGAGGCACGTTTTCCTGTGTCTGCAACATCTTGGGTTCGGAGTGAACGATATTACTCGGCGATGTCAATCCCCGAAACGATATGGAAACTATTCATTCGGGCATACCCAGCTTTTATTGTGTTCTCAGCGTTCCGGACCGACTGATCCGTTCGTACGTTTCTGCGATACGTAGATATTAATCGGGAAAGAAAGAAAAAAGGGTAAAGAAAAACGAGGGGGAAAAAAAAAAGAGAGAAAAAAGAACGAAACGAGACATATTCTAGATATGTACACGTAAGTACGAGTAATTTATAACGTTAGTATTACGCTTCTATTTTGATTCATTGGCACCGGGTCCCGTAAACCATAACGCCAATACGTAAATCTTGTTTAGAAAAGCGCGAGCGATCGCTTCCGCGAGAGAACGAACGATTCACCGACACTTTTTTCAAGGATAACGCGTAAACGCGCAGGGGGGGAAAAAAAGAAAGGGATCGACTTAAAAATCAACTCGGAAAAACCGATTGCTAATTTACAAATCATCCGATTGCACTCCCTTCAGTCTCATTTTTTTCTCGTCGCACTTCGTCGACCGATCGAATCGTCAAACCTTCTCGGAAGCTTGGGAGCGCGATGTCAACGGATACCACCGTCGTAACGATCACCGCGAAACATCACACGTACATATATGTGTGTATATGTAAAAAAATAGAAATATATAAAATAATCGCGCGATCCCAGAAAATTGCAGCAATTTCCACGGCAGTCCGCGTGGTAGCGCGACAGGATGACACATCTACCACGTGCGTTCGTATTTGGAAGCACTGATTTCTCGGAGCGGCGCGTTTTCGCCTTTACGAAAACCGTTGGCCAAACCAGCAGACGTACGAGGGAGATTCGAGTACGCACGTCGCAACGTGGCGACATCGACGCAACCTCCGTCGCCATATTTCCGGAGAATAACAGAATTGCACTCGATAATCGCATCTTCCTCGATCTGTCGCGAGTGGCTAAAAGAATCCACAGACTCGGAGTCTTGTATACTCTGACTGGTCCCAAATGGTCGAACCTATTACAACCAATGTACAATCGATAAGCGACGAATAACGTAACGTAACGTAACAATCGCGTCTCGTGCGTTGGCACTCTTTCTCACCGTTCGTTATCGTATCGCTGAAAAATTCACCTCGCGTCAGCTCTTTGTGATAAGTCGCTGAAAGAGCGCCGCGAGTTCTCTCTCTCTCTCTCTCGCTCTCTGTCGACGTAATCAACGATCGTAGCCGATAATCGGCGAAAAGAAACGCGTTGTCGAACAACGATGAGTCTCGACGCTGTATTGAATGAGCGAGTCAGACGAAATCAGACAACTCGACGCTGAATGTACGTTGAAGAGATGATCCATTATGGAGCGACGCGACGAGGGGGATCGCATCGGCTAGACAAAACGGACTACGAGAGTTTGAGAAGAGAACGTCGCGATTCTCCGTGGTGAGGAGCGAGGGTGGCCGCGCTAGGCGCAACTCTCTCTCCCTGTCTCTCTCTCTCTCTCTCTCTCTATTAAGGTCTCTATTAAGCTCGTTTCGTGGTGTCCCTTGGCACGTAAGACACGCAAGACACGCGAGACACGCGCATCCGCGATCACTTCTATTTCTGTCTACGGTGATAGATGCTCTTGTGATTGTTGAGGCTGTTGAGCGTTCGGAACACCTTGTGGCACAGCGCGCAGACGGCACTGTTCAGGGGTTGAAAGTGTTGCTGCTCTTTGTGCCGTTTCAGAGTGAGTTTCGTGGAAAGGGTCTTGCCGCACACGTCGCACGTGTAACAGACTCCTGGCGGCAACAAGCTGCCGTGTAACGGATGAGACAGTCGCATCGCGAGGATCGCCGACGGTGGACCTGTCATCCACGCGATCGATGGACGTTTTTATTCGTTCGAGTGCAACAACACATTGTCGAAGATGCGATAGGAAGAAGGTGAAAACGATAGCGATATGTTGCGGCGAATATTAGCAAAGCAACGAGCGAGTGAGCGAGCGGAGGAGAAGTTGCGCGCGTAAACGAATATACAGAGACGGGCGGGTAAGACGATTAATTATACGACGAAGAAGGCATCACGAGTGTACAAATGAAGATGTGAAAATAGTTGTATATTGAGCGCGTTACACACGCGAATATGTAAGAAATTACGCAAGCATATAAGTAAAGTAGAAACGTAAATAGAATGCGTGTACGAGCGAGAGCAAAAAGGAGAAAACAACAAGTATATAAAAGGGTAAAGACAGAAGAGAGAGAGAGAGAGAGAGAGAGAGAGAAAAGAAAGATAGATAGAGAGAGATAGATAGAGAGAGAGATAGATAGATAGATAGATAGAGAGAGAGAGAATAGAAACAGAGAGATAAAACCAACAGAGAGAATAGAAACAGAGAGATAAACCAAGTACCATAGTCCGTTGCATATGCATCGACACCCAATTAAAAAGAAATATTTCCATTACGAACCAATATTTGTGGTGTAGGAGGCACACGGCGGAGAGCCACGTGTGTGGATGGACCCCCAGCGCAAGTCCGTGTTCGTGAAGGTAGCGGGTAGGTACACACAGAACAATGACGAACCAGAGCCAAACGTATAGCCGAGCGAGCGGGACCGGGAACAAACAAGAACAAAGATACGACTGCTATTAATATCACTGGACAAGATTAGTTACGATACGCTGCTAAGTATTCTTGCATGATTAGGGCTAGAGATGGGGTGATACGTAGGTGGTAGGTCGGTGGGCTCGAAACGCGGGCTTCTCGCTGACGGTCGGCTCAGGGTGATCGGTCATTTGGTTGAGGAAAGTGGTGAATATGAAAATTGGTTGAGGGTCAAGAGGAACGATCGAGAGCAAACCGGCAGTGGTATCAAAGGTGTTGCTACCGAACATCAGTCGATACTCTTAGCGACAGTCAAATACCTACGAGCCACGCGTATGCTCGATTACTTCCTTTGCTTTCCGCTGCGCTCACAGTCGCAGATATATTAAAGTGGCTCGGAGCTCTGGTTTGTCATTGGTCATGCATAATAACGCGATGATCGTAGATCATAAGGTCGTTTATATCCAAATCGATTTTCCCTGATTTTTTTTTTCTCAAGTCGCGAACAATCTCCGTTGCATTTGTGCACTTGTATGCGCGCGCACCTTACTTCGCGATAGATGTGTACTTTACTTGTTTCGTTCTTACTCTTGCGAGTGAATTTTTATATGTCTCATCTTTAGCGAGCCGTGCCAAATGCAACGAGGATATCCAGTTTTCGTGGTAACGAAAAGACCGATAGCGAGAACCCAAGCTTAATGAGGGCAAACATTGACTGAATTATTATTCTTTCTTGCTACTTTTTCCTGTTTTTTTTTTCTCTTTTTATACTCTCTATCCACTTTCTTTTCCCCGTCGAGGGGAAAAATGTTCGAAAATATGCGAAAAAACCAGACGGTATATTAAAAGTATATATATATACTTTTCTTTTTTATACATAGCGTTTGCGCGCGCGCATGTGTGTGCGTGTTTGATATTGATCTTGTAATTTTGGCAAATCGCGATCAGATGTTACGATTGAAAGGAATCGTTGAGATGTGAAAGATTACATTTGACGAGTGTAACTTACGGGTTACTTGGGCCACGTGTACGGACACTGAGTGAAAAAGGAACGACGCTCGATGAGAAGCAAAAAGATTCCATGCGAACTCTCGATAAACGACGAAATGTTCGCACATACCTTTCACCGAGAGAGCTGTAAAAGTAAACGCGTAACGCGCTTTCTCCCGGTATATGACTTTCGACGGAGCAAAAGAGGGAGTAATGTCCGTGACATTATCAACAGTACAGGCAATGTGTGCGTGATAACAATAACTAATATAAATAAATAAAGTAACAATAATAGTCACAACAGGTGATAGTAGTAGAGGCAATAGTAGCAGGAGCGACAATAGCAACAGCAACAATAATATGAAAACTTGCCGATAGAGAAATGTTAATGGCGATAACAACTACTACAACACATCGATAGTATAGAAAAATAATGAATAATGGTACATTAAAGAGACAAAAATATTTCACTTCCATAGACATTTTTCCAGGAGAAAGAACGAATAAATGCGAAATGAGAATATGCCTCTCCTGAAAATGCGACGGATAAGCGAAAGTAAACACACGCGCGTGTGTCCTCGTGTCCGTAGATGTACGGTATTTTCAAATTATAATCTTTCAGTATATTTCTCCTTACTCGCGAATAACCCTGGTATTGGCATAAAAAAGGAAAAAAACGAAGACATCGCTTCGAAGATTTAATATAAAAGTACGGAAACATCGTGCGCGCGCACGCGTATGTGTGTGTGTGTACATGCACAAAACGAAGCGTTGTAATTTGACATAATTGACACTAATGTCGAACGGCAATATCTGTGCGTTGGAGAGCTTCTTTTCCTGCGTATAGATATTGGAATAATAAATTTTCAGTAAGTAAAACTCGCCCGATGACTCGAGCGCGAAAATAATTTCAACCGCAGGAATCCATTCGTTTCGTCGCGTTTCCCGTTTCGACGAAAATTCGCGAAGCGGACGAACCAACGAAAGAAAATAATAATATGCGAGTGGCGATGCCGCGGACGTCGCTGTGAATCGGTAGAATAGATGACGATAAATCGCATGTGTCATAAGGAGATGCGATGTAAAATCTCTGCGAAAGCGAACTTGGTGCTCGATCGCAGCGGGCGGATATCCCGTAACGTGGATTTGTACAAAAGAGAAGGGCAGAATGAGCAAAATGAGTAGAAGGAAGAGGGAGGATTCGGAGAATAAAGGAGGAGGATAATACATTACCCGACTCTAAAACTGCCTCGTTTAAAGGAATATAAGAGCGTGTGTTGTACGAATAAATTAGATACGTTAAATAATATTTTATTATCCCGTTTTGTACCGCACCTTTTCACGTATCGTCGCACAGGACGATAAACAAAAAAAAACTTGCCTCCTATTATTGTACTCGCCTCACACATAAATAATATATAAAAATAATAACAAACAGTGTGTGTGTATGTGTGTGTGTGTGTGTGAGTGTGTGTGACAAAAAGTCGAAGGATCACGCCTGTCGCGTAAATAATCGCTCAGATTCCGATAGGCGAACCGGAGAGGGTTCGAATTATATATATCGTTCAGCTCGTTTCACAGAGCGCTAATATTTACAAGACGATGCAACGATCATTCCCGGCCATTCTCGTAGAAAATATCGACGCGACCTCGCACTGTCGTTTGAATTGATAGATTCGATGCAACGCTCTCTCCTGCACGCCGCTGCCTTGCCGATCACTGCCATCTCGAGACTCTCCGAGAGACGTTTCTCATTTAGCCCGCGTCTCTCATCGATCGCCATTCGACGAGACGCAACGGTATCGACGGCTATTTTGCGTCGCGCGTGAGCACACAGGGAAGAACGATGGCGGGATAACTATTCGGCACGCATCGATTAAATCCGCTCCGTCGACGCGCCATCGACGATCGAGATTCGACTCGTTCGCGAACGCCTCCACCACATCCTCGCCTCCCTCGCCTTACGCACGTGAAAAAACCACGGTTCCGCTTCCTCTCGCCCTCCCCTCCCCCCTCTCCCTCCCCGCCCTCGAATCTCATTCGTCGAAAGCCCTAGATCCGCTGTCCAGTGAGAAATTCGCATTTCGATCGCCAGCGATCGCGAGAAGGAGGATCGCGCTGGATCTTGATCGGTCCGTGTCGCGCAAACACCCGGTATACCCACGACACCGAGAAATTCACGCGAGACGGAGAGAGAGAAAGAACAAGGGGGACAGAAGGTGAGAGATCTCATCCCATTCGCGGGTGTTGTTGGGTCTGATGCTGTTGTTGTTGCTGCTGCTGCTGCTGCCGTTGCTGCGACGAGTAATTTCTCTCGGCATGTTCTCGCTGGTCTCTTTGCCGTTCGCGGATCTGCGCTACTTCCTTTCTTTGCTGCTCGCTTTTGTTGTGTTGCCGATGGTAGATGCTCTTGTGGTTGCGTAGACTGTTTAGACTGGAGTAAACCCGCTTGCAGATGTTACAGATCGGTTCCTTGCTGGGCCTGGTGTGCACGTTCTGTATGTGCCGCTTCAACCGCGTTAGGGAGGTCAGGTTTTTGTTGCACGGCTCACATCGAAACTCATCGCTCGCGCCGCTGCCGGCCAACAGACCTGGCGGCAGAACCAGACACACAGGGGTTACTACTCTTGTGGACTTTTGGCGCTTGGAACGTCGCACAGACGTCGGACAGGCGGACGGGTAGAAATTAGACCAGGAGAGGGGAATGAGATAGAGATATAGATAGATAGATAGACAGAGAGAGAGAGAGAGGACTTTATCCCCAATGTGCTTTTCTACTTTATCCTTCGCTTGCTTCGCCTCTCTAATTCAGGACATTGTGCCTGCCGCACACCACCAATCCGTATTCCTACACCAGCGTCGCGATTAAATCACACCACCAGAGTTTCCGCAGCTGAGAAAGTATAGTGCGCCCGTGTGCTCTCCCCCACACACACATACACACACACATACTCACACATACACACACGCACGCACACACTTTCGCTTCTACTCGCCTCTTAGTATTTTAATTTGCGCTTTATATTAATCGAGCATTCGTCGTATCACCGTCACCCGACCACAAGCCGTGCCCAAATTTGTTTACGTGTTATTTCGCATAACCATCTAACAAGATTATGTATGCTTATGGATGTGTGCTGTACTGCTGCACCTCGTTGTACGACACTACGACTGTTATCGGTGAGACGCAATTTGTACAATGCCCCTCCCCCCCTTCCTTCGCCAACACGTTCATCGGACGCAACCATTGTCAACGTATCTCTCGTTTGATTCTTTTCTTGCCTTTGTTTCTCCAATGTCATTTAAAGCGTGACAGTCTCTCCGTAAAATTCGCTATGCCGTCGCAACACGTCACCACGATCGTTAATCTTTTATCATAATCACAATGCTCCGAATCAAAGTTATGGTCAATCTTATGTCGTCGATGTCAATGTCAGCGTTATCGTTGTCAATGCCTCGTTTGCCTTTATCCTCGTGCCACTTAGTCGTGTCACTCGTTATTGCAATTGTTAACGTCACCGTCGCGCTTAATCTCTTCCACATTTATCCTGATTTTATCGTCTCGTTTCGTCTTACTTCCCAACACGTCGTCCATGTTATCATTCCGTACATATTTCGATTCGTCCATTGTTGTTGCGATCGAAATGCATTTTAGCTTCAACTTTGTCCGTTAATGCTAATCTGGTCGCGCGCGGTTCACAAAATATATCGTCGTCATTTGTAATGATTTCTAAATTTATACGACAAAAGCTTCATAAATCACCCGTTGCAGTGAATGTCGTCACCGTCCTTGTCTTCGTCGTCAATACTCTTCTTCGTTACGCCGATTATCGTCGATGCTTTTTTGTTATTTCATGTAAGGGTTTTTTTCTCTCGCGAATTAACTCGATCAAACCGAACGTTTCTATAAATTTTATCGAAAAAAATTCTCCACATTCCTCACTGAAGCATTAGCGCGTTTTCACATATCATTGTTACCGTTAAGTAATGCATATTAATAAATGGTAAACAAGTTGCACTTCGTCTACGTGAAAACGATACGGCGCGCACAAAAACGCTGAAATATCAATTATATTAATTAATGTAAAATTTCTATGTCGACGATTTTATACAGCGTAAATATTGAAAAATTTCCGCGGGAGTCTGTCAGAGAGGGAAAACAATACGAAGTCGAGATATCGAACATCAGCGTATATATTTACATTCATCTCTCGCGCGCTAATGTTACTCTAATAATTTGAGCAAATTGTACCGAGAAAATATATTGTAAATTATATTTTGCCGTAATAAAAATATGGAATGGCTTAACTGAGATCTCGGAGAAACACGATATCGACCGGATACGATGACAATGGTGATAAATCGCGAGGGAAATTTGTCTCGGACAGCCTCTGTAACTATGAAATTTGCGCGAATTTCTCCCGAACCAGTCCCGCCACGTTTACCTTTTTCTCGGGGGTAATTAGAGTAACATGATGCAAGCAGTTTCAAAATTCCAGCAAACGATCGTGAGCGATGAAGTTAGTGTTTTATGATCACCAGATATATCCATAACGCGATGCGTATTATTTACAGCAAATAGAGCGAAGTATCTTGTGCGCGCGCGTATGTGTGTTTACGTGGTATGCACATATGTACATGTACGCGTATGGATATGCGCGAGAGTGTACGAGAGATATGTGTTTGTGTTCCGAGTGTGTACGCAAATGCGATATCTGTTTCTAATGAGGTGATGTGATGAAGCGTAATGTTTCTATATTTCATGATTAATGACATTTTCGTAGCCTTGATCGAAGGAGCTACCAACAGAGGTTCTTTCTTCTCGCGCGATATTTAGGCCGTGAGATAGCGCTCGCTCGTTAGAAACAACTTTTCTCCCTCAAGTGTGTCCTTTTTATTCTGCTTCGCCCATCCTTCGAAAACTATCTTCAACTTGTACGTCGCGTTGTAACAGTAGATACACTCGAGTTTCCTTAAATATAATTACGACCTCACGAGAACAATACGACGATCGTCTATGTCGAAACGCGCGCTCGCGCGATAGTAGCTATGTATACTATTGCACAATGTTCCATAATTGTTTCGCACGTATCGAGTATATAACGAGTCGTATATAACGTTGAAATGTCACAGGGTACAACGTGAACGTTCGATTAATAACTAACAGTGTCTATTAAACGGCAACCTGCAGCTTTAACGCGATCCGCGATTTTATTTCCGTGATATATAGTGAACAACTTTTCGAGGTATCAACGAAATAATCCAAACTCTCTCTCTCTCTCTCTCTCTCTCCGACTCTAATCGTGTTGAACGATTCACAAATAACGGAATCCGAACGAAGTCGCGTCGCGATAAATGTTGACTAGTAATACTATCGTGTATAGCGAATCCATGGAGATAAAAAGAAGGGCCAAACGGAATAAGTGCTAAATTGGATGTTGAGAAAGACTCGTTTGATTTTTCTCGAATTTTATTGAATCCTCTCGGCCGTCGTTAATTACAGTTACGATACGATGCGAGGCACCGCGAATAAACATGGGGAACCGTGGGTCTCTCAAATTCGGATCCCAGATGATCACGTGCCGACTAAGCGCGCGACGCTGTCTTCGAGTTTACAACGCTATTCCCAGAGCGGCGGGATACTCGATAGGTAACAACTGTTAGCACAGACGATTTCTTTGGTCCGAACCGAAGTGATTCGCCAGAGGAACAAACGACTAGCAAAGATTCCGCCCCAATACTGTCGAGATGTAACTGCAGTATACGATATAGACCCGATTACAGAGCGGTATAGAGTCTTCCGCGTATTACAATTCTAAACCTTGCGGACGTCCTTCTTCCGCGGTATGCAAAATGCACGCAAACGGTCACCGGCGCGAGCGCCGTTCAATCAATACGTGACTTCGCACTGAGCCTCGTGCTCCTTGCGCTCCTTTCTAGCGTGATATTGGCTCTTGTGGCTGACCAAACTGTTTCTCGACTTGTAACTCCTGCCGCACTGATCGCAGGACAACGACTGCGGCACGTAGAAGTGCGTGTCGGCCAAGTGCCTCTGTAAGGACCAAGCGCGTGAGAAGGTCTTTTGGCAAAATCTGCAGTAAGTGCGATTCAAGTATTTATGATCCTGCTCGTTGCTCGTGCGCAAGGGGTCCTGATGTTTCGAGGAAGCGTTTCGCGGTCGCAGCCATCGCGGCTCCGCGAAAGACGCGGCGTCGTTACTCGAGGATCTTCCGGGCGTTTGCTGCTGCTGCTGCTGCCGATGGCCATCGTGTCGACTCTCGCATGTCGAATCGAGATCCGTGTGCTCGTCGATCGTATGACTCGACAGGAGGCAAGACTCGAACTCGTCCATTCTCGGTGAGGTAGGCTCAGATTTCAACATGATCTCCATCTGATCGTTAATGTTGTCTAATAGATCAATTATCGGCAACTCCTGGTGCTGCGGTTGCACCGTCTCACCGCACTGATTTACGCTTGTACTTTGGTTCGATGGCTGTATTTGTCGTTGGTACTCGATGTTGGTAGCGGACTGCCAACCCCCGTCCTCCTCGGTGACCTCCTGGTCTGCAACCAAAGAGGAGGGGGCTGAGTCCAACCGTATTCACGCGACATCATTCGGTACCGTAACGAGTAACTTTTACGCACGAAAATATTTATCGATATTTATTCTCTCTCTCTCTCTCTCTTTTACACATACGCATCTCTCACACACGCACACACATTTCGAAACGGGCCACTTTTAATCATACAGGCAACATATATGGCGGCGGTTGCATTCCTATCTTGCCAGAATCAAGTACGGATAGGAGCGACGGTTCGTCGCAGGATCGCAAGACGCAGATACGAAAATCGATAAACCTGAGCAAAGATGGAAGAGGTTCGATCCTTCTTTCGCGAAAACTTGANCCCCCCCCCCCCCATCAATGTATTATAATATGCGTAACGTGATATTATATTATATACGCGCGATACGTGTATATAAGATTCTAAACGATGATAAAGTCACAGGCGAAAGGAGATATTCGGAGGAATGGCCGGTCCGATCCAACGGTGACACGCAACATAATATTACCCCCGTGAAATTGTTTCGCGTTCTTCACCATCCGTGAGAGAAATTTTGCCTTCGCTTACGCAGGTTCTGTAATTTTCTTAAATCCGGCTCGCTGCGGACCGATGAAAAGATTCGAGTCAAATGTTTCTATGCCGATGACTGGCTCGAGAGTTTCCACCGTCGAGCGGTAAGTCTATCGGCATGCTTGGTATGCGTGAGTGAAAAAGCAATGCCCGTTGGACGCCAAGGATTGTCAACGGAAATACGGCAGAATCCGCGATGCTTCTTTACGAGATTTTACCCAGCCGGTTACCCGTGGCAACGCTACCCCACGTCGACTTTCCCGCTCTCCACCCTCCTCGCCATTCCTCCTGGCATTTGGCGCCCCTCACGATCCTCTCTTGCCGCGCGCACGCTTCTCGGATACCCGTGTCTCCCCCCCTCCCCTCCCCGCCGGCCAGCCCGTAAACCTTCCCCTCGCGATACACCTACAAGGAGATATATATACGTAGGATGTGTATTATTCTTAATAACCCCTGTATGCTGTTACGCTATATTATGACTGATGTTGACTCGCAGCGCGCGCGGGAAGAGCCGTTACGATCGATAGGTCGCTCCGCTCCTGGTAAAACAAATCCAGGACGCGGGACGTGGCGACGAAAGACTTTCATCCCTGATCAGTGCGATAACATTTCGCTAACGTAGCCGTATTCGGCTGAAATCAACTCTGTCGCTTCGAATGTCCGACATTTATCGGGTACGTATTGATATTCGTAATCAATCCGTCAAGCGTGTAAAAAAAACTCTTTATATTCAATAAACTGTGAAACGTTTAAACTCTACAGAGGACTCCGTAGGCGCGCGCGTGTATGCGCATGTGTGAAACTAACGTACTGTAAGTAATTAGAAGTAAAAAATTAACTATACTCTCGTGTGTGAGTGCTGTGTACATGCTGGATTTAGTGTGTGTGTGTGTGTGTGTGTTAATAGTTACTTCGATTGCGGCCAAACATAACGTAATAGGGACAATTGTACACGATTGTACTTTGCGAAGAGTCGCGATTACGCGACTCATAACCGCGCGTTATGAGAGACGCGAGTACTTTTATCTGTTTAAAATACATTTTTCTTGTATACCTTTCCTCCTTATCTTCTTTGCACAGTTTCGTTACTTTTTGTTGTTTGAAACAACAAGCAGCACAACCAACGTAGACAAAGGGGTCCGTACGAAACACACACGCGCATTTAGTACTATTCCATTCGTTTCGCTATACAGAGCGCATGGAAAAGTTGCAAACTGAAATATACAAGTGCTATAATTGGTTTATTCGCGCGTAAATACACGCTGACTTTCACGATTTCACTATTTTTATCGTTCCTTCACCGGATACATCTGCTATCTGGAATACGGCGACCCCCAGCGACGAAAGTGAGACGACAACGTATTCCGCACTAGGCTAACGTATTGCGCAAATAAGCGAGCGACCCTTCTTCTCGCGATTGGCCAAAGAACGAAGAAAGAAGGAATGTTGGCTGCGGAATACGTACGATAGGCGCGTGCAATTCTCTCTCTTTCTCTATCCATATCTCTATCTATCTATTCATCTATCTCCCCCTTTTCCGAAACTCGTTCGAACAAGGAACGTTTTACGAGGCGCGAGAGACATCTCACAAAGCAACTCCAAGTTTTCTCATGTAGATTGCGCGCCGCTATTCTTAGCGAGGAGCGCTCGTCGGCTTCTCCAACAGGCGCGAATACGGCTCGCGATATAAGCCAGTAGCGCTTCTCGCTCTCCACCTCGCGTTAATCTCCATAGATTATGCGAGAGACTCGGAGGAGAAATATTGGAGCGGATTTATAAAGTGCATTCGGTTACGTAAATACATCTCGTGGAACCTCTTTCTATCGTCGTCCCGATGATAAAGCACGCGTCATTCGGACGAGAAGAGACGACGACGTGCACACACGTGAGGTTAATCAGGGTAACGCAGCGATATCGGGCGGAATATTTTTCAACGATAAAAATAACCCCACCAATAACACAACTGTAAAATCGTTAAAAGTCCCAGCTATTTGTTTAGATAGTCATGTAAATGTCATTTAAATGTCGCGACGAGAAGAGGAAGAAGAAACGACAGAAATCCGCAGGTACGCGGGGTTCCTTCGACGGAAACGTCGTGCGCGAGGATTACGGTAAATCCCAAAGCGTATTTCGCGCGATTGTACATTTCATGTATGCTCGGTCATGTCGATCACTTCGCACACGAGTAATTGCGCGATATTAGCGACGAATCTGGGGGGGGGGGGGGGGGAGGCCATTGCAACGTCATACGTAATATATAAACAGATCGCACCCCGCTCGTACGTCCGTTTCTAATATATTCTCGCAAAAATCTCCGATAAGGTAGACAGAGAGCGCGAATAGTTAATTGAGATATCGCCGATAACATCGAGGAGTACGAAGCCGTAATTGCAGAGTGCATCGGTCGTCGTCTCTCGCGATATATCTACATCTCCCCCCCGGCAGCGCACGTCAAAACATTACACGGCCGATTGTCGGCGCTCTCATCGGTATGGTAGTCTCGCGCGCGCGTGCGCCTCGATTATCGACTCGATCGATGACTCTCCGATCGAGGAACACGATGAGAAGGAAAAGACTTATTTGGAAGGTTCAGCCGCATGAAAAGCGACGAGCGAAAGTGCATTCTCGCTCCCCTCGTAGCAGCCGAGCGAGATCGTCTCACCGTCGCTAAGTCTGCGCTCTCTCGTCTCCGAAAATTCGCGCGTTCCCCCCTCCCATTTGTCGGCCCCCCCCCCGCTCGCTACCGCTCACCGGTATCCTCTCGCGCTGTTGCGCAGTATTCGAGGTCACCTCAAGTTCATCATCGATAATAGCGCGGGCGAAAACAAGCAGCTAGACCTGGACGTCCCCGATAAGTACGTACTACAGATAAAAAATTCCGCCGGATTTGGTTCGGAACGAACTTTCGTTTGGCCTTGGCGGACGCCCGCGCGCGCTGCGCCGCGCACGTCCATCCGAGAATGCGTACCGTTAATACCGGCAGGGGTTCCCCGATCGCGGGGAATCGCCGGGGCGACGCTAACCCCGATTTCTAATCACCCCGTTTCATCTTATCGACGAGTCTGACGAAACCGAGAAGAACACACGATTTTTCGCAATCTCGATGATACGTAATATCTTCGCTACCTGGATTTCCCGTGCAGCCACTTAAGCGCGTCACCGAATACGGGCAACGTATTGGCGGCCGAAACATTTGAATAGAACACGTTCGGGAGGATCGACAGGGAGATCGATAGCTCAATCGTTCGGTGAAATAATCATGAGCGCTGTCGTCGAATTTGCCGATTGAACCTTTCGTAAATCCCGTGTGTGTGTTTCTTGGCGCGCGACAAGTCAATTTCAAGTATGATACTCGCTCGTCGCGCGTGACAACAACGCTCATTATGCATTATGATTTCGAGCGATAAAAGTAGCTTACGA
Organism: Dinoponera quadriceps; assembly: GCF_001313825.1. Lineage (NCBI taxonomy): Eukaryota > Metazoa > Arthropoda > Insecta > Hymenoptera > Formicidae > Dinoponera > Dinoponera quadriceps. The sequence goes on along the minus strand of NW_014555200.1, from coordinate 1,130,562 downwards.
AGCGCATTCGCGCGGAATGTTCGATCTCAACGAGTGGATGATCGTGCATCGAGGGTGTGCGAGCCGCTCACATCCGCTCATCCGTCACGTTCCGCAAAAATTCCCGATCGTGCTTTCTTTCCTTCCTTCGCAACGCAGCGAACACACCGTGTCGAAGTGGAGTCGCGAATTCGCAGCAAACCAGAGGGGGGAGGGGGGAGGGGAGTGAGAGCCACTGAGTCAACACGCGATCGTGCAACTACCGAGAGACAGACCGACGAAGCGACGGAGTTTGATGGGGTGGTGGTGGTGTAAAAGGGGATAGATAGTAAGGAGGAAGGCGAAGCGTGTGGAGAAAGAGAGAGAGAGAGAGAGAGAGAAGCGCTCCCGGTATCGAGTAAACGGACCTACGCGAGTTATAAACTCTCGCGTCATCTCGGCGGAGGCTGGCAAAATTTCGCATCCGTCCCACTTTTTCGCACTGTCGATAGATGGCGGCATGTCCAGATTCTCGCGTTTCTTTCGGCGACTCTCGGACATTACGCAACCGAGATTCCACGGCGGGATCGGTAGCGACTATAAAAACCGGGCGGGATTCGTTTCGCGCGAGCGATCGTAAAAGAAAGGAAGAAAAAANGGGGGGGGGGGGAGAGGGAAAAAAAGATGGAGGGACAGCGAGTAGGCGGTGCGTCGCGCTTTTAGAAGACGAAGACAGCCGCGCACGACCGTCGTATATCCGATCGTCGTTTAGCAAAATATGAATGAAATATTAACGCTTTTAGCAAACTTGCTGTACTGATGTTAAGTCGCTAAACTAAGGCTGCGTTCGTGCATTCACTCGCCGTGTACTGAAAATCTGTAATATACGTAAGATGAGCTGCAGGATTTTTCAGTACCGGCGGTGAATACAACGAACGCACCTTAAATGCGAATTATACGAATAAAAGAACATTCCGAGATTATCGAGAAGGTGCACGGACTGTATCTGCGAAAGGAGGTGCGCAAAAATACGACGTCCTCACCCTCTCTCCACCCTTCCACCCTCTCTCTCTCTCTCTCTATGCGGCGCAAGAAAGCGATAGAACAAATATTTGGTTAGTACCGATGCATCGAGACATTGCCACGCCTTATATACAAGCGCAGAAAGGAAGATAAACCGCACTCAAATTCAACCTCGCAATCGATATTTGTGCGGCGCGCTAAATTTCGCGACACATTATCACCTATCCCCGTCCGTACTTGAAAAAAAAAAAAAAAATATATATATATATACATATATACATATAAGTTGCGAGACTCCGCCGGAAAAAGAAGAAAAGTAATCGGTCGCGATGCGTGCCACTTTTTAATTAAATCAATTGAGAAACAAATGGAACGTTCGCGAGAGAGAACGCGCAACGACCTCCCGAGTGGAGATCGCGGACGAAAGAGTCAAAACCCAGAGTCCCCCTCGTTCCGGACTTTTCATAGTTGGGCTTTTTCGTCGCATTCCCTGAACGGCCGATGCTATTTTGGAAGATAATATCTTTGACTTTTTGTTCCTAAACACACCGGAATTTGCGCTACCCAACTCGTATTTTCGCGCGCGTAAGCTCCGCCGCAAATTAGCCTGTCGAAACGTCGTCTTTCGCGAAACGGAGGAAGACTTGGATACGCGTGTGACCCCCGTACGAGCGCGCATGGCGCTAACAAGTGGAGGGTAAAATTCCAATTTTATTAGTTATTCCGCGTTTGTTTCGCAGCTCCCGTACATTTCGGATAACGTTCATCTCTCGCTTAGATCAAACAGATAAACGATGCAGCGAAAAATATTCAAATAATAGAACGGTATAAAAAAAAATTNAAAAAAAAAATAAAAAAAAAAAAAAAAAGAGAGAAAAAAGGGGGGGGGGGGGGGGGGGGGGAGTCGTCGTTATTCTCCGCGAAATTAATCTGCTGCGGAATGATCGCTACTAGCGGCGAAACGAGACAAAGAAACATTCGGTTGAACGCGGAATCGGTTTTACGAATTACGTAGGATTAAGTTGGAAATAATTATGCGATGAGAAGACGCGATTCATTCCCGTTGCATTCGTTAGGAGCAATTTTGATTCTCGAAAATAACGCGGATCCGAAGGCGCGATGCCAAGACGAATAATCCTAACGGCGGAGATTCTAGAGACGGGGGAGGGGGGGGGGGGGACGTAAGAGGAAAAGACCGCGTCCGCTGCAAATATCGCGTTTAACTTTTCAAACGGTTTGAAACACCGCCAAGACCGTGTCGTTGCAACATGCCCCGCTGTTGAGCGTCTACCACGCGTTCAGCGTTCTCACTCGACGGCGGATACAATGGGATAACGGTGGCAGGATAGAAAAAGGAAGAAAGAAAAATCTCGTACGCGCGTCTCATTAGCATCTGCATAGATATTGCTGGCGTTAACCCGCGTGTACGCGTATCGTTAGCCGCGTTTGCGTTGCGTTAAACGCCTTTAGACTCTCTTTATCGTATAATATTCGTGGGGCGCGCGACGCAAGACGTCATCCAAGATATCGATTTGCTGCAAATCCGTTTTCTCTGGACACGGGAGCAAACATTCCCGCATTGTCGCATAAATCGGCCGATAGTGAGCGCGAGCACCGATCGAGCGAGATGTCGCGGTACGGTTCTCGTTTTATTCTGTTCTAATTCCCTCTTTCTTTTTCGCAACTAACGGAGAGCCTGGAAGGAAAAGGATTATATCACTCTGGCCGAGGCGAAAGAAAGAGATCGTCGTCGATGACGACAACGACGACGTTGCGCGAGAACCGGACGAGATATAACTTAATGTATCTAATGATTCGCGCGCGGCGGAGAGTGAGTGGCAGGAACGTGAGTGGCGTACCAAGGTCGTTGTATTTTTAGTTAGGCCAATGTTTAGTTGGCCACGTTCGTTGGTTGGAGATAGAGAGACCTTGAATTTCGCGGATAACATCTGCAGCCTTATCGACGCGATCCCCTCTCCCTCCCGCCGCGTCTCGCGCCACCCCTCCTTCCCTTGTCTCTCTCTCTCTCTCTCTCTCTCCCCGTTGTGTCGCGATAAACTTTTTCAGTACTAACCTAGTATAAGCCAGCCGTTCAAATATTAATCGACAATGCGGGACCGCACCTGAATTTGCACAACGACCGAACGGCCGCGACTGGCTGCGACACATTCGTCAAAACCTTTCTTTCTCAAGGATACTAGAAGAAAAGTATATACGTGGGTAATTGAAAAATTCGTCAACGCCTCGGCTCGTTCTCGCCGCCAGCTGGGACCGCCGTCGAAAACGCACACACGAGATCGGAGATGGTTTTTTTTTTTTTTTCGAGAGCGGTTGCTTACCGCACACGCGCGCGCACATGCATATGCATGCCCAACGACCGCCGAAATCCACTTGTGGAAGGTCACGCACATCCGAGTCGCTATTTTTTGCGCTCCCGTAATTATTCGCAATTATCTCTCGCGACAGGACGACTTTTCGTATCGCCTTCGAGCAATGTAATCGCGCAATTACGTCGGCGCAAGCAGCCAAATTTCTCGGCTTCGTATCTCAAACGCCGCGAGAATATCTCTCGATAGTATTCATCGCATGAGTACCGTCGCTTTCCGCACCTCTATGCCACCGTACTTTCTCTTACGAATGTAATTGTTGCAAAAGTCTTGATGCTTGGATCTCTCTCTCTCTCTCTCTCTCTCTCCACCGTTCGTTGAGTCAGCTGCTACAAGGTGATTCGGATGTTGCAGCGCGTACACGCGTTGTGCGGATATACAAAAGAAAATGAAAAATATAGCCGACTTCCTATCACATCCTCGTTTCACAATGAAACGTATTCGCAATTGTATATGCATATGCATGTATAAATAAATAAACGCGCGCGCGCACACACACACACATACACATACGCGCACGCACGCACGCACACATGTGTTCGCATAAAAAAGCCGTGATTCCGCAAGCAAGTTGCGAGATGTGAATTCGGCTGCGATCGCGTTTAGCGCGATCCTACCTGCACTTTCGTACCATCCGTCTTCGCGCGATCTAACGACGGTCTCGCGCCACGGACATATCGATTCTATTATTGCAAAACGTTAGCAATGCAGACACAACAACACACCGATACGCAACCCAACGTTCAATCGAGCGATACAAGCCGCGGCAACGATCGATTGTCGAAGTCACACTTATATATCAACGACATTGAAAGCGTCGGCGTCGATCGTTAAACCCGATCGAGAGAAAGTGGTAAATGCCGGTGAATACGCATGTAGATGTAACATCAACGGCTGGTCGCCGTGTGCGCGCGTCGTTAGCCCCCTTCCGGGCAGCCCTTCTCGCACCCTCCTCGGCGACGCCGTGCGAGAAAAGACACGCTAACGGGCTGACGATACCGCGAATATTGCACAGTGATGCCAAACTGGTATGCCCGATCCATTTTCTTCGCGCTAATCGCGATGGCTCGTCGTCTAGTCGACGTTAGAAGCGGTGTGGTTCGAGCGAATGTATCTGCTGCGGCCAATGTGCACTTTTCGCGCGAGTAGTCGGTCGAATTGTCGTTCGTTGAAGAGGCGTCCGCCTTGCGCTCTGTCGACGTAACTGCGCTTCGATCGACACTTACGACGAGTAAACCGTGGATATACAGGGTGTCTCTCGGATCGAAATTGTTTATTCAAAGTCAATCGGCTGATCGGCGAAAGAGAGGGAGAGAGAGAATACTCTTGGATCGATGTGCCAGATTACGTTGCTTCGCAAGAGAAAGAGAAGAAAATGAAAATCTTGCGTCCCTCGCGAAGTGTTACTTAAGAAGGGACGGCAACTTGTCGCAATGTGCGCGGAATTTCCTTACCCGGGCAAGTTTCCCGCGCGCAAAAACCCCAATTTCACGACCGCTACTGAAAATCCGCTAGTCGTGCGTGGTCTACAGAGCAAAAATCCCGATCGATTTAAGCCCCCCAGTTCGGCGATAACCAACAACAACCAGTGCAATCGTTCCGTTTCCGAAGACACCCTTTCGCCGAGACACCCTGTATTCGTCTCCCAAATCGGGGAATCGCGAAAAGTTGCGACAAGCTAGTGAATAGTTCGCGTAGTCAAAAGTGTCTCGAACTGATCGTTTAACAACGATAAACAACAAGCGTAATAATAACAATAACAATACGCACGAGCGCGCGATAACGATGATAATACGCGTGATAATATACAACGTAAGGAAAAACGTACTCGAGCAGAGTAACGGCGAGTGAGACGGGACGGAGGAATCTCTCGTTTTGTTCGATCGGCCGGAACGCGCGCGCGGGAGCGGAATTTCCGCAAGGACGCGACGCCTCGACGCGCATCCGAGCTCGCAAGGGTGAGTTTCCGCGTTCCAAGTAGCGGAATCGCGTGTGTTCCATGATTTTTGTGAAATGCAAAATGTAGGCGAATCGCAAATGATACCATACATGGTAATGATGATATATATCAATGATTTTGAAACGCATGCCAATTAAAAAAAGAGATTGTAATAATCTTTGAAAGCAGATAGTAGTGCTCTTTCACCGCAACCAAGTAAACATTTCGTTTGTTTGTTTTTTTTCATTCTCGTCGAGTGTGATTTGTGGTTAGTTTGATATAACTGCACAAGTCCTTAGTTACTTTATTAGAACGAACCGCTACATCGCGTACGATGCAAGTATCTGCCGCGATGTATCGACTGTCAGCGGAGGAATAATAAAGTAGCGCAGAGTGCCCTTGAAAAAATCAAAAGAACGCACATCGACGGCGGTTTCTACGACAAGTTATCGCGCGATAACAAAGTGCCACATGTACATATAGCGGGAGCGTGATATCGATCGTCTCTGTCTCAAGCAATTCTAATGATTTCAAAAGGGCAGAGAGCTGAAAGTGAGCTGAGAAGTCTCTTACCTTGCGAAGTTCCCGCCAGGTCCGGTGTCTGCAAGCCGGTGTGGCCCAACCCTGGAAATTTCACTATCGTCATACGTAGCAACGGCAGTGTCGGCGCGAGCGCGGAAACTCAACAACGGCCTGTACGCAATTACGAGAGGAGAGACGAGGGGGGTTGGGGAAGAAAATCGGCCCGGTGCGTACAGGTCCGCCGCGAAGGGCCGGCCTCTGCACGACGTACCTGGCAACGGCGTGTGATCGGTGGTGAGCGCCGCCATGCTGAAGTTGAAGCTGCCGGGCGTGGAGGTGAAGAGCTTGCTCTCGGGCAGGAAGTTCTGCGCGGACGCGTGCTCCGGCTCCGGCTCGTGCTCGTTGCTGCTCGCCGAGGCGGGCGGTCGGTCCGACGCCGCGGCGCCGGAGTCCGACGAGTCCTCGTTGTTGCCGGCGTTGCCGGCGTTGCCGCCGGTCAGCTCCAACGGCTCGCACTTTATATTGTCCTCGACGAGGCTGTTCTCGTCGTGCACGCCGTTGCCCTCGACCTTGGTCGACAGATGATTGTTCTTCACCATCGAGAAGTCCGTGGGCGTGGCGTCGTTGTTGTTGAGCGGCGGCGACGGCACCCTCGGTCTCTTCGCCGACTCGTCGTGCGGGTCCGGGGTGCGTCTCTCGTTCCGGCGTATTTGCGCCCGGCGCAGCAGTTGCTGCACCGTCGTCGGCGTGGGGGTCACCGGTGTAGGTGGCGAGCCGCCGCCGCGAGGGAAGGTCTCCTCCGACTTTTCGTGGAACGGCAAGTGATTGCCGCCGGCCGCCAGCGCGCGGACATGCGACAGCTGGAAAAACCAGACGAAACGGCTGCTGTTAGTCACAGGCGCAAGTCATCCGTCTTATTTTATCTTTGTTTACTTGACCTATGACAATTGCGGATTGGAATCAAGATAGAAGCGCGCGAACTCTCTCGGCGGAGTGAGAAGATACTGAGATCGGAGATAACGGAGTCAACGTGTGTATGGATAACATACCTCGTCTCTGTCGGTCTGGTCGGCCTGTTGCGTGAGACCCGACACCCTCAGGACCTCTGCGGTTTTCAGAAAACTACTGAGAGAACGCTGGTGCACGTTCACCTCGCCGTGATAAATAAACTCCACCAAGGCGTGTAAGTCGCTGAACGCTACATCCTGCAGCACTATCACTGGATGCTTGCACGGCGTGCTCTGAAACAGTGCAACCGTGTCGGGCGCAATCGTCAGCGATGCTCCGATTCGGCAGATATCTCGCGCGAACTCTTCGAAATCGCGGAAACTACTCCGAGCTCGACTGTACCGCGAATCTTTCCCCGCGGAGGAGGTAACTCGAGAGAACCTTACCTTGAGCAATTCTCGAAAGTACGGGCTACAGGCGGAGAGAACGACGCGATGCGCTTTCAGGCTTTTGCCGTCGCAGGCCAGCGTCACGTCCACGAAGTCCTCATCGTCCCGCAAATTTTCAAATGCCGAGGTTATGCTGCTCTGGTAATTGTTCCATCGCAGACAAAAGTGTTGTGTATCTACCATCGTTGTGTCTATTCACCTGCAATCAGAAGTAACGCCCGCTGCCATCGATTAGACGCGAGGGCTGCTTCTTAACGGTCTAAAACGGCCTACCTAGGTGTACGCGAGGAAATCTCTCTCAGCTGACGTAAGCGAGACGCGAGCGTAAAATAAAAACGAATTTCGCTCGGGATCCGCCTAGTGCACCCGGCGCAACCACGACCTGATAATCTTGCAGACTGATAATTTTAGATAAGTCCTATTTCGACATTCGAAAACACAATTGCAACATGTCCGATCGATATATTTTAATGAAGTGCAATTATTTCGGCAAATTCGTCGTCGGACGAGGAGCAAACTGCTCGGGACAGGAGGTGCGTTGAGTCGAAAGGGAAACACACACACGCACGAAACGATATGAAAGTTACAAGTGCATTATATAATATGAGTCTATATATAATTAGAGCCCGTGCGACATATCTTTTTCTCTCAATGACAAGGGACAAATGCCTTTTTTTTTTACACACCAACAATTTAAATTTTCTCCGCGTAATTGGCAAGTAGCCGCTGTTAACCGATCGATCGCGCGCGCGACTGACCTCTAATTCGTTGGAATTAAAGTTACAAGTTTATCACGTAACAGTGAGACGTGTCGAATTTTTCTTACGAAAGAGAGACACGATTGAAATTGTGTACAGATAAAAAGCTAATTATACAGAAAACATTAAATGCGACGAAAAATGTATGACGCAAAGATAAGAATGGAGATGTTTTCGTATTCCTTTGTATCCGAGATGATGCACAATATTTAAACAAGTGCGTTCATGCGTCTCCTAAAGCGTCGACGAGCTAAAAGCAAAGTTGTGAGAGTTATCCGTTAGATAGCGAGATGAATTCAAAATAGTGGCGGGTCTCGTGCAAAAAAAGAGTGAAAAAAATTCGCGTAGATAAACTTGCCGCAACGCGCGCGCGAAAGTGAGAGAGAGGGGAGACCTTTCTCGCTTATTTGTCTAATTGCGCACAAGGCAAGCGCTACACATGTCGATTGCGGGAATAAAATTTTAAAAGGGGGAAAAAAGACAACTCTCTGTCGTTGACTGTTTCGCCACACAGGAAAATTAGGTCGTCCAGACGGAGCCAATAGAGCGCGTCGATGAAATAATTCTCCGCTACTTATAAAAGCCGGAGCACTAAATATGCGCTGATAGTGTTATCTTAACGAAATGATAAAAAAAGATCTTGAAACAAATTTACGGAGCTTGTTCCTTACACAAATCTGACAGCGCGCTAGAACAAAATCGTCAAGCCGAACTAATTTCACGAAAGCGCGCGGCGAGGCGTGCGTTTGCGAAATTTTGCTCAATTAACGAAGCGAAAAAGGCCAATGTCGCGCCGTTGCGTCAAGTTACTCGAACGAACGTGTACGTGACGGGTCGATTCGCAAATTCATTCACATCGAAATACCTGTTATAACCGTGGCGATAACTCAAGCTCCGCCGATTTCGACTTGTTCCTGCTGTGCCGCATGTTGGCCGTGCCGGCCAGCAGTATCGGCAACGGCGAAGCAAAACAAAAAGAAAAAAAAGAACAAACAGGAAAGAATGGACAGAGGGAACGTGCTTGTGTGTGTGCGCCTCCTCTTCTCGACTTTCTAACCACGCCAATACAGAAATCATTCTCCGAGCTGCTAAAGCCGCTATCGCATCCTGCTAAATTTACGTGTGACGAATCCGAGAGATAAGTGTTGCCACTGAACATTGTTTGATAACAGACAAGAAGGGATCGCTCGAATGGGACGCGAAAAAGGAAAAAAATTACAACTTTTGAGCTGTCGCCACTCTCGCGCGCTTTATTGCCGGTGGTAACGCGCGCGAGCCGTTAATATTTGCGTAACTTCACACAGAACGGCCCGATCGAAACCCGAAAGCGAATAATCGCGCGCGACTGAGATTACACGGGCGAACAATTCGGCGGTGAATTTTTCGGGGGAGGGTCGCACATTACATCATGCAGAACACTCTGGAAAGCACCGACGTCCCAACACACACACACACACGTGTCGCACCAACACACTCGCGAATTCACGCGCGATCTGGATCGATCGATCGATCGATCCGGGTGCTGTTCTCGATACGGTACCTTCTCGCATGAGATCCACAGCTCGGTTTCTAAGGCACACTCGGCCGGCAACGCGAACGGGAATCACAGCTTGCCAAGTGCGGACGCGCTATCGCGAGGGAACACCTATCGGCCGTCATGCCGCGTAAGCTAATGACCGAAACAATGAACCGAACACGACGGCGAGACGACGCTGCGTGCGTTTATCTCCGCGCGGCACGCCACAGCGCGAAAAAAAGGCCGAGCACGCCGCGGCGAAGAGGCCACCCACATTCGGACAGCGCGCGCGCGCGCAACAGAGAAAGGGATATCTACGCGATCAAACCGATGACCCTGCGTGACACCTGTCAAGCCCGGTGCGCGCGAGATCGGAAGAAGCGCGGAACTATTCGGTCCTCGAGCGCTTGCGAACGGGAATGCGAGGATATCGGTAAATACACTTCAAATAAATACTAAACGATTTTGTCGTGTTCCTTCCTTCCTGCGCGTGGATCATCCTCCTACCCCTCCGCTCCCCCCCATCGCGCGCACCAACCACCACCACCACTTCCTCCACGCCGTCGCCGTCGCCCGAACTGTCGGCCACACCGAAAGTGATCGCGATCAAACGAGGATGACGAGCGTGGGCAAAGGACAGAGGAAGATGAATCGAGACGGGATGAGAGAGAGAAACGGAATCGAGCGCGTTGCGCGCGAGATCCACGGCTAGTCCGGACGTCCGGATTGTGCAACAAGGAGGATGACGGACGGCCGGCGTCAATTTTGACGAGTCACGTGTCACTGTGTAGACAAAAATTCGCGTGACCAGGCTAAAATAAGCGGTTGCTTCTAAAAGAGGCACCGGCGGTGCTGACGGTAAATACGGTGGTGGACGACGGCGACGGCGACGGTGGTGGAGACGAGGACATGAACGTCGACGATGAGTGCGGAATCTTCTGCACCTTGACTGGGGGCGCCGCGAGCAGTCACCGCAGCAGACTCCTTCCCTGTCGCATGCCGTGTGCGAGCGAAGCAACCAACCCCTAAAACGTCACGTCACGACTGTGTGGCTCCGTCGCGGAGGAGGTGCCGCGCCTCCCCGTCCGTCGCGCGGTCGGTACGTCGCGAGGCCGCACGAAAACGTACGAAAAGCGATCGGCGCGCGAGCGAGAGAAAACGGAAATGGAGTAAGAAAGAACGAGGGGTGCAAGGGATATGACGAGAAGGATAAACGAGAGAGAGAGACGGATGACGGGCGTATCAACGATAAGCGTACCGAAAGAAAGATGGACGAAAGATTTGACAGAAGAAGAAAGAGGAAGGGCTTTTTATTATGGCTCTCGTGATACGCGTCTAATCGATAATGTACGACCAGAAGACGAGCGGCTTGTGAGGAAGAACGGAAAAAAAAAAGAATAGCGCAGGGGGTGTCCGATGACAGATTCTGCGAGCGGCGGCGTCGCGCGCGTGCGATAAGGCACATACGTGTGTGCGTGTGTGCTAAACGATACGCAAAATAAAATAGATAGGTAGATGAATAGATGGGAGGAGAGAGAGAGAGAGAAGGTTTGCATGCGCGTGTGAAATAAAGCGACAAATGCATAATCCCGTTTTTTCGCCTGACGAATCGGGCGAAAATCTGGCGACTAGGACGCACGGTAAAATCGAATAAAATAAACGACTGCACGGGATATCAACATTTAACACCGGTGTAATGTTTTTTTTTTCGTCCGTTTACAACGTTTAGAATATAAATCTGTAAGAATTGCACCGCTTTCATGAACACCGTGCAAGGATGAAACGTTAACTCCCAGAAACAAGGTTATTATCCGATCAACTCCCTCGTTACGAAAGTAGCGGTAAAGTAGAGAAATACTACAAATAAGAGAACGAAACGAACGATCAGAGAGATCGAGCCCCCCGTTTGCATCGTCTGCTGATCGAGAGACGCGATGCTCGCTACCGGAACTTGACTCGGGGCTTGAAACTGACGTAGTTATTTCGACGTATACCATTTTCCTCTCTCTCTCTCACACCTTGAAACAGAAGGGGGAAAATCATATATCGTGCGATTACCCGAGGCGATATTACACAGCCGGGTGTAAGATGCGTCTTGCTGTATCTCCGAATGATAATCGAGGAAAGGTACGACGAAGAGACGATACGGGCGATCACTTCCAATTTCCGCGCTATAGATTCGCCGGTGCAACTTGAAATGACTATCCAGGCCGGATCTAAAGCGACGCAACGAACGCAGTGGTGGGTTAATTACCTTGTGGCCGTCTGTCAGAGAGTCGCTCTCACGTGCGTGTCGTCTTCTTGGTGCGGCTCGGCTGATTTCAAACTACCATTCTTCAATATCGCTCATCCGCGGTCTTATTGTTTTCTCGCTCCTCCTCTTCACACCGGCTGTCACTGTGCGGCGCGCGTCTCGTAGTCAAATATCATCGTTCACCGACGACGCACCGTATCAATCGACTGAATCCCGGCGGTGCTCTCGTTATCGCCGTTACGCCTGAAAACCATTCGTTTCTTTCGTGCTCTGTGTGCTCTACGAGGATCTTACATATGTGTGTGTGTGTGCGTGTGAATAAAAAAAATAGAAGAGAGAGAGGAGAGCGATTCCCTTGCGCGTCTGATCCACCCCCTCATTACGCCGTGGTGGTTGTGCACACGTGCGTACGCATGCATGCACCCTCTCTCTCTCTCTCGCTCGCTCGCGCGCACGATGCACATTCAGCGTGCGCGCAAACACACCGGCATGTACGCTTGCACACGCGATGGGGACCGATCTCTCGTGCAGCACACACGCGGCGCGTCATACGCGAACGTGCAGGTACACAGGTTGCTCACATACGCCGCCGCAATTTGCACTGTGCCGATTGTCGGGAAGAACAGGGTTCCCTGTCGATTGTCTAGACTTTATCGAAAGGAAGAAAAAACAAGGCCGACACTCGCGAAAAGATGAATGTGGCGCGCACAAACGACTGCGAGGGATCGCGTCTCGCAATTTCGTCACACTTTTTCCTTCTAACCGGCCGGTCTCCCACGCGAAATACGAATTTAACGGCGTGCGATCGACGCCCGGACAGCGGGATGAACGTACCTACCCACGTGTGCCAGTATCACGTTTTGCGAACGATCCACAGGGAGAGCGTACGGGTCCGTTTTAGTTATTCGTCGCTCGGTCTCCGCATCGGCAAGTTCGAGGACGCGATGGACATAATCACTGTCGCGGCATCACGCGGCGAGCAGCTGCCGATTTGTAACAACGATAGGCTTAAGGGGTTGAAAGTGAGACGAAAGAAGATGACGAGAAGAGGATGGAGATGGTGGGAAGGGAGAAGAGAGAGAGAGAGAGAGAGGGGAGAGAGAAAGAAAGAGAGAGGGGGAGCGAGGAGAAGTCGGAGGAAAAAAAAAGAGACGCGCGTAACGTAAACCGGCGCGTTGCAGAGACACCACGAGCCGCTACGAAGCACCAAGTACGGGCTGCTGTTCCCGAGCCTGGTTAGGACTAGCATGCGGGGGGAAGGCTCTCGCTCGCTCGCCGTTATTCTTTATCGGAGCATGAGACATCTGTCGTAATAAGTGCGGACTAAAAAATAGTGCGTACGCAGAGAGAGAGAAAGAGAGCGCGTGAGAGCGAAAGCGCGCGAGCGAGCGAGAAAGAGAGAGAGCCGGACGCCATGGTGGGAGAGGTTGATGCTTGCGGCCGCGGCGGCTGTTTCTCTCCCCGTGTACCCGCAATCTTGGTCTCTTCCCTCTCGCCACACTCTCCTCCGACGCTCCGGCGCTCTACCCCGCCGTAATCAGTTCATGAGACGAAAATGCGCGTAACCGCTGCGAGTCGGCTGCCAGTCGTAAAAATGTCGACGCGCCTGATCTCGCGAGATCCTCGTTACCGGAAATTCGTTCGCGCGCGCGACTTTTTCTTCTTTTTTTTTTTTCAAATGCTCCAGAGGGTCGCATGACGGATTTCGTCGTGTCTCGGTCGGAAAAATCGCCGACAACTTGTAGTTGAAGCGTTCCTCAGAGTCGCCGATGCTACACGAGGAGAGAGAGAGAGAGAGAGAGAGACGGAGCTGTGCTGTCGGCTCCCTTTGCACGTGTGTGATTTTGGAAGCGAATATAAAACGGTCAGGATAGATTCAGTCGGGTTCTGCATGGAAATGTAAAATGGTCACTCCGTGTTTCAACCGAGAGAGATCGATAAACGAGATCCGCTCCGCCGTTTCCCCGATAATTATGTACCCCTCATTCGTTAACATTAACGAAGCAAAAACGCACGCGCTCGCTCGCTCCCTCGCGCGTATCCTTGCCGCGGCACGCGCGCCATCCTGCTTCTGCTAAACTCGGCAGTAGCACCCAGAGCTATTACCCCCTCTCTCTCCCTGCCGCGAACCGCGCACCACCGTAGGCGACCCCACTCGATTCGCCCCTCAAAAAATCATTACGCCCTTCCACGGGCTGCGCATGAACGCGGTTTTAATTCGCTACTAGAAAAGTAAAATGTAAACGGTGGTGGGCTCGAGGGCCGCGAGAAGGGGCGAGTGGTGGCGGACTCGGGGAGGATGAGAAAAAGGCAGATAGAGAACGACAGAGAGAACGCGCGGGCGGTAGGGGTTGACGACGGGAGGGGGCGGGGGTGGCCGGACGAAGGGTGGGAGGCCAAGTTTCGCGGATGTAGTCGAGGCGAGCGCGAGTGTGCGAGGAATGAGGCGACTCTGTGCGAGAGCGCGACGTAGGACAGATCCTTTTTCCTCCGACTAGCGACTAGCAGGAGGAGGAATATGACGGCGCGAGGACGGGGCGCGGTACAGCAGGA
>NW_014555200.1:1104751-1116000 GCF_001313825.1 Dinoponera quadriceps | reverse complement strand
GGGGGGGGGGGGAGGCGAGAGGAGGATACGCTGCGCGCCCCTACTTCTCTAGGGGTTCCATTGTAATATTTATTGATTGGATTCCTAGGAGCCCAGGCTGTGAGGGCTGTGGCACCTCTCTATGCTCGGACTAGATTGCGTACGAACGCGAGCGACGTCCGCGACGATCGAGCTTTTTCTCCTCGCTCTTTCCTTCCTTCTTCACCCTTTGCCGCCCCCTTCCGCCCTTTTCCCGCGCGTATCTTATTGACGTTTTCCTCTCTCTCTCTCTCTCTCTCGCCCTTTGCCACGCGTATCCGGCTGTTCGAATACACGAAATTTTATCTACGCGCGAGCTTCTCGCGCACGCGGTTTCGTATCTCTCATTGTAACTTTCACCGGGAATATCTCTTCGTACGACCGATTTACGCGAATCTCGTTACGATCAATTCGCCGGCGAGCTATTTCGCGACAAGGAACGTCCTGAATACTATTCTGACCGTCCTGCCAGGCTCGCTGGTACTCGATTTTTAACGGCCGGCGCTCGATCGCACGAGTTATTTACATTGCAAATACAAAACCCGCCAGGGTCGTAGTATTATCGTTTCTCAACGACGAGAAGTACGAGATGTGCATATGTAGGAACGACGCGACTTTCACCGACCTTCCGTATAATAATGGTTTTGCATATACATAGAACGACTAGTCCGATCACGTGACGCTGCGCTTCGCTTGCAGGCTCTCGCGTTCGCATCAGCAGAGGAGAAGCAGCAGGTGTCCAAAAGCAGAGGTGACCACACCGCGGCAGAGAGAGAGAAAGAGAGAGGGGGGAGGGAGAGGGGGGGGGGGTAGAGGAGAACGAGACGAAGGTGGAGAGAACATGCGCGTGCGAACTGTGTTTCGGAACTGGTAATCCTTGATCTTACGTGACGTAATAAATCCTCGCCGAATACGGGAGTTGCGTTAAATGCAGAACATCTCGCGGCCGAGCCTCGAAGACACGATCGGGCCAAGATTTACAACCGCGCGTAATTGATTTTAATGAACGCCGCTCGCAGATTTGGCGGAATCTCAAGGATGTTTTCAAAAGTGAACGCATACGAGAGAGCACGGACGGGGGTCTGAGCGAGAGCTTACGAATTATCATTGCGACCGCGCGTAATTGATCAGCTCCTTGTGGAAATTCGGTAGATCGTATATCGGCGGGCGCGGGAAGGCATTCGAAAAACGAACCGGGCGAGTCGAGATTTTGCGGTAAAAATAAGAAGCTCCGTTTTTCCTTCTCCCTCTTCTCTCTCTCTCTCTCTCTCTCGAAATCCGACAGCTTGTTGAACAAATGAGACCTTACGAAATATACATGGAAATGTAACCGTCGAACTAACTAAATTCTTAATGCACAATGATTTGCGCCGAACGTCCGCCGAATGTTCAAACAGGTAACAGATCGCGCGATAAAATCTGCATACCTCCGTCGCCACAATTTATTCACCTGTACGCTCGAATAGACCGCACGCTAGTCAACCAAATCCGCTAGTCACAGATATACAAAAACAACGAGCGAAATTCTCACTCCCGTGGTGCTTTATTCTCGGGAGTGTGCCGCTAAATAAAAGACACCTCGCGATACGTACTCGCGATCGATAATTCTAACGTGTCAGTTTTGAGCCCGGCTGAAAGCTACGTACTACTCCGACCGCTAACCTAAGAGAGCGGTCTTTGTGAGTGAGATCGCAGACGGATGGATCGCACAAGTCGCGAGCAGAAGCGCGTCCGCCAGCATGCAATCGTCCGAACCGACCTTCCTTACACACCCTATCTCCTTCGTACGCACGAACGGCTCCCTACCGTTCCCGTTCATCCGCGTTTAGCCGCTTGCTCGCCGCGGCTGCGTCGCGCCTACGGCAGCGCGTATTTTTCCCGGCTTGTTTTCGCGAGGAAGAGCGAGGGACGCGCGATCGCACCGTTCGAAATGACACACGTCGAACGTCGCAAGAACAGAAATGCAGCGACTTTATTCAAGCAGCATCGGCAACGTTATCGCCGCTTATAGTCGCGCCGATTCTGACACGGCGTTCTCCGTTTTAGAATAGAAACTATTCTCGCGCCTGACCTCCTTTCTGGGTTGAAAATCATCTAAATAACGCGTTACCAAAATATGACATTGTCCCTGTGCATTCGATTTCCGATGACCCGTATAACATCGTGAACGGGGAACGTACATGCATTGATGATTCGTTGATGAGGGAGAAGTGAGGGTGTACGGGAGAAATACAAGACGACGCTATCCCCGATTCAAGGATCCGCCCGAAACGACCGGTTCCGTACTTTTGGACTCGCTCACTCATCACCATCTTCACGAGCAAACGACGAGCAAAACGCATCTACGATTAGACAGCGACTGGCGTGCGTTTAATTATCCGTGCGGCGATTCATCGAAGCGCTGGTACGAAGCAGCACGAAGAAATGGCCCCTCTCTTTCGACGACGCACCTGCCGGTTAAGGTGTTACCTGCGAACCGTGAGACCGACCGCCGTTTTCCGGGATTCATCGGGATCAACGGCGACTATATGCAAGGCGATCAAGAATATCGTTCCGTTTAAGGGAAACGACGCGGCTCTGAATGCATTTCGCACACGCGAGGTGAGGGCGCGATCGGGTGGCGGTATACGTTCGATCTCCACATACATACCTTATTCTTTCCTCTATCCTTTTCTGTCCCCCTCCCCCTGCCGCCCGATCGGTCCTCTCTCTCTCTCTCTCCCTCTCTTTCTCTCCGCCACTTTCGGCCCATCCGCTAGCCCCGCACCGGTACCCTTTCCTCCCCCTTTGCACTCGCAAACATTTGGTGGCCGTTGACCTCGAGCGGGCTAATCCGTCGGCAGCCAAACAAGCAATTATTTCTCTTCAACAGTACGCCACAGTCGGCCGACGTAGAGCTAAACGTGGGAACGTCCGAGATCCCGGCGAACCAGGTGAGAAAACTTTGACCGATTTCGACGACACCGACTACATTTACCGCCGGCTCTATAAATAATTTATTTCAGGATGTCGTTGACATATCTGGCCGGCGGGTCAACGGCGATTTCTTTCGTATCGGTACTCCAAAGTAGCGGTAATTGCGATGAGATGCGCCACGCGAGCGTACGCAGCGCACGGAGGAACACCGAGCTTGTTGAATCTCGTTAATTACGAGATTAGACGTTGAGCTTGCGTTGCTAAAAATATCAGGAAATATTACGTTGCGAACGGACGTGGCGAGGTTCAATAGTCCACCTGTGCGATTGGAGAAAAAGGGAAGAAATGACGATCGCAAATCCGACGCGGTCAATCTCATCTTTTCTCGCTAAAGAATGACTAGCTTTGAGAACATTTCAGCGTCTGGCCAGCACTAGATGTACGCTACTTGGCTTTCACGCGAGACTAGTCGCACGTTACCTCTCGCGTCTATTCTCACGTTATCCAGTACTACTTGCTCCGAATTTCAAATTGACTGGGGATTGAACGCTCCGCAACGCGGACGTGTCTTTCTTTCGCGTCAGCCGCCGCGATATCTAACGTAAGATATGATCGAACTTGGACTGCGACTGGCGAAATGCCGATTATAAGAGAAGACTTGTTCGCGATAGAAAATTGTTTAGTAAAGAAGAATAATTGATGTCGAGAGGAGTTCCTTTGGGAATTTGCTCGTGAGATGCCGATGAGCGAGTCCGGAAGTACGGTCGATTCGGCTGTTTAGATCGTTGAGTCGGAGATCGCGTCGTGCGTATTTCCTCCTACACACCCCTACTTTTCTTTCATCGACGAATCATCCCGCGTGATCAATGCATGTACGTTCCTCGTTCACGATGTTATTCGGGTCGGCTCGGAAAAATGGAACGTACGAGGGGAGGAAATTGTCATAATTTGGTAACGTGTTAAGGATATTTTCTTCGCGGCGAATCGAACGTGACGTTCCCTCGCGGCCGCGACTTAGGATCGAAATGTCAGGAATCGCTTTTACAGGCACGCGTACCGCGAATTTTTGCCGTATCGGCGCGATTCGCATCGTACGGAGAGGTGATTTGAACGCAGGGCAACGACTGCGTTTTCAACAAATGCATTTCGCTGAATTTATCTAACGCAAAGCGGCCGCGTTTCGATCAGATGGGTGAGCGTCTCGTCTGAAACAGAGTAAAAAGTGTGACGAAGGCGAGCGCGTGCAAAGAGGAGAGGGGAAAGAGAAATGAGAGATGTCGTTCGATAATGGCGACAAAAGATGATGGGATCGTCGATCGACCGTCGATTTTCGAGTCGTTTCCGACCTACTTGCCGGCGCGATATATTCCGTGCGATTAATCGCGACACGGTGATCCACGAATATTTCCGTCGGCGCTTAAAAATACGGAAAACAGGTCAGCGGCTATATTTTTAATTGTAACGCGCAGACACTCGGCTGCATCGGGCTGCGAGGTTCCTACGTGTTTATGACGCGGTTTAAAAGCGGATCGCGCGAAGCGAGGAATCGCGCCGCTGGCGAAAATTTTTTCAGACGAGCACTCTCCCGACCTCGAGCGTGCGAACAAGTTTGACGAAACTAGACGACGCACCTGCAGCGATTCATCCACGCGTGCAGCACGATTAACAAGATTACGTGAAGAGCGGCATTTCGAGCTAGCTAAGAACGTCGCTTCCAACCGGCCGTCTAGATGATCCTAGACGAAGAGAAGGCGAAATCGTCGTCACAAACGGAACATGTGCGTCCCGTCCGTCCCGTTTTTCGACACGCGCGAATCATTGCGCGCGGAACGATTCACTGTTCTTTTTCACATCCACTCTTCGCTCCTCTTTGTCGCGGATCGCTCGACGATTCACGGTTCAGGGAGTGACCTTGGACGGTTCGGGTAAGGCACTGCTCGTGCGATTGTTGAGAGGCGAGATCACCGGGGACGATCGTTTATCCGCGACGAACGGGGACGGATTTCGCAATTTCGCGTTGCACCGCGTTCGCTATGTAATTTGCAACGTGGAATGTGTGATAAAATCGATCGGTCGATGCGCGACGGAGGCGACTCGCCGGCGACTTGCGAAAGAAAGAAATTGGGGCCGTGACTCTTTTTTTCACAACAGCCTATTTCTGGTGGCCGCCTAATTCATACGCTCGGGACACTAGCGACGCGACGACACACACACGCACAGGCGCGCGCGCGCGCGTCCGCATTTTTTCGCCGCGCGGATGTGGGCGTGCGCATGTGCACATGCGCGTACATAATGCACGAAACAAAGAACGAGGCGAGTCCGAAGGAAGGAACCGCGTGGCCGTTCGCATAAATACCCCGGGCCGTATACTCTCGTCGCGGTAACTACTTGATCGATTCTCGGATATGATTCGTCACGATCAGCTGACGCGCACATTTCGAGAGAGTCGGCTTAAATA
Organism: Dinoponera quadriceps; assembly: GCF_001313825.1. Lineage (NCBI taxonomy): Eukaryota > Metazoa > Arthropoda > Insecta > Hymenoptera > Formicidae > Dinoponera > Dinoponera quadriceps. The sequence goes on along the minus strand of NW_014555200.1, from coordinate 1,110,608 downwards.
AAGCGATTCTCTCTCTCTCTCTCTCGTCGCATTGTGTCCACATTTTGACCTTCTTGTATTTCCCTGTACGACGTCACACGACGCCACGCGACTTACCGAATCGCGATAAAGGAAGTAACGGAGATGCTAATCGCCCGTGAGACTATCGCGCGAGATAACTAGAAGGCTGTTTCGCCGATTGCGCGCGCGAGAAGGTAAATCGCGATTAGAACGATAACGTTCTTCTTCTTTCTTTTCCCGAAATTTGATCGAGCCGCCGATAGGCGATTTTGCAAATCGCGGTAAAGGAAAATGATAACGGCCGTATCGCGGACTATATCGCGTCTGCGATAACTAGAAAACGTCCCTCGGTAATCGTCGAGATCGATCGCGGTCTGAGCACGGATGCGAGTATACCGAGACACAGAAAATCGATATTTAAAGGGGGGATTTATCGAGACGTCTCCCACGGTTTTGCCCATCGTGATAAAAGAAGAAGAGGAAATCTTGTTCTCCCTGCCGGTGCTAAGAGAGGCGAATTTTAACGCGCGACATGCGGCCGCATAGTCGTCGAGCACCTGAATTCACGCGCGCGACATATGCAATTCAATCGCCGTCTTGTATCGATGCGCGCGGGAATTTATTCGATTGATTCGCGCGCGCGCTGCGCCGGCTCGGTGAATGAATTCGCTTTGTTAATTTTATCAAACTCGCGCGATGCACGCGCGAGTTCTCGCGCATCGATCGCTATCGATCGCACCGTCGGGAACGTCTCGCGCGCGCCTTTAGGAACGTTTAAATTTAATAGGGTTACGAGATCGTATCGTACCGATAATCTCCCCGATTCTAATTCGCGAGTCCCCGCGAAAACACACGCACACACACACACGGGGGACTCGCCGAGAGCGCAACGTTAATATCAATGATACGAGAAATGAATACAGGAGTTGCACGAACAACAGGATCGAGTATATCAGAATATATCGTAAGCCTCGTTACTCGTCGCGTCAGCCGAATCGCCGACCATTTCCCAACCGCGTTTGTCCGTGCGAGCGCCTAAATAACGCATTCGCCCGTCGGTCTCTAATTTCGCAGATAACGCGGCCGCCGCGACGTAATCTAGTTACTAGGCGTACAATCTAATCGACCGATTCGTATTACGCATATTTGCACGTGCGAACGCGCGTCTGTGTTCGTAGAATCGCGCTAGAACGCCCGATAAAGTAAGTTTGCGCAGCGAACGTCACGGAGCCGAGTCCGGGAATCATTCGCTTTCTTCTTCTTCCTCCAACCAGCCTATCCTCCGTATGATATCCTCTCCATTCGGTACCTTCACCTGTGTCTGCTCGAATTCCTCGCGTCTATGTGCGCGCGAGATAAGACCCGCCGGTGTTGACAATTCTGCGAGATATGGTGGGCGATAAGTAGAGAATACGATCGAGTAAACTACGGATAATGCGATAGATACGATATATGCTCGCGACAACTCGATATCGTGGCCGCAACAATTTCTATTTGTGTAGAGCTCGAGATCGGAAGGGGGGGGGGGTGTGGAGGAACATCAGCCATTACTGAGAGCAAGGAAGAACGGGAGTAACGGGTGAGATTCGACGTCCGTTACGGTTCAAGGAGAACGCACCGTTATCGGATACACCCCTTTTCTCTCGCAGGTGCTTCCAAGAAAGTTAAGATAGCCGGCGCTTCGCGCGCCAATTTCCACGACGTATCGATACGTATCGATCGTGTGCCGTACTCGAGCCGAACGGCGGATTCGAACCGGCGATTCGTCGATACGGGCTGTTGCGTACTTTGAAGAATGACGTACGGCTGATTTTGTACCGGCGACACAAGCCGATCTCCAAGCCGCGGAATGGCAGATAAGAAGCGTCGGGGCGAATACGCGCGAGGAGCAAATCGCGAGATCATTTCTGCGATCGAGGCGAGCGGAGAGACGCTGCTAATAAAAGAGATTACGTACGACTGCAGCTTTGTACTCGAAGCTGAGCGTCCTCGAGAGAATCGCTTTCGCACGGAGCGGGCAGAAAATTTTATCGCCGTACGCGCGCGCGCACGTAGCGAATGCACGCGGTGGCTAAATTTTTTCAAGAACGCACGCATCGAGCCGCTTCTTATTTTTTACCAGACGCTGCGCCCCTCCCCCCCATCCCCCGGTCGTCCGCAACCGCTCTCGTACTGCATCAGTCGCCGTATATCCCCGTTCTCTCCTGTTGTTTCTTTCTCTTTCCCCGACATGCGGTACTCGCGAGGTCTATTTATACCTAGGTCCGCCGGTGTTTTCAACTTGCCGCGCGGCTGTGCAACAAACCTGTGCGTCGCTCGTAAAAATAGGGAACGCTCGTCAACCTCCGAGCGCCGTACAGCCGGATTGCTTTTCCGAAAAAAGACTCTCTCGCGGATCGCAGGTGCGAGCGAAATATATCACACCGCGAGCGGTCAACCCCGCCCAATCGGATTCTCAAGATTCGCGTCTCTCTCGGACGGCGAAAATCACAAAGATTACACGTCCTTCGTAGAAAACGCACGTGCTCCACTATATACATATATATATATAGACATATATACTCGCAGGTGCTGAAATTCACTATGCTCCGGGAAAGAAATGGAAAAAAGCACGCGATCGCTCGTGCGGTCGGTGAATGTGGAAAAAAGTGGCTTGCGCGCGCGTACACGGCGCAGCGTGGCAACGTGACGAAATCGCGTATGTAAAAAAAAAAAAGGAGAGAAAAAAAGGGAAGGGAAAAAAAAACGACAACTCCCACGCGGCGAGAGAGCGCCAGACGAGGCGTGGTGCGGTGGAAAACGAGAGTGAACGCGTAGAATTGAACGCGTACACGCGGCGCGGCGGCGACCGTGGCACGGCCGTGGCACGGCCCCGAGCGACGGACGACAAACGAGGATCGAGCGCCTCTCGCGGCACACAGAGAGCGACGGGATTACGTCATGTGCCAGGCACTCTCTAACGTCTGGCATTATCCTCGTCTAGCGCGAGTCTAGCCGCGCCAGTCTAAACGGTACTAACGCCGCTACACTCGTCGCCGCCGTCTGGCATGTACAGGCAAGGGCACATAGGAGACACGTCACCATGTGCGGAATCATGAAAGGACACGCGCACGTACTCTAGCGCGACGCCGCTAACTAGGTGTTCAACGGCGAACGTGTCTCACGCCGCATACAATCGCACGCTTGTACGTCCGCCGCGCGCTCGCTCTCTCTCTCCTTCGCGCGCGTATTGGTGCATGTGCACGCGGACACTCGCCTGCATATTTGCATGCACGTACAGCGCTATATGACTCGCGCGACAGACATGCAAACGTTCCTCGGCCCCCTCTCGTCTCTCTTGTCTCGCTCGCTCGTTCTTTCTCTTCGCCTCTCTGCCCCTCTCTCACATTCTGTCTATCTCTCTCTCTCTTTCGTGTACTCACCCTTGCATACGCACAAGCATTCTCTCTCTATCTATCTTTTTCTTTTATTTTTCTCCCGTCCGTCCCCTTCAAGTGCCCCCTCCCGAAACTTTTTACACATTCTCTCTCTCTCTCTCTCATCCGCTCACCCGTCTCCCGCCCCCCCTCCTCCTACCCCGGTTTCTATCTCTCTCTACTCCGTTCCCTTCCTCTCTGTCTTCCCGAAACTTCCTCCTCTGTCTCTAGCGACCGCGTACACGGTGGAAGCCGCACAGGCGGCCGAAGGCCACCGGTCTCAGCTGTGGACGTACCTTGATCGTCAAGCGCGAAGTGAAGTGTGGACCTCCTTTGCCCGGCGTCCTTGTCGTCGAGTCCCGTGGTACTAATGCCCCGATACGACGACGACGACACGTCGAGAGCGGACTTTTCCTCTTTAACCTCCAGCGATTCTTCCAACGCCCAAATACCGCGGAGAATGATGCGTCCGTCTCTTGTTCTCTTCACGCTTTTTTCTCCTAGCCGCCGTCCCCCGTCTCCGAGTCGTCCAAGCTGAAGAGTGCGCTCTACGATCTCTTCCGTTGACGGAAACCGAACGAATCGCATATAGGGTCCTTGATGGGTGAAACGTTAAGAACGGTCGCGTGTCTCCGAGTTTCGGCTGACTGAAATTCTCACGTTGTCTCACAAAGATCACTCGGGCTCATCGTTGGATACTGAAGTCACGCGGGAAACCGTGCCGAAAAGAATCTTACACGCGAGTGATTTTGCACGCGCTCCACATCTTCCTCCGTTATTCTCTCTCTTCTTGAACACGCGCGCGCGCGCGTTCCGGAAATCGACGTGGCGCACTTTCCTCTTCTTTCGCTCTTCCTCTGCCCCGGCGGGTGCCGTTTCGGCGCGTTCGAAAATTCGTCGGTCTCCCCGAGACTCGATGGAGAGAGAGAGGAAAACAAAAAAAACAAAGGGGAGAAAAACGAAAACGTCAGACGAGATTTAATCGCGTGTATACCGTAGCATAAGCACCACTCACACCGTGACGTAGGATCGCTTCTCTTCAAGGTTTCTCCCTTTCCCTCCTCCCCTCGCGTAGAACGCGCGTAACTGGATCACCGTAACGCGTACTCGCGATCCCGTCGATACACGCATGGGCGCGCACTGCTTTTCCGCCTTGTCCTTCGGTGGCGTCGACTTCCAGCTGTACAACAGAAGACGCACACTCCTTCCTCCCAACGGCGATGATGATGATAATGATGATGATGATGATGCCAGACACCAAGCGTGTGATACTATTTCGCGAATCGATCCGTGTCAGTCGTCGATCGTCGCAGATCGCAGTTCTCCCGTCGGTCTCGTCGGCGAACGAAGAAAACGGAAAAAGAAAAAAAAAACCAGAATTCGATCGAGGGGACAAAACGCACCTCTAACGTGTAACACGCGCCGCAGGATCAAGGCTCGCGAAAGAGCGATGATGATGTCCGAGCGTTTAGAATGTCCTGCGTGTATTGTATCTTGCGCGCCGACCACGTCGAGGACCGAAGGACCCAGCTGCTCCTCACCGCTTCTTTGGGACACACCGGGGGACTACCTAGTCGTAGAGTGATTGGGAACGCGACTGGCCAAAGCACTTGATTCGCGCGCGGTTCGGTTTGCCCGTTGCTGCGCCTCTCCCGTGCAGTTTTTTCGGCAGTCCTGTGGTATGCGTGCGCGCGCGACGTGCATGTATGCGTGCCGAGAGCCCGCGAGCGCGCGCCCGCGCTCGCGTGTGTCGCTCTTTCTTTCTCTCTCTTTCTCCCTCTATCACTCTGTCTCTCTCTCTCTTTCGCTCTCTCCCTCTTTCTCCCCTCTCTCTCTCTCTCTCTCTTTTCGTATACGGAGAGCTCTTTTTCTTTCTCCTTCCCTCCGTTCTTCCTGTCCCTCTCTCGCTTCCCTCGTTTTTAACACGAGCGTGTGCCGCCCGCTTGTGCACGCGCGTGTGCGGATCCTCGCGTGTGCGTGCGTAGCCCCGTGATGTACGCCGAAGAGCGGCTCTGTACGCGAAAAAGAGAAGGAGCGCGAGAGGGAGAGAGCGAGCCGGCGGGCTCGCGGACGAGCGAGAGAGTGTATATGCGCCCGTATATGCGTACGTAAGCGCGTACGTGGATGCACGTGAATGTGTACACGCGCGTCCGTCCGATCCCGTCGTTGTCGTCGTGCGATACGTGCGTGCGCGCCCCGGGTAGGCGAGGGTATAGTTACCGAAATGTTAACCTCGTGGAACCACTTTTTATTGAGTGTCGCAAAATTCATAGGAACCTCGCGGCACGAGAAGAGGGGGTAACCCGGCCCCCGCTCCTCGCGACCACGTTGGCGGGGCTGACGTCGCGAGAGGGGCGGCAACCCCTACCCCCCGTGTTACGGAGGGCCCCCGCGAAACCCCTCCGCGCGTACCACCAGACGCTTTGCCCTCCGCTCCCTCC
>NW_014555200.1:1078432-1104411 GCF_001313825.1 Dinoponera quadriceps | reverse complement strand
CTCCCCTCCCCCCGCCTTGACACCCTTGGTCTCGAGCGTGCATCGCCTCGACCGTTTCCCCTCGCGCCCGTCTCGTTCGCCCTCTCTCTCTCTCTCCTCCCCTTCTCGCATACTCTACAACGCCGGGCCATCCGCTCGTTCCTCTCTTCTAGGGAGTCCTCTCTTCCCTCTTTTCTTCTCTTCTCTGCTCTACTCTTTTCTTCTCTTCTCTTCCGTTAACCCGTCTTCTCTTTCCACTCTTTACCGCGCCCCTGTGATTCTCCCCGTCTTCCTTCTCGCTTCATTCCTTTCGGCCGCCTTCTTTCCGCCTCCCGTTCCGTTTTGTCTCATCACCCGCCGTTAGCCCCCAAAACGGGGCGACTCTCTCTCCCTCTTCGCGATGGCGTTTGACACTGCCTGCATCCTGCCTCGCCCCCACCTGCCGGCCGCCACCCTGGCTCTACGTAGCCCAACTTACGTACGCTTAGCCGCGCGCGTAGCGGCGGCGATCTTTGGTTACGCGCCATTGCCAGCTCGCCGTCGTCTTGTCGTCTTATCGCTGAATGACGAGAGCGATCGCACGAAACGAGTCGGATTCGGCTGGACGTATCGGAGCGAGCGCGATCGCAGCTCTCGCTGGCCCTCGAGCTTGCGTTTCCGAGGGAACGCGCCAATCCGGCGTGACACGCAGGCTATTCCTAAATCAAAGCGGCCTCTCAACTCTCGAAAGCGTGTTCCGCCCGCTTTAAGAAGGAACGAGGAGGAAAGGAGGAAGAAAGAGGGAGAAGAAAGAGCGGGTTCACGGAAACGTGAACTTTCCAAATCACGAACGCACCTTGCGACGGCGTTGCGCGAGGTAGGACGTCTGCGATGGCCCGCGAGGACTCAGCGGACGCTTCTGTTGATGACGATTCGTCAACGAAAATGCCCCTCCGTTCCGCGATAACGCAATGATAACGCGAACGAACGTCTGAGGCGTGATCTGCATCTAACGCGATCGTGATTGTGAAATCAAGTCAACCGCACGACGGCTTCTGACGTCGTTCGTCGCGAAATGCATGCCCACCCCCCCTTTGCGAAGGACTCACGGATGTGTGGAATGAAAACGTGGCCGAGGAAATGGAATTATCATTGATACGTATACCAAAAGCGACACGAGCGAATTAACCGTACGACTACGTAAGAGGTATCACGTATATCACGTCGCGATATATCAGCGACGTGGTAAAGTGGCGATTTGAAAAAAGCGCTTCGACCTCGCGCGGTCGGATGGCCGTCGGAAAGTTTTTTTTCTTCTTTTTAAATCGCTAGCTCTCCGAGACGGTCGCGATATCTTTTCCCGCCATTAATTCGATCTCGCTCGCGGATCAGCGTATTATCAGTGGCATTAATCTATAGGCGAATATCTTTTAAATGTCACTTGTAATTCCGATGCATCTGTGTCAATATACTGCAAAGTGTTTACCTTCCCGACGGCGGTGTGTCCGAATGTATCTTTAGATTAGAGCGATAAACGGTGAGCGCAGATTGGCGTCTTTCGGTCGTTTTAATCGAGCAGACCGCGAACGACTAGTCGATCGGGATAACGAGCTCGAAAACCCGACGATATACCTTGGCGGAAGGTACGGGCTTTCGAACGTCGCTGAGAGCGAATGCTTGATATTCAAACGACGAGACACCCGAGGCTCTCCTCGCGCCGTAACATCCACGTGGAAATAACAATCGGGAAGTTTCGCCCGGAAAGAACGCGGCCACGCTCGTGCGGAATACAAATTCATATTAATTGCACGATTTTCCACTATTTACCATCCGCGCTTGAGATTCAGCAAAGACGCTACTCTTACGTGTGTAAGAGTAAAGTTGCCTCCGCCGTCGAAAGGGATGAAGCGCAGGAGGAAGCTCACGCACGCGTGATACAATAATGCGATATCAAGGAGATTCGCAGTAAAGAGGGCCCGATGAGTGCCTTAACTACCAATTAGATCGGCCGGTATGCGCTTATCGCGGTGTATTGTCGAACGCTCGTTTCCAACGAGGCGGTCAATTAAGAGCGAGCGAACGGGAGTTTGCGAATGACCGCGAGATAGTAATCAACCTGGTCCCCGGATTTCAACTGCGTTATAGTCCGACCACGGACACAAGACACCGGCCGTGACACTCGCAGCCTAAAATCCTTACGTCGGACAATTGAGGCGGCGCGAACGAACTACCGTTAACCCTTTCTCGGCGGACAGGATCCCACACAGATGAAAGCGCAGATTATCGTGGACAAACGCGCGGCGGAAACCACCCGCGAGAGACGGTTAGCAACGCGATAGTTACCGTCGTAATCGCTCGGCTCGCGCGTTTCATTACGCAAATTACGGCGATCAGCACGTAAGGTACTTAACGATCACTCGATAACGGTAATATGTACAACAAGTACCAATTGTTAATTCCGAGAGGCATTTCACGCTGTGAACACGATATTTCGGCCGCGAGTAGACGCCGCTATAATTTTACGTTGAAATTTCCCCCGTTTCCCCTCTAACCCTCTCTTTCTCCAGCGTGAGCGTAACGATATTACTTTATCAGTTCTGGAAAGGGAATGCCGCTTTAAAGCTAGGAAACACGACTGCGTGTATCGATGGATCAATGTATCGATACATGTGTGAGATGCAATGAGTGGAAAAGTAAGTGAATAATTATGAAAATTCGCAGAATAGATAATGTGTCGTTTCGGACCATTTTGCCCGTGTCGAGCTGAGCCGAAAACTCGTCTTGCGTGTGATGCAAACACCATTATATCGAATACCGCCTGCCTGCTGTATACTTTGTTACGCAATGTCTCGAATCTGCAGGAATATTCAACCGCAACCGTCGCACGTCTTATCGTTCTTCTCTCTCTCCCCCCCTCTCTCTCTCTCTCTTGAGGCAAACGTGACTTGTCGCAAATGCTGACTTTCTTGCCATCTGAATCGGACCGGATCCACAAGCAACCACTACAAAAGTGTTCAATATCGCATTTTAGCGACATGCAAAATTTCGTGTGTTGGTTTACAAATAATAAATAACTACTCTCTCTCTCTCTCTCTCTTTCTCTCTTTCTATCACTGTATCTATCTCTATTCATATTGGTTCCGCAACTCAATACGCGCAACATGACGCGACGTATGTATACATACGCGTTATCGTCACATCGTCGTCGCTGTCGTCGTCATCCTTCTAAAAAACATGCGAAATTTGGCACGCACGTGCATCGATTCGTTGATCCGTGAAAGACGTTCGTTAATATGTCGCGATACTATTAATCCCCTCGTACACATTGCCGGATATTTGCCTTCTGACTAATGCGAGTGTGAGATAAGATTGTAGTTTATAAGCGAAAGCGAGATGTTGCTGGTCTATGCGCGTTTCGCTTCAGGTGAGCCCCGAGGAGGAGCTGTCGCTGGTAAGGATAACTGCGAAGCAAAAGTCACACACGAGCGAATAAAATGATATTGCTTTTTCACAACTATTACCAAAGAATAACTCGCGATTCGCGAAACGAACGCCGATACTGTGCGTGAAATCGATGCCGCGCGAGAGAAAGAGAGAGAGAAGGTTTGCGGGAATGTAACAACTTTATTCTTCACGCACGGCGCATGCTACGTATGAAAAATAACGGCCGTATGTATCGAAAAACCCGATTACGTCCGTGCTTACTGTTTCGTGTCCCTCGGCTATCCTCTATGCGATATTTTCGTCGATCGGACTTTGATCCGTCGAGAACGTCTGCGGGAAGCGAAATTTTCTTCGGGGACGACGATAACTACGGCCACTGTACACCACATTATTCGCCAAATTACAGCCGTTCTTCCTTAGTTTATCGATGAGAAGTGCACAGGGAGAAGATCAGGGACGCGACATTTTAATATCCTGTAATGTTATCGATTGTTAATAAATGCAAAGGCGAGAATACAACTCCGCATCCTCCACATCCTCGCCGCGTCCCGAGAGCAAGGTACGACGGTCCTTTGCGCGTGGCTCGCTAGCAGATTGGGCAGGATGGCTTCCTGCAAGAGAGTTCGCTAGTCGATCGGGGGCCATGAACCTCGAACAGGTTGGCCCCTTGGACGTTCACCTTCTGTGCCGCTTCGGCGCTCACCCCCCTCGGCTCCCTGCCGCTCTCGCAGCCGCTGCATCTCTCGCTTCCTAAGGGTACGTTCGCCTTTACCCCTGTCCCCTCCCCTACCCCCCCCCCCAATTCTCTACCTTCTTCTCTTCTCCCTTCCGCGAACCGCGTACTCTATTTCTCTCTCGGTCCTCTATCCGTCCCAACAAGGACTTTCGTCCCTACACATCCATTCGTCCCGATACGTCTATCCGTCGTATCGCGCTCCGCTTATGTATTTCGCACCTAATCGCGCCTTTAGTTTTTATTTTTGCCGGAATTTTCTTTCTACATCCACTCCGCAGATTCCATGGAACTGGAAGAAATCAAACGAAGAATCTTGAGATATAAGTACAGTGCAAACTATCGTCCCACTTTGATGATGTAAACGATTACTTACTGCCGTTTTTCACGTGAGAGAAGCCCGAAGAAGCACACGTTCAACGGTTATTTATTATTCGATTATTTACCAATTGATAACGGACTATGAAAGTCAATCTGCATTTTGACCTAAGGCGCCTTCTTATTCAAAATAAAGTCGCGGTGTCCTTGCGTCCTCCCTACCGGCTTCTTCACCCAGCATCTCGCAACTCTTAGTTACTCCGTCGTAACACTCGGGACACTCATTCGTCACCCTGACATTAGCACCGATATTCACGTAGGTCTTATTTCATCGGAATTTGATGCCGACGAGAGCCCGCTTGAATTTTTCAAGAACTAACGAAATATTCTCATCGTGCAACGGGAATCGTAAGTAAAGTATCGATACATACATATTCCGCGTCACGATACACATGTCGCTCGTCGATACGCAATGGATGACGGAAAAGTACGCAGCGCGCGAAACTTCGAAAACTATGGGCAAAAAATTCTACGTCGATCGCCCGTCACTGAACGGCCGAGCGAGCGAGTGAGAGAGAAAGAGAGAAATCACAATGATAACAACCAAAACATAGCAAACGTTCAAATCGGTTAAACTTATTTTTGTACGTTGCGCACTTTTCCGAGTATTACGTTTCGAGCCAGCGGGTGACCCGCGGAGCACGTGTATCGATGCGTTTAGTTATCACTCCCGTCGGCTAATGAAAATATTCCCGTCGGTTCCTGGAATACTTAATCGGACTGCCGTTGGCAACGCGTTAATTAATATGCGCTTTTTCCCGACTGAATCGTCGTATTCACGCGAGTGGCAGTGCTGCGAGTGAATATCTGGAGTGCCACGACGCAGCCGGCAGCCGTAGAATGCTGCTGAATCCGGTAAGCCGAGACGGAGGACGCAGGATACCGGAACGCGGGCAGCAACTCATCGTACATTTTGAGAGGTATATCGCATAAATATTTATCACACGGAGGATTTTCACGGACGTCCCGCCGAGGATAATAAGATACCCGGCTCGAAATTTCGGTCGACATTCGTATTTCGTCATCATTTGCTGCAAATCATTCGATGTTTCATATATCTTTAACCCTTTCGGCACATTTGACGAGTGAGACTCGTCATTTGCTTACTTGGGCATGAAATGTATTACTTTTACATATTAATCCATATAGCGACAAATTAAATCCGTCCCATGGGCATAAAAATCTTCAAATAATTCAGTACTCAAAGGGTTAATCATTCGTCAATTTGTACCTGTTTCATACAGCGAGAAATGTTGATACGAACGGCCGAATGACAGATTCGCGAATACGAAGTGCGAGATTTTTACGTGCGCGATAATGTCCCTCGAGCTGTAAGATATCCCATTTTGGATCTGCCGACGTCTTTCCTTTTCACTTTTGCTCAGTCTTATTATTGCAACACAAATCCAAATTAACATTTGTGTTCGTAAATATTATTGACCACACATTGAACCGCTTTTAGATTTCTAAGAAACAAAGAAATATTATGAAAATAAGAATTTCAGTCGCTTCTTTTACACATATTTGCGCCTTAATTTTTATTAATTTTTATTAAATAATAATTTAATATCTGCTTTAACATTTGCTCATATATTCTCGATCTAGTAGCTATTTAATTTATTGCGCAATTAAGAGTACGTTGCTGATTGAAATTAAGAATAAGAAGATTAAATGCACGTATGAAATATTGCGAAAATACAATATTCCATAATTTTAATTAAATCCTCTTTCTTTAAAAGACTCAACATGGAGTAAACGGCAGTAACTATTTGTTGCATCAAGGTAGGAGAATAGCTTGTACAGTCTTACATTTCACAATTCCCCGTTGCTTCTCCAATTCCAACGGAATTTGCTGGAAATTTGCGGGGTTAATGCGGAATCGGATTTTCGAAAACTAAGGTCCGCCGGCTATTTTCGAAGCGGCTTCAAAGATTAACAAAATTTTCAGCTACTAGAAGTGACACTGTACGGCATGTCATTCCGCTGTATATATAGATATATATATATATAGCTTCGCAGAACTAACGATTATTCGTCGTGTTTGGCTCTCAAAACACATCGGGCGACGCAATTTTATCCTTGTCACTGTTACGTATACTTCATTAAAAATATCGAGAAATTGAGTCCCCACCCGATTTGCAACACCGGTATCTCGTTCGCGGGAACAGAATTTTCGTTTCCTTCTCCGGTGTAATTTTAGGATGTTTCGACGGCGTCTGTTTGGGATTCCACATTGGACGCATTAATCACGCAAGCGCGTACCTGGGCTCGTAATTTTTTGCTCGTACGGCATACCTCGTTTTTGCGCAATGTATTCGATCGTCCGTTGAGGAATTACGATATCTCACGCGCCATCTTTCGTTTGTCTAATCGAAATTAGATCGCGTTGGCGGTAATGTATTGAGAGAAGCATGAAAGAGTAATACGGGCGTACCCAAGTGCTATCGATATTCAATCATCGATTCGCACGATAATCCCGATGCGTCTTCGTGTCCTTTCAATCAGCCGCAAGCGACACTGCAGCAGAATCGATTGTCAAACTTTGCTGACGTAGCGTTGTAGCTTCCTTGTCGAATTTTTCAACCTAAGCGCATCTTCTTCGTTATCTTTTCTGCTCATAATATGCACTACCTGTTTGGTTCGAACAGTCATAACAAGATAATTATTATTGCTGCAAAGTCGCGCAATCTACTCACCGACTTCTCTCGGTGAAACAATTGCCGAAAGTGTCGCGCGAACGAAGTCCGCGACATGACGCGAAGCGATCGTTGTATCGATACCTGCGGCAATTTTCGCTATCGAGAGCTGAGACGGTGGATCTCGCGGTAAAATTTTCATCTATATCACGTCGACGGGTAGCGTCGCTTTCTGGAATGACGATCGAATGACGCAAACGGCGTTGTGAAATCCCCCCTGCCCGAAACGGACTCATAGAGGACGATTTTTAGACACGTATGCAGTTCTCGAGACGCCGTTCCCGCAAATGACACACATTATCGGAATGAACCGTGCACATTTTCACGGAGGCTAATCGCAGCGCGATCGACATATTTCTCATCTTCCCGTAAAGCGCCTTAACGAGCTCGATTGATAGCTATGTTGGCCATATATCTTCGTCCTTCGAGCTGATACTCGGGAGACGAGAGACCGTCTCCTTCGCTTTTTTTCGTTAAAAGAAAAATCAATACAGACGATGCGTCAATTACGACCGCGATATTGGTAGTCTTACCTCTGACCTGTATGAAATATCATCGAATATCGCGCGTGTATGTGTAACCTTGACTGCAGAATTTCAACCGGAACTTGACTGCATTCGAAAAGCGAAACTAGAGAAAATGATCGCACAGAGAGGCGCCGTCCCGCGCTCAGTGCGTGCTGGTTAACGCCTTTTTGTTTCCTCCGTTACGGAATAACAGCCATTGCGTTAGTTAGAAACAAGACACAAGGTAGGCCGGTGCATATATTTGCTTTCCTTTCTGCGTTGTGCGAGTCAGTCGTTTTAATCGCGCGAGATCGTCGACGTGATGTAGACGCGAAACTTTACGTTAAAGTGTGCCAGTTATTGCGTGACGTCACTCTTGTTATCATTACGCCTTCTGGGAAGCGTTTCGCAAAGAGCATGAGGTAATATAATAACAGGTGCAAAGTGCCGGCCAGTGTCACGCGCCGAAAACAGTCCAAAAACCCTCCGAGTCGGCGAGCATCAACATCGCGCGAATATTCCACCTTGCGCCTAATATTTGAAGCGGAACGCGAATCAAATATCCCTGACGGAAACGTCATAAAAGTGAAGAAAAAACGGCGCGAGGCGCGGGATGAGAACGGCGAGGATCGTCGTTAAAAGGAAAGAAAAAAAAAAAAGAAAGAAAAACTAAGAAATAGTTTCGAGCTGTCGATCGACGCCAGGTGAGTCTATACTCGGGATTACTCGAGTAGGATGACAGTGCGTGAGAACTCGCCTTTCCGGACGCAAATAACTGGCTAATGGATGATTATTATGCGCATCCTTGCAAATTCGCGACCAGGAACGTTTGTTAAGCACGTCCGCGTGCATCGGACATCGGCGGGACGGCGAAAACGTACAGCGTCGTGTATATTTCGTGGGGTAATAACACGATGCGGTAGATGTAAGATAGTTATAATTAGGCATTTATTCGACCTAGCAACGTGCTGGTTACCCATGTGAACTTCCTTTTTGGCAATTCGGGGTATGCCGAAACGCGTAAAGCCGTTGTGTGGAGCCTCTCGCTACGGGCCACGAATATAACCGAAATTACTGGGGCGCGCGCGCCTGTGTGTGTGCGAGCGCGGATGCACGAGTACGTGTGTATCGGTGACTCTCTTAATTAGCGCGCGCGTTAATTGAGAGTGTAAAACCCGAAGCTGAACCGTACGAATTCGCCCTTAGCACCGTCTTTGGTTTGCGCGCGCGCGCGAATGCGTGCTCTTTTGAGCATTTTTTTCTCACATAGGCGTAGGCAATCGAGATCCGCTCGCGTCCCGCCGTGGAAAATTGTTCGAGAGAAGTGTCTTCCGGCGACGTAATGAAGGAACCGTTCTCGCGATCGCGCGGCGAGATTCTTCCTGGAAAATTCTGGAAAATCGACCTATTTCCTCTGAAAAGGTAATTCATTGTGAAGACAGAGGAAAGGGAAAAACGGCACATTTGACCGGCGTAGCGACGCTCGTGTGTTTCCGCATATGCCGTCCTTCTAGTTGGTGAATTTTCCACGGCGGGTGACTTACGTCACGCGATTATTCGCGCCGGTTAATTAAGTCACACGGGGTGAGACAAACATCTGCCCTTATCTGGCCCGCGATGCGCGACGCTCGAAGGCACGAACGGAAAAGGTCCGTCGTGTATTCCGGCGTTACGTTGCTCGTCCCTTCTTCGAAAAATAATATCAACGTCCTCTCTGCAAGATTTAAATGCTTAGCGATTCGCTGTCATCCGTGCGGCCGTTTGTCATCCGGCACACCTGTTTTCCAAAACAAGCGACGACCCCTTAACGCGGCAGGATGTGTATTAATAACGATGCGTCCTCTGTCCTTTTCACATAAACGTTCCACTTACGAAGCTCGGTCGTGTCGAGGAAACCGAAAAGGAAAAGTCTTCCCCCCCTCTCCCCGAAGCGCTTTGAAGAAACGATCGTTTGGTCGCGACGAACATCTTTCATCGCTCCTTTCCCACAGATTCACACCGAACAAGCCTCGAAGCCAATTGCAGATTCCATCGCTGAAAGATCTGTCCACGAGATGGAACAGAGTGTGTAACGCGTTATCGTTTCTCTCGATTCTCGTATTGTATTATTGGATACGTAACGCCGCATCTCCCATTCTGTAGACACGGGGGGCAAGCGGTACGTCGCAACAGAGACACACTTGGTCCGGAGACGATTATTCGCACGCTGGGTCGGGCATTATGTGAGACGATCATTACGGCGAGACGCGACCAGACAAGTCTTGACCTTCGTCTAAATTCACGTCAGTGACCGCAACGCGAGTCTAATACGAAAGAGAAATGAATTGCGCTGGTGGGGAGAAGGAAGGCCAAGCGAGTAGATACACACTATCGGGCGATACGGAGTGCGAACGGAGAACGAATTTCCAAATAGAATCGAGGCCGGCATTTATCCGATCGGAGTATCGTCTGAGAGGGGTTATTTTTGTTATTCCGTTGTCCGACCCCTCGTCGGCCAAGTGTCGAATAGTTATTTTTCTAGTGTTTCAAGAGCGGATATTTAGATGCGTGAGTAAATAAAAGCGTTACGTCTAGAAATAAGTGAAAAAAGGAGTCGAACTTCTCGATCGTTTTTCTCATCTTCAACGGCATCGTGACCGTAGGAGGCGTAACGAAAAGGAAAAGACGTGGGAGACCGAATGCACAGAAATGATTCCGACGAGTGGACGTCTGTCTGGCGAGAAAAAGAAATTATTACATTTTATAGGAAATATTATCACGTAAGTATATCGCGCACGGATACGCGCCTCATCGAATAAATCCGTGTGCTGCTCCGTCGAGAGCAAGCGAGCAATTGTCTCGCGCGTATCCAGCGTGCCGAGCTCATAACGGACGACGGAAGAATTCTGCCTTTTGTTTTCGCGGGGCCCACCTTACCGGATGCCTCTCGCTACGCAATTGGAGGCGCTTGCGGGCAAATAAAGCCAAGGACAGCCGAATCGCGGCGAATTTGTTTTCTCTGGCGGTTTTCATTAGGAAATTTACGAGTCCGTGAGGAATTCCTTCGGTAGCCGCGCACAATGCGCCCGGCGGTCAAGGTTCGGGATATTGAACCGGCCCCGTCTCTTTCGTCCGCCCTGCGAAGTGTTACATTCACGGGCTGCTCCCGCGACGCTACGGCGCGCGAATTATTAATGAACTTTATTTATCATACGTTCCGAAAGGAGGCAAAGATATCCCGAGCGCTGCCTCGCGTTCACCCCGGTCAGTTCTTTGAAATAATGTAACAGACTCCTCGGACGGATTTAGAGTCGCCTCTTCTTCTTCGGGGAAGGTCGAAGGATGCACCCTCTTGAAAAATTTCTCCAAGCGCTAACTGGAACACGAGGGGCTCCCGGCATCATCGCGCCTTTCTCGCGGGCGACAGACACAGCTAATTTCCAACGTCATTCTGCATTTCATTTGCCCGGTCGTTACACGACCGTCGCTCCGCTTCCTTCATACCCGCCCACCCGGTCTGTGCGCAGCCCCGTAATTTTCCCTCTTATTTTATTTCGGCCCTGTCTTACGCGCGCGCGCGCGCTTCCGCCTTTACTCAAAGCAAAGCTCGAGTGCACGCACACATATCCGCCTACGGTTCGCGTCAAAAGTGTTCGTACTTCACGGAAACGCGGATTGAGACCGAGACAAGAGAGTCGATAAATAACGAACGTGTGTATGTATACGTGTGTGTGTGTGTGTGGCGATTTTACGATATCATTACACATCCATGTACAAACGATGCGTCTCAATGTACAAACTTACTTGCTAACATAATATTAACCGATCCATAAATTATACATTGTAATATTAACGAACTCATGCCCTCTTGTTAACAATTTACAGTCTCGTCGGGAAGCCGGACATAAAAGTCGGCGAGCATAAATCTCGAGAAACGCCCCTTTCGTTCCTTCCTTTTCTTCGTTATTAGATAATACATTACCATTAGATAATATTAGTTACCTCAGGCTTGACCGTCTCGCACCGGTAAAATGACACGCGTATAACGAAACTATAATAATACGAGAATGCGCCTTGTCACGCATATAACTTCTTGCGCGGAACAGTTGGCGAAAGAGAGAGAGAGAGAGAGGGGAAGGACGGTACGTCGAATTGACGGCAAATCTACTTGGCTTTCGCCGCGTTAGTTACGCGAAACAGCTTTGAACGCCGAGTTCAACGTTGATCGACGTCGATCTACGAACGTCGACGCGCTGCTTATACATTCAGGTTTTCCGGAGGGAAGGATAGACGATCACCTCGGAGGGACCTCCCGCGACTTCTCGAACGGCAGAGGTGCGCGCGCCCCGGTGTTATTATAGTTCAGCACGGTTGCGGCGGAGGATGCGCCGAATGTTGCTTTCGGACGATTTAATCGCCATCGCGAATTATCGTTTGACGAACGCCGTAGCAGCCCGGAGATACACATCGGTCAAGGTAAACAGGCGCGTTTTATTATTTGCCCGGCTACTTTGTTTGCGAAAATTACGTATTCGCGCGACGATCATTGTAACCTCGGTTACGTATTCCCCGGGGTTGATGGCGGTGACGATGGCGGCGACACCCGCGAGAGCCGCTTGGTGGGGGTGGGCAATGAGGAGGGACCGAGAGGGGTTGCGAGTGTGTGTAAAAGAGTGCGCGGGGTGAGCACGGAGAGACATCATCATCGCTGTTACTTGAACGTTTTTGTCGGCGATCGGGGGATGGTGGGGTCATGTGTGTGTGTGTGTGTGCAGGTAAAAGAGAGAGCTGCACCGAGAGAGCGCTAACCAATTCGTTTGCCAGCGCGCGTTATGATTTTACTCGCGAGAGAGAGAGANGGGGGGGGGGGAGAGCGGGGTGAGAAGGAGAGAAAGAGTGCGGGACGGAAGTGAGCGTGCGAGCGCATGCTGGATCGAAATGTTATTAATGCCGGGCCGCGCGATAGGAGACAAACAAAAATAATTAATATTTATCGTCCGCGATTTGCGCGTGTATGTCCAATCGAAACGCAATATTCCCTCAGGCGGCCTTCGCTAATGCAAACACATCGGGGCCGCGCAACCATCGCGAAATTCCGACCGTACGCCAATCGCGCTAATTCGATAACGCTGATCACGCTCAACAGTCCCGAGCAGCTTTGTGCTTTTTTCCTTCTTTTTTTTCTCTCTCTCCTTTTCACAAAATAGCTGCTTGATAAACCGTCGCATTTGGCGTGTTATTTACGCGGCGGAGGGAGGAGGAGGCAAAGTACGGCTCTGTGCGTGTACGTGCGAAAACGTACTCCGGTATTTAGTCGCGTTTCGCCCTCGATTCCGCTAATGTTCTTCTTGCCTTTGGGAGCGACCGAGAAAGGGCCGAAGGAGGCAATCAATGATCGGTGGGTTCGCCATTCCGATGTGACGTCACGCGATATAGCATACGACGGCAATAATTGCATGTATACTCTTGCGGAAGCATTTACGGATATTATTAGTACGCGCATAGTTATAACTAGTTGAGAGGTTTTTCCGAGTACGCGCTGGCATAAGTTACAGAGAATACATTACGGTTCGTGCATATCGTGGAATATGGGGGGATATTATTATCATCTGTAATTACCAATTAAAATTTGAAATGCGTAATATGCAATTAAAATTTTGTACACGTAATAACCAATCTAGAAAATACATTTTGCGAAATAAAATTAGGGGTTTTTTAAAAGCGTTCGACATATCGAGCGAATATGCGAGTCCCCGCGCATGAATATGAAAGACGACTCGGAGGCAACGCAACGTTCTTGAAATTACGTCGTTAAACTGACGCGACTTCAGAATACGACGTCAAAACGTTTCCATTTTTACTGTAAAACGCGATTAATAAATTGCGCGTTTGAGAAGTCAAAGGTTGCTTAAATTTCGACGATGGAATATTCAATTTCCTCCACGATGTACGCAATTAAAACGATTCACTGTTGTATATTTTAATTCTCACCGAAGGATAAAATTAATCAGTTCCATCGGCAGAAGTGCGAGGAAAGATTAGTAAGATAATAGAAAACAGAGAGAGAGAGAGAGAAAAAGAGAAAGTATAAAATGTTGATGAGAATAGATACTCGCGCGTTACTTTGAATCAAATTCCCGTTAATTTCTCTCGATTCATCTGCCGCTTTGTTTTTTTTTTTTTTCGAAAGGTACGATCGGCCGATACGAATCGGCAAATATACGCTAGCCACCCTGCTCCGTTCCACTCTCGAGGCTTGTGGGAGAGTTTGGGCCGGCAGGATGCAACGAAACAATCGTCGAGAGGAAGAACGAAAAAAAATGTTTAGCGTGCCTACGAAACCGTGACCGGGCCAGGCCAAAATTCACGTTGCGTCAGTGTACGCGTGTCGGTTGCCCGCGCCCGAAACTGCTCTCGTTTCGTTCGTTTCTTCCTCTCTTTCTCTCCTCCTTCCTTCCTTCCTTCCTTCCTTTCCTTCGTGCGCCCTCCGATGTCCCTTCCCGTTTCGTCACGTTCCCGCATCGACTAAGCGTTTCGCTGAAAAATCGCGCCAATTTCTCAGCCGATCTCTTTCTCTCTCGATTCTCTCAATTCGCGATAAAGAATAGCCATTATGTACTTTCCCAACGGGCTCCTCTAAACTCTCTAATCTCAGACGCTTTATATTTCTCATATTTCGCAGATTGGACTCGTTTTCGCATCGCGTCGATCGTATCGCCTCGCACCCGCTACACGTTCGCGGCATGCGCGCGCAAAAAAAGAAGGAGAGCGAGTAGAACATAAATAAGAAAACTTTATTATTCTTGAGATCGCGGATCGGCCCGCGTCTTCTGCGTCAGCGCGAAAATAATCGCGCGGAGATAGTTGCAAGGTACTTGAAGCCGGGGAATACCGAGAAATTGTTAAGCACGGCGTTTGACGCAGAAGACGAAAACCTTACCGGCACGGCGGGACGAGAGTCAGTGCTATTTTTTCTCGAATCAAACATTCTGGAAATAAAGTTTCGGAACAGTCGGTGCAAGCGGTCGCAGGCCTACACCGCGAACACGCGCTACATGTGCACGCGCGCGTGCATGCACGCACCGCAGTCACGCACGCTGTTTGCTTCTAGAGGGTTTAAGGCCGTTGCACCGTAACGAACATTCAAATGTCCCAAACGATCGGCTTGATCTCGCCCTTCGTCAACTCAATACTTCATACACTAGCGCTTCCCTTCGTCACCTTTCCCGCAGACCGAGGGAAAGCCTTTTACTCCGAACGAGCTGATAACAGGAGAGCGTGCCGATCCTCTATCTCCACGAGGAGCGAATTGACCAGCTCTTTCTTTCCTCGCGAATTGCACGCGCTCTGAGAAAGGTTCGACCGCTTTCCAAATATTTCCCAAACTCGTAAAACACGAGGATCAGCGTGCTTTCGTACGCAGGAGAAGGAACCGTCGCGGGAACAGAACGGTGGTCGTCGTTGAAGCTAGAAGTAATCGTAAAGAAAGGGGAAATTCCCGAAGGTGGACACCTTCGCAGGCGATTCGCGAGGGCCACAAAGGGCCTGAAATCCCGTGTAATAATGGTGAGAAGTCGCGGTCCGAGTAGAGAGAGAGTAAAGTGACGCGGAGTAACAGGGGCAATGCACCGGTGCCGTTGCGCGCTCTGGGCGGGTCCTTCGCGGGCAGGTGGTCCTCGGCTCAAAGAACTTTTGCCGGGGCATTGATCCGCGTGAAACGCGCGGGACCGAACGCGAGGAAAGCCGCGCGCAACGCCGGCTTCTTTTTACGCCGTCCTCTACATGTTTTCGGCCGCGTTCTAACGTCACGATGACGAGAAGTAGAGGAAGTAGCGAGAAGGGCAGGGGGAAGGGAGAGCGGGAGAAAAAGCAACGAGCGGACGAAGGAGCGCGCGCCCGCCTCGGTAAAACGAGGTTGGGCCTGGGCGAACGCCACAAAGTGCAGACGGGCCGAAATTGACCGAATTTCGCGTGAAATTCGAAAGCGACTCTCGGGAAGGTTCTCGTCCGCACCTCCGGGGGGATTTTATCGGACGAAAGTCGCGACGGCACGGTACATCGGCCGGGAGAGAGAACGGTCGTCGTCTCGAAGCCTATCGTCTTGCGCGAGGATGATTCGACGCTCCCTCTCGGCCGCCTCCTACTCTTTTGCTGCACCGTTCGTCCCCTCGCGCGTTCTCTTCTCTCGAGCCTCGCGCGAAACGTGGTAGAACGAGCTTCTCTCTTCCGTCCTCGATGCCGCTACCACGGAATTGGTTCCCCCGGGCGTTTTGGCTTATGTCGAGTATGTAAGTGCATTCCGCTCTCGCGCCGCGCTCTGCGCCGCCTCGCGAGCTTCTAACCGATCGCGCCGATCCGGTCGTTCTCTCAAGCGAGGAAATCCGACCGATTTTCCCGCCGACACATTACCGTCCGCCTACTCATTTATTCGATAACGAGGCTCACGAGATTTTTACGCCTTCGAATATCCTCCCGAGCCACCGTTTTAGTATATTATAGTGCGACAAACACCCCGGTACAAATGCGATTAAAACATTATCTCACTCGGCGGGTGTGTCCTTTGTCATTCTCGCGAGTGAAATCTTTTACGTTTTCAAATTTGCCGAGAACTATCGCGCGCAAATATCGAGAGAGAAAGGGGAGAGAAGAAAGATTCAAAGAATTAAGCATTTTAATCCGAAACATTTTTTATTCTCCGAGTAAGCCATCGGTAATCTTATATGATCGATGTACCTATCGGTTCCTTGTGTATCGCACATAGTTAAAAAAAAAAAATATATATATATAGATTTTTCAAACTGCTACGTGATAAACTGCATAGTTGTTCAGATAAATCTTTTAGAGCGTCAGGTATTAATATTTGGTGCCGTGAGCTCTCTCTCGTAAATTTCACACGAATATTCTTCGCAGTGCATGTACAAGTGTATAGATGGCTTTTACGCTATCTGTATCAATTCCAAGACTCTCATAATGTGCGATCTATAGAAGATTGCATGTGTTATTCGGGAGGGTTCCGTTACGCTTATGCGATTTAAATGTCGCGGACGTGGCGTTCTCTATCTCTCTTTCATTCTTTCTCTGATGTCTTGACGAACGATGCGATCTAGAAGCGCACAATAGAAACGAGTCACAGCTAGGACGGCAATATACTGCATCGGCACGAAGGTACGCGTACAATATGCGCAATATATAGAAACGAAAATGAAATTGAAGGAGAAGGGAAAATAAAATCTTTGAAATCACAAGATTTTTGAAAAAGAGGCCAAGGACGATCATGGTGCTCGCTCGATATCACGTAATAATGCTTTACTATTGACATGTTTACTTTCGATCTATCCTGAACACTTCATTATCGCACAATCGGCCGAATATTCTGGATATGGAAAAGTCGTCTGTCCGGAAAGGAGAGGAGAGCAGTCGCGCGAGCGAGAGGCGTGCGCGAGTGAGCGCAAAGTCGCTCTCTTCTTCGTGCTAGCCGTAGCAGGACGAGAGATCGTATTGCATGCACGAATCGCTAGTAAGCGGAGACGATTGCACCGAGGTATAAAAAAAGAAGCGAAACGAAGAGAAAAAAAAAAGAAAGAAAACAGAGGAGGCGCGGTGAAGGAGGGACGCGCGAGGATGGAAGCGAGGCCTGGAGAAGCGCGGAGCGAGCTCGGTAGAGGGATGGCGCGATGGGTCGAAGAAGGGGGACGATGGGGAACGAGCGGTGGGCAAGGCGAGCTGCCGAAAACCAACTAGCGATTGCATTAAGTAGAAGAAGCGCGATGCGATGGTTCGAGCGTGCCTGGCGAAAACGGCGAACGTCCGACTGAGAGCGGTGGTTTCGACGAAGACGGGTTGACGGCCAGAACTGTGAGAGAGAGAGAGAGAGAGAGAGCGAGCAAGGGGGCGAGAGGGTAACACGAGGTGAGGATGAAAAAAGACGCGGCGGCGGTGGCGGTGACGGTGGTGGCGGCGGTGATGCGCGGGGTTTGGAACAGGTAATAGGGGGAAGAGAGACGGGAAGAGGGAGAGAGAGAGAGAGAGTGCGAAAGAGAGAGGAGGGTTCTAGAAATTAGGTTGTTGCACCGAGCCGCTGGGTGGGAGAAACCCAAGGCCCTTGTTACCTTCCTCTACGTGAATTTAGGCCGTTGCACTTTTCGGCCTGGTACATATGGTAGGGGGCCCAAATAGGTGGAATGCATTTGGTGGGGGCTCACGGCGGATAGCGCATTTAGGTGCAGCCTTCGAGTTGGAAGAGGGGACTCTAGCAATGAGACAGGGCCGCGCCTAGCTCGCGAATCCGATGCAACTCGCGGTCTCGAGAATTCCGACTCCTTCGGCACGCCTCTCTTTGCACGCAAATTGCGAGCGAATCTGGATGTTATTATCAGAAAGCGCTATCACGCTCGAGTGATATCAAGAATGTTGAATGTTTCCCGGAAGAAAAATCAGCCGTTGTTTTAATCGCGAGTCGAAAGCTTTCCTCTGAATATTCGTAAGGAGATTCGCACGTTCTCAGGGATGGATCGCGTATCGTTCAATGAGCAAATGTTCGAATTTCTCTTTGCGTACATATTAACATCTCAAAATGAAGTAATGCACTATCACTTAATGAATATCTCCACCTTCGTCGCTATTCCGTTCTCGTATTTATTCGCTTTTCCGTTACTGCGCGTTCGTATATTATCAGCGAACTTTGCGCATGACATGTGCACAAAAATACCGCTGACGGTATTTAAGTTTCTCTTTCGTAGTTCAGCGGTTTGCCCGGAATGAGACCAACACGCAGCGTGCATCATCACTTTGTGAACCAATGCGTGGCTTGCGCTCAGGTTTACACCGGCTGATGTTATACCGGTTAATTTTTTTTTTTTCTACCATTTTTTATTATTCGTTCATAAAAGAGATATTGAAAACTGTTGTTTTTTTTTTCGCGTGATTGGAAGCTTCAAGCTCTGAAACTGTGATGTAAAATTTGCTTTTGTATTTATATGTTCTCACCGTGATAAAGAAAGGGACGCAGAGAGAAAGAATATAAGTAGCGTTTCCTCATTCTTCTCTTCGAATTTTCCAATTTGTATCCTCTGCCGTTGGGAAGCGAAATTCTCCGTATATTAAAGTCTAATATCGAATCGAAGCGAGCGTGACGTAAAAGACTATTCGAGCCACGAGCGATGAATCGAGAGATATTCGTCTTCTCAACGCGGGCGGCAGGTCGGTGCGACAGGAATGTCCATCTTTCATTAATCTCATACTCCATAAAATCCATCTTTGAATTACACAATTGATGTTGCGCAACGGGACGGTACGACGACGCAAAGAAAGCAAAACCCCGCTCGTTCGGCCGCCAATTCCATCGCGAATGCATTCGCTGCGTTCGATGGCGGACAAGGGCGCGATGTTTCATAGAAAATGATATCGTACGAGTCGAATAAAGGAAGAATAGCGCGCGCGCGATCAGATGTGTAATCGAATATTAACAACGGCGAGATAGCAATCTCGGCGTTTCACCGCGACGTTAAATCGTCTCGGACGAAATAATGTTTTGCTATTCGCACCGGTCGGTTAAGCGTCCGAGTGAAAACGGAAAACCTGCTCCCGCCACGGATTTCAAATCGTCGTCGAACGCGTAAGACTCGATGCATGCGTGAAATACGCGGATAGATTTCGCGAAAAAGCGGACCTAGCAACGAAAGAAGAGGCCTCGTCGTCGGCGGCGGCCGGCAGGGCTGTCGTGCGTCGCTGAAGAGACGTAAAGAGGGTAGTAGACATTGGGAGGAGAGAGCTGGCAAGAAGGAGGAGAAAGATGGAAAGAGGTCCGGCATTGCTCTCCTCCACGCAACGTGAAGACGGAGGGACGGGGTGCGGAGGCACCGATGCATTTTGGGACTATTCGGCGGCGGTAGAGAGAGGGAGAGAGAGAGAGAGAGAGAGAGAGAGAGAAAGAGAGAGAGAGAGGTAGGGAAAGCTCATCGAGTGCGGGGCCCTAGCAACGAGAGGAAGATGCCTAGCAACGCTGCCCGTGGAGGGGAATATCGGGTGGGCGGGTACGCGCGAGCCTGGCCGAAAACCTAGCCTGCATTTTAGGCGCACGGTTCAAACCCGTGCAAGCGGGCCCGGTTCGAAAGAAAGGAGTCGGAGAGCGGTCCGCAATAGTGGGGGGTATGTAGGGTTCACCGGAGGTTTTCGACTTCTCGCCGCGGCCGCGCAAGAACAAGCTGGCTAGTTTGTAAGCGCGCGGTCGACTCCTGCTCTCCTCTCGTTTTGTTCACGGATAAAAACGCACGAAATGCCGTCGTTTATTACGTAGATTCTCTCGTAATCACCTTATCGGTCGGGGCTCGGAATTATGGATTAGCAAGGAATGTTTGGGGAGAAGGTGTATATCAGCTTTTTTTTTCTCACCGACACACGTCGACGGAAGAGAGCGAATTGAAAATGAAACGATATTAATTTACAATCGCGGATAAATCTCTAAAATTCCCCGTTCATCGTTTGTCAATCTTAATCGTATAAATAAAGCTTGATATAAGGTAAATAACAGTAGAAGAGATACATAGTTCCTTTCGGCATTTCTCTCTTCCAAAGAGAACCGAAAAATTCCTTGTCTCCCCCCCCCCCTTTTTCTTTCCTCACTTCCATGTCCCAATTCCGCTCTATAGCGATCGATTCTCTCGATCGTAAGTACGGCTACGTAATCGAAACTATTTGCATAGTCGAGTTATCCCGATCTCTTCTCTCTCCCTCACCGTCATCTTTCGTCATGCGAGAATTACTGAATCTATGTCTCACCTGAGATGTTAAATACTTCGTTATTTATCGTTTATCATCGACGATTCGTCGATAATGAAGAGATTCCGGTACTTTGTATGCATTTACGAACGAACCGTATTCTTGAGACTTATGAAACGATTCAAGATTACGATACATTCGTCGGACGCGTCTAAGTCCGGTTTATTTGCAAATTAAAACGACGGTTCGTAAAAAAAAAATTCATTTCGTAGCTGTGGTGTAATGACGCAATATCCACTCTTCGAGATAATTAGATATTTATTGTGCAACAATTATGAGCAATCGGACTACGAATATTTTTATCTCACTTTCTTCTCTCAGTTATGCTTTTCGCAACATTATTTATACTACAGTGCGCTTAAACGACGCTCTGCATCTAAAATGTTGAGATGATGTTTACAATTTGAACAACGAAATTAATGTTTTTTTTCAATAGTGAAAAATTCGCAACACAAATCTTGATTTTTCGCGATAGAATCTTAATTCCGAAATAAAATCTCTCTCTCTCTCTCTCTTTCTTCCTTCTCTCCGTTTTTCTCTTTCTCCCTTGTCCCCTGTTCTTCCTCCTCGCCCTTCCCCGCCCTGTTCAGAACGCAGACCACATTGGCAACGCGGAACACAAGCGAGCTTCTTCGCAAGGAGGCCATATTTCATAAGACTCGCTTCTCTCATCCGGCAGCTTTCCATGCCGCCTACTATTCCCGCCTTCCCCTCTTCTCTCCTCTCTCTCTCTCTTTCTCTTCTCCTTCAGTGGCCGAATAGCCGAGCTACCGAAGCCCTTCTGCCGCCGTCAAGGTTTCTAGCAACGCTTGCGCGCCTCGTTCCCATCTCGTTTTCCCCATCCAATCCCATGGCCCGTGCCAAGCTCAGTACTGCCAGCCGCCGATGTAATGTTTCTTTTATTGATTTTGCGGCGGTTCGCGGAAATTATACGGCTCGCGAATATGTGTGTAGACCCCTCCATCGTTTTCTCGTCTAGCGAAGCAAGCGCGCCGTTATTCTCTTTGCGCGTAGACCTCGCGCAGTAGAGACGCTTTCTCGCAACTCGAAAGACGACTCAGCTCTCGAGACAGCTTCGAGATGACGATACAGTCGAATCGCGATCCTCAAAAAATTCGTCGGTCGATTTATCGCGAAATATCGCGCATGTTGCAAAAGACAACCGGAGCCAACGCGCGCGCACGTAAATATATTGGTTGCAGTTGGACAAGATTTCGCGTTGAATATCATCGAGATTAATTCTTATTACAAAGTCTACGCATAAGGCGCGACTTTCCCTCTCTTTCTTTCTCTCTTTAAATATTCGGTGAATTTTCTATCGTATCTGCTACCAGATATGGCTAACCTCGTTGACAAACGACACTCGAGATACGTGACCATGTAACCGAGAATGAAATCGATAGAGATTAAAAAAATAGACTACCGTCGGCCCGCTCGCCCGTTTATGAGATTCATAGGGAATTCATGGCGATCGATCGAAGGACGTGGCGCGTGAATCGGCGCCCGCAGCGAGGAACCCGCCTGTGCATAGGAACATCCACTTCCGACGCTCGACGTCCTGTGTCCGCGTCGATAGGTCAAGGACGCTCCCACGGTTCTCGAGGTCAGGTCGACAAATCACCCTTTCCGGCGCGTAGGTCTGTGGCGGAGAGAAAGAGAGAGAGAGAGAGAAAAAAGCGACTCCGCACGCGAGGGAGGCGAGATAGATGGAGACGAGGCGCGACCCAGAAGGAAATCCGGGACCTTCTCGCCCCAATTCGTGGCCGCACGACGGGTCGTGCCCGTCGAAGTAATGACCTGGCGCGTTCACGGGAAATCATTGCGCCCGACGAGTGTCGGGCGAATCGATCGGAAAGACGACGATGCGCGTTGATTCGCGTCGACACGCGCGGGAAATTGGAAACGTTTGCGAGAATAAGAATATTCGTTGACGCGCACAAGCGAGACTCCGAACACGCCGCGAGAGTTTCGCGCTCGCCGCGCAGTTATTACAATAGACGCAGCGCGCGCAAATATAACGCACGCATTTGGTCAGTATGACGAACGGCTTCGCGGAGAAAGGGCGAGAGACGACGGGGAGGGAGAGGGGGGATTTGCGGGCTCTACGTGTATATCGGGTGCTAGGAACGTTCGTGGTGCTCCGGAACGTACGTGACTCTCGTTTTCGCCGGGAGCCGTATAGAAAGCGAAAACGGGCTTCTACCTACATTTCGCCCATTCACGCGGAGAGGCCGACAAACGACGCCGCGAGGGCGAGGAAGGGGCGCAGAGGGGGTGAACCCGGGAGGGTAGGTAGGGAAAGAGAGAGAGAGAGAGAGAGAGAGAAAGGGAGGGAGAAAAAATAAAAAAAAAATAGAGAAAGGAAAAAGCATAGAAAAAGGGAAAATGCGAGCCGCCGCCACCTACCAACCTACCTATCCACCTACCTACCTCTACCCCGGTACACTATCAGCTTTGGGATAGCGTTTTAGAGGAGCGAAGAGGGATGAAGGGGGGGAAAAACGAAAAACAGTCGCGCACACGCGCGGGCGTGACGCTCACCGCGCACACATCCGTCGTGATGCATGCGGCGTTACATACTAATAGATGCATGTATAAGAATGTACTTATATGCGCGCGACCGTTTGTAAATAAGCGTGTGTGCCGCGGCCGAGGGAAGAGAGCGGACGGAGGGGGGAATCGCGAAAAAGGGTGTAGGTCCCTCGCGGATGGTTTGCTGAGGGAGAGAGAGAGCGATGTCGTAGAGGGGATGGATGGATGGGAAGGCGCGGAGAGAAGGGAGAAAACAGAAACGTAGAGAAAGACAGTATTACGCGTAACGAGGGGAAGGAAGATACTGGATTAGGGTGAACAGGTGGATCGGAGGGAGACGGAGAGTCGAAGGTGGAGTGAGGTAGAAAAGCGCGGGTAAGGGAGGAAGGAGGTAGAGGAGGCGGAGGACGAAGAGAGGACGAACAGCAGGAGGAAGAGGAGGAGGAGGTGGGGAAGGNCGGGGGGGGGAAGAGGGAGCTGGTAGTGGAAGAGTGCGAGGTAAAAAGGGTGGCCAGGGGGTTGAAGCGAGCGGAAACGCGATGGGTTCGTTGCCAGGGATGAAGTACGTAGGTATTGATCTATTTAAAGCCTAGAGTTCCAAACGAGGTCCTTATTAAAAAGCGAAATAAAACGCGCTCGCTGGAGGGCGGTACTCCATCGTCCAGGGCGTACCTTATCTCTTTTCCCATCTCGCGTTTCGCTTATCCGTTCTCCTCGCGAGTTCCTCGGCAGGTACCAACACCCCGCGTCGAAGGGGAATCCACAAATGCCTCGTTACACGCGTGTGTCGCGGATATCCAACGGAAACGTATATGCCATCATGTTCTCTGTTGAAAAAGAAGGAAAGGAAGGCGGGAAATAAAAGGCGCCAAATGAACAATTCTTCCGGAGGGGCGAGATCGGACTGAAAATCCGACACGGATTTTCGCGGCCCTAAAATCGATTCGATACACGAAGTGTTGTCGGAATGTAATTACTTACTCGATGATGAATATTAGATATGTGTCACAGAGAGCTGTGCGAGTCGACGCTGTGAATGCACGTTGCGTGTTAGATAATGTGTATAACGCGCATCTCCCCCTCCCTCTCTTTTTCTCTTTCTCCCTCTCTCTCTCTCTCTTTCTCTTAATAGATTAATACTCGCGTGTCTGGTGTGTATCGAGAAAAATTATTCGGCAGTCAAACAATCGGCACGCGTGCGAATTGCTTTTTTCTCCTCGGTAACCGTCATTTTTTTGCAAATATACACAAACGAATGCGATACACATACACACACATACATATGTGCGTGTGTATGTCTACATACACACGCACGATACCACCGACATCTCTCTTTTTCACACTGTTAACGTTGCAGNCTTTTTTTTTTTTTTTTTTTTTTATAAAATACGAGGTATGGTCTCTCGATTCGCGTTTACGGGAATCACGAGCATATCGTAGCGACAAGTCCGGTCGGAACGATGGGTAAGAAGTAAGAAGATAATTAGCAAGCAACTGCGCGAAGCGTACTATTATTATCATCTCGAGATGTTCGTAAAAGTAATCCAGTTATCAGGAATTATATCTTCCGAGAGGAATATTAACGTTAATTTGTAAATGCTATAAGGAGGGTATTATTAAGCTTAAATCCGGATATACCGATCGTATTCATAAAGAATATCGGCTCTGACATAACGCGCAGTAAGTTTAAACCGCATTAACGGGAAATGTCGGATCATTGATAATATCTTTAGGGGCAGGGTATATATCGCAGTAATCGCGATATAATTTGCAATTAACAATGCTGCGTGGCACGCCGGCAAGTATGACAATGACTGTAAACACTAGATAAACCGTTCACTTATTCGACGCGTGTGCGCGTCGTACCGAAAGTTGATTATCGTATCTCGATACAGAGAGCGGAGAGGCATCGGAAGTATTCTTGGACCGATGGAGAGGCGAGTAAGAGAGAGGCGAGAAAGAGAGAGAGAGAGAGAGAGGAAGAGCGCAGGAATGTACAATCGGCTGCGATCGCGCCAGGGTGGGCCGCTAAAACCCCTGCTAACTTCGCGAGTTAGTTACAAAAGCCTCGATTTTAAAAGCATTTTAGTATCGATCCCGTTTTTAGCAGTAGTCGCGATGCTCCTACGTCGCTCTCGTCNCGTCGACGAGCAGCGGCGGGAGGGGGGGGGGGAGGAAGGGGGAATACACCTAGCCCGCAATGGCGGGAGACTCAGCATCCCTCTGGCAACGATCCCCTGTGTCGCGAGGTCGGCTTACCGAAGCCGCGCGATGTATGTGTGTCTATAAATGCATAATAAAACGCGCTCTTTCGCCGCGAACAAAAAATCCCTCACAGTGGCGACGTGAATCCGTCGTGTTCTAAGGGGCAGCCGGAGTAAGAGGAACGTTTCCTCGAACGCCTCCCCTCCACCACCTATTTTCCACCTACTTCCATCCGCCGTAACGGCTGATAATTGTCAAAGCGTAAAGCCGGCGTATAAAGCGATAAATAACGCCCGTCGATAATAATACCCCCGCGTCCCCGGGTTGTAATATTCGCTTGTAAACTCGACAAGTACAATCGTGACGATTTTTAATATTTAACCGTTGAGCACATTTGCATAATCACGTAATTACGTAATAAAATTTTCGAGATGGAATTTCGTAAATGTTGAGCGGAGCGCGAATAAAAGCGGACGTCAATTCCCGAGCCCTCGAAGAGACCGCCGTTTCGAGCGAAATGCAGCGAGATCGAGTGAAAGCACGTAAATCGTTGTCACTGTATTGGGATCGGTTACGTGCGCGAGGTACCGAAAGGACGTCCTACACGGAGCGTGCTTCAAGAGGGAGAGGGGGGGGAGGGCGAAGAGAACACGAGAGAAGGCATCGAGAGAAGAAGGGAAGCATCTGTAGCTGTTACGTACTCTTTTTCCGTTCGCTTCTCCCATTAGCGAAAATCGGCTAAACGGTGCTACCGATCGTCGGGAGGGGGGG
>NW_014555200.1:1077267-1078420 GCF_001313825.1 Dinoponera quadriceps | reverse complement strand
GGGGGGGGGGGGCGCCATAATGCGCGCCGCGCGGCGTTTCGCCCGCGTAAAACGGGACAGAGTGTAATTTAGCGTAAGCGGATTAACGTTTGGTCGTTCATTAGCTGATCGTTATTAGCGATGCATGAGTATCGGCGTACCTTTTCCAGCCGCCCTTAAGAAACAGCGCCCTCAGCGCCGTTCCTTATCGGCCGGCGGAATCGACGACGGGATTCCGTGAAAAATGTCGAAAGGCTGCCCGTACGTTCGTGTCTTAGAAATCTTTCTTACGCATGTGCGTGTGTGTCTGCAATGTGTAGACTTATCGTGCGCATTGCATGCACCGTACTTTTTCCGAGGTAAGGGACGAAAGATTAGATTTTCGACTCCCAACCGCGGTTGTACAACTCCAAGACGGTATCGAGACTCATCGGGAGCAAAAGGGGGAAAAAGCGCGCGCGCGCGCGCGACAGAGGCGCAAACGTCGAACGATAATTCCAACGACAATGGTCCTCTCCTACAATCGGTTGCATTCGCCACTCAAATACGATAAAATAATACGCTTACAATAATCAATAATATTTAACATTCCATACGGATTTCACCAATAGCGACGCTTCCCAGCTTGCCCCCACGTCGACCCACTGCAACGTATATTCTTCATAATCGTGTACCAAAGTTAGCCCCGTCGTCCAAACGTACGTCCCCTGCCACTTCTCCGATACCGTGAACAAACTACGCCGAAAAACGATATCGATGTATATGTATGTATATACATACACACATATATAAAAAAAAAAAAAAAAAGAAGCGAGCACCAAGCGAACGACCGGGACTCGGGCAGGGAGGCGGCGGCGGTGGTGGTGGCGACCGGCGGAGGCGGCGGCGGTAGCGGCGGTGAAGGAGAGCCGTCGGTATCGCTGGTGTGCTCATGCATAATTCAATCAGAGTTAGACTAGAAACGTCAATACAGCTCGCAGATTATTTCTTTTCCCGGGCTGCTGCGCTCTCTCGCTCCGCGACTGTCCTCTCTTTTTCCCGCGCGCGCTCGCCATCCACCCTAGTTGGAACGCGCGGGCAGGTGGCGGCGGCGGCGGAGGGTGGGCCCGTTAGCGAGACGAAGAGGGGACGACGAGATTTCTCCTTCTGGCGCCTATCTCTCTACTCCCCCCCC
>NW_014555200.1:1062015-1077234 GCF_001313825.1 Dinoponera quadriceps | reverse complement strand
CCCGCTATATTCCCCCCGCGCCGCCCTTCCATCCCCCGTCTCTCATCCCTGCCCCCCGGCGCCGCACGCGCTCCTCCATCCCCACCGTTCTTCTTTTATATTTTAATCAACTAATTCTGCGCAATGCGTACATTTATTGCGCCCTTTCGGACGGCGGCATCCGTCCACCCCCGTCTCCCCGTTCTCACCCCCGTCGCTCTCCCCCTCCCTCCCGCTCTCGCCAGCATCCCCGCCGGCCCCCGCTTACCCGCGTAGCGGACCAGCCCGCGTTTTAATTGCAAATCTCACCTCGTTCGCTGATTCGATGGGATTTTTTCGCCACCGGCCAATGAGGACGATCATCGACGATACCGTCAGCTCTCGGCCGGTGTCAATTTTTCGCCGCGTTTCTTCGCCGCACACCGTCTACCCGATGGTCGATCGGCGATTTCGGCTGTCCTCTTCTAATTATGCGTGCGCGCCGTCGCTCGGCCGAAAAGAGGCGTAGCTCTACCTACCTACCTACCTACACCGCTCGCTGTCCTTTTCCCCGCGATTTTTTCCCCGCATTTTCCGCGGGGCTTCAATTTTACGCTCGTTAATAACGATACAAAATAATAGCTTGAAACGCGACACCCATTGTAATATTCTCGCGTTACCGTGAAGCACGGCGCAAACAGAATTCGATCTATCATTTTATCGCAAATGTATTTATCTGGAATATTAATTAGGCATTATGACGACTTTGTGCTTTTTATCGTGAACAATTTCACGTTTTTATTATGCCAATAACGGCGTATAACGGCGCGCGTAGCCGCGCGCACAAAGGTATATTCCCTCTCGTATTTGCCTTATAATGTACGAAATGACGTGCAGCGCGCCATCGCCGACAATCGCATTAATTCTACATTTATGCATAACGCGCGTCACGCGTTTCGTCGTTGATGATCGAGAAACATCGAGAAACGGTGCTGAAATCGTCTGAAAGCGTTGCCTGTGCGAAACGCGCCGAATAAATATGCTCTCTCCGCGACCTAATGCTTTTTCTCCGCTCGCCTCGTCGATACCTGTCCTTAATCTAGACGTTCGTAAACCAGTTCACTTTCTCTGCCTCCCTCCCCGCCCCCGCCCGCTCTCTCTTCCACTGTTCTTTCTCCCGTGCATTTCTGTCGGATGCGCGCACGAGTGTGCGGGACACGTGCTTGCCCGCGACGTGTGTGTGTGCGCGCGCGCGCGCGCGAATAAACGCACGATTAAAAAACCAGGAAGGCACACGGGAGATAGCGGGGATAGGAGAGGGTGGAGATTTGAGTAGCGCGTGCAAGAGAAAGTGCAACAGAATGAGCGAGCCGGACGCCGATGAAACGCTAATGTCGGAGGATGCGTTTCGCTGAAGACACGATCGCCGAGCGGCTCGAGAGCGACAGTTTCCCGGGCTTTCGACTCTCCATTTCGATGCCGCCTCTCGCCGGCTGTTATTCCTACGATCGTCGATAAACCTGGCAATTATTCTCAAAGATACACCGACGCCCGAACTCGTTGAAAAGAACATATTGTCTGGATCCATCGATTATTAAAAAAGAGAAACATGTTACGGCACAAGAACGTTCCTTCATCGATCACTACGCGATCGTTGCGTTTACATCGTCGAACAAACATAGAGATCATTTTCGCGCGTGTACAGCATCGAAATCTGAGCTTGCCGAAATACCATCGGGGTTTCAACCCCTGCTCGTGTTTGCGCGCTCTCTCTCTCTCTCTTTCTCTCCTTTCCTCCCTCCCTGTGTCTTTTTTATTTAAATACCTCGCNAAATACCTCCCCCCCCCCCCTTTGCCTTTCGTGTTCAACAGTGGCGAGCTTCTTTTTCAAGGTTCCCTCTGTCCGTCTTTTTCACGGTCTCCCTTCCGCCCTCGGTTTCACGTCCCTTCGCTACAGCCACCCTCTCTCGTTTGCCTTTCTCTCTCTCTCTCTCTCTAGC
Organism: Dinoponera quadriceps; assembly: GCF_001313825.1. Classification (NCBI taxonomy): domain Eukaryota; kingdom Metazoa; phylum Arthropoda; class Insecta; order Hymenoptera; family Formicidae; genus Dinoponera; species Dinoponera quadriceps. The sequence goes on along the minus strand of NW_014555200.1, from coordinate 1,075,276 downwards.
GCGTCCCAACCCCTGGCCGTCCTGCCCTTCTCTATAACGGCAGGTACTCTACCCTCTTATCCTCGAGCAACCACTACCTTTGCCTTCAAGCAAAGAGGGAAATGAAAGCGAAACTGTTCGACAGTGCTCTCCGCCAACTTGCCGTTCTCGCCGTCTCTCTTCTCCTACGGCTTTTTTTCGTCCGTCTCGCTCTCACCCTCTCTCCGTCTCTCTCTGTCTCCCGCGTAGCTCGCCTCCCTCTCTCTGTACGTCTCTCCTTTTCTCTCTCTACCTCTCTCTCTCTCTCTCTCGCGCTCTTCCGTTACGCTCGTCACCCCTATTTCTCTCTCTGGCTTACACGCTCGCGCCTCTTTTCCTTCCTACCACCGCGCGGCTGCCGTCCTCCTTCCACCCTTCTAATTTTTCCACCCCTTTCACTAAAATTAAAATCAATAGTGGCACCACGTACCCGGGGACTATGCCGGAAACACCGCTACCCTCATCAGCTGCTGCCTACCGCAGACTCCGAAAAGCATATACATTACTATGCCAGCTAGTCTATATATTAATATTTCGCGCTCGCACGCGAACGCGCGCGTACGCGCCGTGCTTGAGAAGATTTTTATTTTCGGATTGGCAAATCACGCGCCTGACGCGTATTAAACACACGGCGTAAAAATGTAGCGAAACTACCAATGCAGCAGAGAGAGAGAGAGAGTGGGAAAGAGCAAACATAAATAATATATATTGGAGCGTACAAAGCACCGACGGGTAAATGAGCTTACGAATAATCACGAATAATACATATTATTCGTACGTTTCGTGTAATTCATCCGGCAAGATACAATTTGCCGCGCGAAACATCCTTCTGGAAATACTTCGTGATATGCGATGAAAATCAATAATTTCCGCGTGCAGTCTCGGAGAACACACCGGCGAAAGGACTTGTTATAATAGACTTTACGTGAGTTTCGACGTAACGTTGAATAAGTAAAATGATAATTGAAAAACGTTTATACATCCTCAGCTATAAACACGGCTGAAGAAAGAGAGAGGGAGAGAGGGGGAGAGAGAAGCGTCTTTATTTCATGAGACAAAAACGGACGCATATATATTCGGGGATGCGCCACGTCAGATGTGTCGGCTGAGTAACAGGTACGGTTCGATCCACTGTTAAAGCATACAGGTGGTCGACTATGCTTCCATCATTCCTTCGATGCGAGTAAAAATTTCTACCATGCACGTGCCAGCCACGCACACACACGCCCATAGTGTTTGCATACGGAATTTTTTACACGTGCGCGAATAACAGAATAAAAATCTGACGCCTGCTGAATAAAAAGTTGCATTCGATAACGTTCGCGGTTGGCGTTAAGTGCTATTAACTCGTTGCTTCTCTAACTAATCTAACAGCGTCATTTTACGTAAAATACTCCTCTTTTTTCGCTTCCCCACTTCGATCCGCGCGTGGCTATAATTTACATAATGAGGAATAAATATCTAGAATTTTCTATCGCTTCAAAGTCTAGGGCTGCAGTTGTGAGATCCGCGCTTCTCTGAAGTGAGAAAAATTATTTAAAAAAAACAAAAAAAAATATATATAACTACTTCTTAACATACAAAAGCACGACAGCGTTTAGCCCTTCGCCGACCCTGCGATAGCGTTCCACGTTTCATGTTTTCAATCAACTCGCGTGTCAACGACTATTACACAGTCGGCGTTATTGTTTCGGAAATATTATTGCAAAAACATCCGGCCGTGGGACAATTAGCTACGACTATTACGTAGCCGTACGAAAGCCGCCGAGATTGTAGTCAGTTAAAGCGAAAATATAAATAGTCACCAGAGATCGTTACTTCTCTCTCAGTGAAATTGGGGCGCGAGGGGAAGATCTCGATTCGACTTGCGGTTACTTATTTTTCATATAGTGGGGAAAAACCTTTTCTTACCTACTTCTACGATCGAGCCTCCGAAATACGATACGAACCCTCGGCTCATCGCGGCGTAACGATTGTTCTCGACATTGTTCGAGAATAAAGTTTGATGCGTAGGATGCGACTGTAAACAATTCCATCGAGCTCGTCCCGTAGCTTCTCGCTCGCATGTCCCACCATCACCGGCTTCTGCGACGTTTCCTTGCAGGAGGCAAGAAGCGACGACACTCTCGTGCCGTTACAATTACTACTCATAATTGAACATAAGCAGTCGCGCGGCCGCGACGATCCTTGTCGCCATTCCTCTTGTATTCTTCGACCCCCCACCCCCGTTGTTTCAACCCCCCTGTGTACACCTATTCTGTCCCTCTATTCCCTTATGACCCCTCGGCAACGCCGTGGCAGCGCCATCGGCCTCGGTCTCCCTCTTCTCTCGCGGCGTATTCGCGGGATGCGAACGTACCGCCCTCACTGGTGCCCACAATGCGATGGTGGTATTGATTTAAAAGTACATTCGTGTTTTCATAATGCCGTATCTGTACCGACGTTCAAACTTGCCCCCGCGCGCTCGTCCCGGCGACCGACCGTCCGCCCGCCTCCGCGTGCCCCCCCGCGCGAGAGCACCGCGCGCGCAACCCCCCCGGTGTAGCTGCAACGACGCTCTTCCATCGGCACGACGACCGATCCGACTCCCTCGCTTTTCCAATCGTTTCATCCGACTATATTCCCTCCCCTGATCTATCCGTTCATCTAGCCGTCCGCGTTCTCTTTTCGCGCGTGTTCCCGCGTGTAACTTCTCTCTTCGTCCTCCCCCCCCCCTTCTTCCCTCCTTAACCCCCGCTCCTCGTCAACCCTCTTCGCTCACTCTCGCTCTGTCCCTCTCTTCTCCTGTGTATCGGCGCAATTAAATCACCGTCGAACGATTCGGCAGACGGCTAAATAGGATTGTGAAAAGTAATCAGCCACGGGTATCAGAGTGCGTTGATCACTTCTGCATCTGTTCCAAGGGGAGAAACGCTTTCTGAAAAATTTATTTCGAGCTTGGGCTTCTCCGGGAGAGCAGGCGGACAATGGGAGGGCCAGGCGGAAAACGACGGATAAATGGAGCCGACCTAATGATTTTCTATAATGGAATAATTAATGGTTACTACAACACACAATCGTGAAAGAAATCTCCGCGAGCTCTCGTTCAATTAATCGCCGGGGAATTACTAAGAAATGACAATAATTCATCCGATTGATCCGAGCGAAAGATGTGGCGCGGTGCGAAATTTACGGATAATAATTTCAATGGCGTTATTACGTTACGCCGCGAAGAAAAACGGACTCGACGGAAAATGATGTTTCTGTTCGTCGTGTTTGGCTATTCGATTGAAAAACACGTAGAATTTGTCTCCCGCCGATCGTACGTTCCGCTTGCCGATGTCGCGTCCGCATTAAATAATGGAATATCATTGATTTTACACGAGACTATAAAAAAGAGGCGAATTGTATAAGCGTGCTTGTTATCGATTGTTAAATGAAAAATGCAAGATGCAGCCTTGGCAACAATCATAACGGACGAGATTGCTCCCACGTATTTTGCTCAACACGAACGAAACGTCCCGTCCGTGTTTGCGGATCGTAAACAATATTTTATCGAACAATTAAGTCGCACGTGTACGACCCTCGGACGAATATGTCCAGGTGGCGTCGATCGCGGATGTGCTCATGAAATCTACCATTTATCTCCATTCGATGTCCCGTTTTTGCAACTTTTATTTTCGATGCACGAAGTTAACCAAACAACAAACGGCGTGTGGCGCGCGACCAGCAAATTCGCGCGAATTCCGCAAGATGAAAATCTAGTACGCATATCTCTCTAATGAAATATCGCAGTTGCCTGCGTTAACGACGCGTCAGATACCTTGCCTCGTTAATTGAGCGACTGCTTCATTAAATGGTGAAATTACGGCCAACGGGGACTCAGACACGCGTCTGACAAGTGAATTTATTCATTATTCCCTTCATATATGTGTGTAATTATAAATTGAATCGGAAAGATTTACGCTCTCGGTCTCCCGATCGAGTTAGGACGATAAAGTAGTTCTCGCTAATAGGTAAGCGACCAGCTCTAATTTCGTGATGTGCAAAGTGCTTTATATTACGACAAGCGTGTAGAATTCTGGCGAATAACGCCTTCAGTTTAGGAGGAGAAGTGACATTTTTACTCGGCCACGATTATAACGAAGAGTAATAGAGGTGCGCGAAAAATATTCGCATTTTGTCTTTTTCTTTTTTTTTTTTCGAACGTTTATTAATTTTACACAAGAATTGAATATAAATGAAATACATTGCTTTTTTCCCCTTTAATACAAATACAATACATCGCTTGTACAGTTTCACTTTGTAATGCCTTCGATATGAAAAGCTTGGTGTTGCGACATGTTGAGTCATGTAAGAGAAAAGAGTATGTGTGAAGAAGAGATAGTCGTATAATTCGTTTTCGCTTACATATCCGTTTATGGTCCCAATACTCTCTGGTATTCTTTCCAAGAACAATATATCAAAGGCTGTATGCGTTTAAAAGCAGCACAGAAGATCATTGAGTGTTTTTTTAACAACAACAAGAGAAATTTTTCCACTCGCGAAATTTTACTTTTTGCTTTTACGCGCGCTCTTAGATTGCTTCTCTCTCTGGAGGAGAGAACTCAAGCTATTCATATGTTAAAAAGTAATATACATTTAATACACGTTTATGCGAAAATAGGGGATTAAATTAGGAAGTAGATGCTTATCAATGATAATCGCTAGTAATACTGATCAACGGTCTCACGCAATACGAACGATAGAAGCTCGCAATTGTAGTAACAACAAATGCCTCCTTATTCGTGCCCAATAGTTTATTTTGCAAAATAAGTTGACATATACAATGGGATGAGTTTAGAGTTGCACATAGAAATTAATATATCTGTAAGAAATCTCTCTCTCTCTCTCTCTCTCTCTCTCTTTCCGCATGTGTCGCGTCAACATTACATTCAATGAGCACAGCGATTAGACATTACTCTCGACTTGTCAATTATCTTGAAAAAATAAACATAACAGGAGATCAGCAAGATAGAAACTGCAGATTTCGACTTAGCTCTTGCACCTTATAAAATATTAAAACAGCCATCGCAGCGTTGAAGCTTACGCTCTCATCGCTCTCGCTATATCTTCATCGATTTTTCTTACGCATTATGTTAAAGTCTTTATATTAATCCTCTCACGTGCAATGAGGATGCTCGTAAAAACGTGACCTTTCATATTTATTATCAAATCAAATATGTTACGTAAACTCGTCGAGGGGAAATTGTTGTATCACATGGAATTATATATATGTGTATATATATATAGAGATTTTTTTCATAAAAAGCACGCGAACTTACGTTCGAGACAATTGTTATACGATTTAGCGAATCAGTGATCGATTAGATAGCTCGTGAGAGGATTAATTGTTGCAATCATTTACGACGTACAGCACAGAAGGACGGACGCGTGTCTTAGCGGGTCCAAATTTGTATTCATCACATAAGAAAAGTTTCTCGCGCTTGTTTATGTCGCTTATCATCACTTCTTATCGTCTTATCTCATCTCCGACTTTTTACTCTCGAAAAGAATATATAGAGATCTATACGATCGAACATCGTCCAGTACTTTCACACGAACAGATTGTACTGTCCTCCGTTGCAAAAGGAATTGTGTGTGTACACATTGCGTAAAATCATATTAAATCGTCGGGCGCTGACGAAGATCAATTTTATTTAATACTTTTATACAAGTAGCAGGGGACGAGAGACAATTTTGAAGGGTGAAATATGTGAGATCGAAAATGATAAAGTTACAAAGCATCTCCCACACATTAGTCAATTGATAAAAAACGAATATGATCTGCTGGCGCGTTAAAATGCAATAAGTGTGAGATATTATGCGGAATGTAGCATTTTCTCTAGGTGCGAAATTCAAAACTATATTACGTTAAGAGGAATACCTTTTTTTTTTTAAATTTATATAAACAAACAATCTGACGACGCCGTTCTGACCGTATGAAAGCTCATATACCATTCTTTTATTTAAAGAATACGGCAAATTCTTAATGTTCTTAAACGTTCAACAATAATAACGCAATAATCTTATATTATGTGGAAATTGAGTGTAACTCCCGTAACATTTCTCCTCTCCCGTTTCAGCTCAATCTTGCATCATGGACTTGGGCGATTTCTACTTTCGCGTTTCTCTAATAGTTCGCTCGTGTCTAAGTCTATGATATAATCTTCTAAATCACCCTATCGACAATTATCTTATATCGCAATAGAGACTTATAAATATATTTTGAAACGAGATTAAAACGAAAGGTTCCTTTCCAACGCTATATATAGTAATCGCGCGCGGATCACGCTCGAAGACACTTGGCTCTTCACCGAACATGACGGTGATGCGAGATATTCATTTCCCACTTGAAATCAGTACTTGGACAAGTAACAATCAATCAATCCCCTAATAGAGACAAACGAAAAGAATTTAGACACCGTGACGTTCGATTTATTCGGATAAAAACTGTCAAAGTGCACCGCGGTAATACGTCGCCACAGTTGGCCAAGTATTTCGCGCGTGGTCCCGATCGTAGTTCGACGTAGTCGTCTCGGAAGGATGATCAAATGCTGGATATTACGGAGAGAATTTCACTAATCAACGTTTCGCCCCATTTGTACGACCCACGTTGCAAAACTGCATGCGCACATTAATATATGCGTATCAATGCAATCTTGAATGATCATCATCACGATCGAAACAAGTTGATTCCCCTTGCGGGAAATAAAAAGGATGTAAATGTAGCAATAGTGGCGGGGGTGACGATATTTGTGAAAGTTGGAAAATTACGTCGACACAAAGAATTCTGGGTATACACGGGTTAAAAGGGCATCCAATTTCACAACGCCCCGTCGTAAAGTAAAGTATCACGGCGGAGCATCACAAAGCCAACATCCGATAACGTTTGTAATATATTCAACGTAAGCGTATAAAATCTGAAATATTAGTAACACAGTGTTTCTTCTGTTCGAAACATAGTTATTCATAGGTAAACGCTCGTCGGCTCGCGAGTCGTCTCGCCTTAAGAAACTATTTTGGCACTAGAATCCACATAATCGTTAGGTTTTAAGCGTCGATTCGACATCCTGAAACGTCTATACGAAGCTAATAAAAAATTCGTCACATTACGTGCGAGCGTACGTGTATGTATATGTGTATGTCCGCATGTACGTGTGTGTGCTTTTATATTTTCACGTGTGTGTGAACGTTTGTTATATGTATACCGACTCGTTTATTAGATATGAATGTTTAGAAATATAACGTGTCTTATAGATAGTACTAGTAAGGAACTTACGATTACTACGATGTGTAATATATCGATAATTACGATAATTAGCGATGCCTAATTGATTAAGCTTGAATCGGAAGTATCACTAAACTCGTGGCAACTGCCAACTCAAAACTGATCGATGACGAGTTTACAGTACATACAATAGATCCATTTACAAAATAGTGCGCGACACGCTACGTGTGTGTGATCGGATATATGACTTTATCCGCCGAACCTCTAGTAGAAATTTCCTTTTCCTTCCAATTCGAAGCGAGCGTTATTTAACTTAATTTAGCGACTCCCTAGAGATCGTCGAAACGATTTGTGAAACAATTATCACGTGTGATAATTGAAAAATATCAATGTATCTTCGGTACGTAAAATAACGAGCGTGAAATATACAACTACACGTCCTAAAAATGGAAAATAGAAAATTAGACGAAGTCTCTCCTCCCGGTGTGTCGTATATTTATATATTTAAAAATTTCTTCTTAGTATCTATCCGTCGAAATATATGACTATGTCGCTATCGCGAGTCAAGCGGTATCTGTAGTATCACTATGTGAAATGGTGCAAAAAGATTCAGAGAGCTGCGATGTCTTTTGATTAGCTCGTGATTGCCGCGTGTTTCACCGTTACGTTGGCTGCGATCGTTTCGCTCGAGTCGCGGAGGACTCCCCATCGATGCGAATTAAACGGTCGACGTGGCGAACATCAGGCTTCCGTGTCCGAAACTATCTTCTCCGGGGAGAGATTTAGACTGTCCCTACGAACTGTAAGAAGAAAGCACCGTCGTATCACGGCTCTCCATCGGACTGTACGTTATACTCCTCGTTGCATTCTCTGTAAAGAACGTCATGCGCGCTCGAGGTACCGCGCTAAGATGCCGCGTGACCTCCTTGTGACTATTATTACATCTTCTCCTCGACGATTGAACCGGTTACCTTTTGAACGCTAACTCGTTATGTGAAAGCCACCACGAGACTCATTTATCGGAGATCCCTTCCCCGAGTATTCGACTCGAGAGTCTGCGAAATATACGATCCTTGTCGCCTTGTCTTCTATGCGATTAAATAGCCGAGCCTCGCGTTCACCGGGTATGTTCCCGGGCCTGTTGTACGCGCATGTGTGTGTGTGTGTGTGTGTTTATTCGCTATACCAAGTAATATAATTCCTACAAGTACAGAGAGCACCAACCGTATTCGCTGCGTTTCTTCAATCCCTGACGAGTATCTTTCGTTGCAGTTTCCGTCTGAGGACGTTGCGATTCGAACGACGACGAGGGATAATCCCTCCACCGGCATTCACACGCATTAACTCTCCTTCTCCTCGATAGGACTCACCTCGTTCTGCAGCAGCTCGAATTTCGGGCTCAGACTCGGGAGTATACTCCTCGTGCTCGTTTTGATTTGACTATACTTGTTGTAGATGTCCAGAGACTTTTTGCGATCCATCTCGAGCGTCTCCTCGATCAATCGCGGCGGAATGCTGCCGGTTCGCTTGTGACTCGGCACGAAGACGCTGCCTTCCGGCTTGCGATCCGTCGTTCTGTCCTCTTTGTGTTCCGGCGTCAGCGTGCCGTTACCGAGTTTCCGCTGTTGTTCCTGAAACGCGTCCTCCTGAACGTCGTCCTTCAGCAGCGCGCCGGTTATCACGGGCTTATTGCTCTCCGATTTGCCGGCGAAGTCGTTGCTCAGAGCCTTCTGCTCCATGATCTCCAATTTGTTGGGCGTCGCGCCGTTCACCTGGAGATTCGGATTCGACCGCACGGCGTCGGGGAAGTTGTTGATCTCCAGCGAGTCCTCGCGTATCACCGCGCTCACGACGTCTTGCAGGGACGACACGTTTTTGGACTTTCCATAATACTGTGGCTGAAAGCGGACGATACATATGTTTTCGCTCACTACTACTACTACCACGATGACGAGACGAATTTTGTCGACTGTGCGCGCGCGCGACGTAATACATCCGATAAATTTACTTTCTCGTCATCTGCATACTGAAAATTGCGACAAGATGACTCGATCGACGGACCGACGAAACAACTGCCTCCCCTCTGTTCCACTTACATTTTTATCCTCGTCCTCTTCGCTGGTCAAGTTTCTGGAATCGTCCAACAACGTCTTTTCTATATCCGGAGACTTGTCAAATTCCACCCACTTGGATCGTCCTTCCAATTTCCTCGACAGCACGTCGGACTCGTAACTACCGCCGTACATAGGATAACCGAGATGGCCCGAGTCGTATTCGACCTGATTGCCGTAGCGGTAGCTAGGATTGGCCGAGCCTTGACTGGATATCGACAGATCCGACTGGGACAAACCGGTATTGGTGCTTCCGAACAATCGTGTATTTTCGAAACCTGAAACGACAATATGGAAAGTAGATTTCGAGGCAACGCCGCCGGAGACGATTTACCTGAGGATCTATCGTCCGGTATCTCCTCCCTGTGCACCAGCGCCTGTTGATCGGTGATGCCGGCGGTCATGTCGTCGGAAGATCCCTTGTTACCTTCCACCTCCTCCCTGTCGTAATCAGGCTGTACCTCCACCACAAATGAACATCCGCTGTCTTTATATCTCGCCGTGGGTTTGTTGTCTTCCATCGTAACCTGGAAAGGCCGATAAAATTGCCACGAAAAGAATCGCACAAACAAGAAGGAGGAGGAGATGGGAGAGGTGAATCGTAACTATTTCTTCGAATGTGACATTTGCCGTTCCGGTCTAACGTGTTTCGCGTAATTTGCATGTTTTTTTTTTTTCCCCAGTGAAACTCGAGCTTTACCGTGCGGTCAAACGTTCCGATTCTCTCGCGGGAATTCGCGAGACGCGTCTACGCCCGTCCCGCTTCTTTTCGCCGCGGGTCTGAGTTACGGGCCCGAGTCGGGTCCTCCACGCCTTTTCCTTGTTCAATAGTTGAGGCACTTTGTACACGTACGTGCGAGGAGAACGGATCGAATGGTGGCGCGAGTAGAGCATTTAGAGGGATTGAGGCGGGAAACGAAGAGGTGCGAGACATACGAAGAGAGAGAGAGAGAGAGGGAGAGAGATGAATGAGAATGTGTCCTAATTGAAGAGAAAGAGGATACGTAGGTGTAGGCAAAGGCAGTGGCCCGAAAGATTTTGAGAATCCCCGACGAGCAGGCTTCCACGAATAAGAAGAGGCTGTAAGTAGAACGATGATGGGTGGGGAGGAAATTGCCCGGTAACCTCCGACCTTACAGGGTCGGTCAAGTTCGATAATTACGAATCCGCTCCTCTTCTCGGTAACTAACCAGTCTCTGCCGACCAGCTAGGCGAACTTTGCCGATGAATTTCGCCACGGCACTGTCTGATACAATAATTTCACCGTTTCGGACAAATGTCGCTTGTCATCTGTGTTGTGAAGAGGACGATGTGTGCGCGCGTATTGCGTTCGGTTGCGACATCATTACGGTCGGTATTCTCTTATACGCGACGATAACGTACTTACCGCGCGTTCCTCTGTTTCTACGATAAGATGATTATTTTTCAGTGTGAGGGTGATGATGTTCCCGTTCGCATTTTTGCTCGTGTGATTACCGGAAGTGGTGAACTCCACCATGCCGCCGGCAACACTCACATCCTCCATCACCTCCGTCTCACACATATATCGGGGTACATCTAGGCCATTTACCAGCTGGAATAAGATAAGAAGAATATAATCGTACGATAAAAAGGGAATCCGTGGCGAAATATCTGTCATCCAAGTATATTTCATCCGAGTAGTTCCCCTGTCCCGCGTGGCGCTGCCGAAAGACTCGGCGGGACGAAACGTAAAGTCCTAAGCGTGCATAAATCAGCAAGAGGTAATATTTTTCTCTATGCCGTTGACCCGTAAGAACGAAACGAATTTGTCACTTGCGTCGAACGGTATTTCCCGCGCCGGATAGTTTGATCATCCAGACTACGAGGAAGACATTGATTCCCGACAGAACTCGAGAAGCGGTGCGATTATTTGTTCCGCGCCTCGCGAGATATACGGAGGATTTAGAGCCAGCCGGTGGGCGCGTGGTTGGCCCAATTTACGAACGTACAAAGACGATGGAACGTATAGTTTTTTTTATCTATCGCGTCGCGAAAAGTCATCTCGCGTGCAAGTAGGTGTACGTGTGTGTACATTCACGTATACACACGCAGATGCATGCCGGTTACGTCGTTCTCCGAGCGCCTTGTGCCAAAGGGTACTGAACCTGACCCAAGGGGCATTGCTCTTGCGCTGCGTCTCTCCGTTCCTTTTCTGTTAGATCGCTACACACACCGGTCGTCACGTTAGCCAAAGCGCGCAGGTATCATTGCGGGGCTCAACTCGCGAATAGCAGCCGAAAACACGCACCGAAATACGTGTCGCAACACGCGCGCAAACTGCTCAATCTCCAGCTGTGTTTTAATGGAAGAGCTGCGCCACGATTGCAGTGTTCTTTATGTTCCGCGATTGCAATTATATCCAGTAAGAATTAGAACATTCTTACCTATGCGCACGCGAATATGTCACGCGTGACGTATCGGTGCACTTTGAGAAGCAAATTCTCCTCTTTTCGAAACAAGTTTGACGGTGTAATTTGAGACAGAGTCGTTGATTTCGAAAATCCAACGAATCCTAAAGCATATTAGAGAATATTAACCCTCTCTCTGTCAATTGGGCGAAATTCGGAACATTAACGGTAAAGTGGAATTCCACCTATGGAACTTATTATCATTTTTACAGCAAAATTGTACTCCCTTCGTTATGATTGTGTAATAAACAACTGAATACGGTTTTTTGAAAATATTTTTTATTAATCATGAGATACAAAAATTCGACGACTTTGGTGGCGAACGAGAAATGTTTTTTTTAGAAAAGGTACACTGGAAAAAAGAATTAGTCTGAAATCAAGAAGAGATATTCTTATATATAAGCAAGAATATTATAATCTTCTTAGAAGATTTTTAGTCTTGATTTAAATGAATTTGTATTGATGCAAGTATTACTCGATTCAAAACTAAAAATCTCCTTAAAAGATTATAATATTCTTACTTATGTATGAGAATATTTATTCTTGATTTAAGAATAATTTTTTTCTGTGCAGGACATATCTAACCAAATCGACCACGTCTAAAAGAACTAATTGGTCACGAGGTACTGAAAGTCCGTTTGATTTTAGAGTTTCGCATGCGCAGAAGTAAACAAAGGGGACTCGGGTGGTTTTCCACCCCATCCCTTACCGACAAAGGATTAATATAAATTTTCACCGATTTCCTTCGAATTGGCTTTATTAATATTTTAAGATAAAAGCATAACATTGAGTCGCTCGACTGATGCGTATACAAACGTGTGGCGGGCATCGTGTGTGCTAAAAAGGATGCTGCGACTTGCATGTGCAGAAAAGTGTCCTCTCATTATATTACAGAAGTAAGTGATAGTGTAATCTTATATATACGATACGACTGTATAATAATTTTTCATTAACCCGTGGATCTCTTAATGCTTTTGCAGCCCGGCCCAAATTAACATTGAAGGCAATGAAGCATGACATCGCAATAGATGAACACTCGACAATTAATTCACTTAATGAAGCAAACAAAATTATTTCGATGGATAATTAAAGATTACGCAATACAAACTGAGATATCGTGTAATATCCAGAAATATAGTTCATGGCCTGTATTAGGCAAAGAAATGTATCGCGAGGTGTGTAGATCCATCGCGATCAGTAGCACCGGTTTACTACACGAGTACGTTTCGTTCGTTGGCAGTCACATCGCTGCTTCCAGCAGACGTCCATGTACTAAACACTCAAGGACATTCACCGCTTTGTGTCTGGTTTTTTTGCTAACACCGTTAGAGGTTGCAGACGGTCACGGAAGACGAATGAAGGACATTTATAGGCGAACCTTCTAGTAGTAATTACAGCAATCGGACAAATACGCCAGTCGTTTATGGCCGCCGGATATATTAGCCCCCCCCCCC
>NW_014555200.1:946292-1061975 GCF_001313825.1 Dinoponera quadriceps | reverse complement strand
CCCCCTCCCCCTACCCGTATATTGTCGGAGCATAGTAATGCTCTTTTAATTATCCAGTTTTCTTATGTAATTCAACAATCGACATTGATCGAATACGGTCCTCATTAATATATTCTTACGCTTATATACTTCTAAAATTAGAATACAACGCACACGCACACTTTACATGAGCAGCATGTATGCAAATTAGGATGTTTAAAAACAGGTTGGAGTAAAAATATTTTATTGTGAAAAATTACAAGTTCCTGGAAAGTATTTAATTATTTATAAGTTTTGTATTTTAACTTTTAAAACGGGGATAAAAGATAAAAACGATAAAACGATTTGTTTGCTCGCGCTTCTTCAAATTGCGACATTTTACTTTTAGAACTTTTGTATATTCCATTTGTGGAAAGTAACGATAGAAAGAGAAAGGAGAAATAGTTGAAATAGAACAGAACGAAGGAGGTTAGTTAGTCGCGCGTTAGTTGAGATACCAAAAGTGGCGTGAATATTCGATTCGTGACGCATATTTTAACGATACCGTTAGAGGTCCCAGACGGTCAAAATGATTCCGGTCTTTCTATACCACAATAGACTCTGGCTACACAAGCAGGTAGTTATGAACGAGATAGACGCGGCCTTGAGTTATTTCGTCATCTGAAAATATTTCGCTGTTGAATTACATCACGATGCGTCTAAATCGGTAAACAAAGTTTGCATTATCCGGTCGTCAAATCGAATGCAAATCGAAAAAAGATATGCATCTATTTAAAGAAAAAAAATATATATATATATCTTTTCTCAGACCAGTCGATACAAAATTAAACTCGCACAATGCAAGATCAAGCAGCGTATTATAATACGAAAACAATAGTGAACGTGCAAATTCAAACTGTCGAAACTCCAAATAATTTTATTACAGCACATGTTTTAACGAATCTGCAATCAACCTGCTTTCGTAAGCTGAAAGGCTGTCACTTGTCGCGATTACTTGACTTATCGATTTTATATTGGATATTGACATGTTAACTTTTTACGGGGGGGAGGACAATCTATACATATATGTGTGTGTGTATATATATATACACATATACACATACAGACCACTATTGCAATATCGAAAAATTACACTTGCATTTATGACCAGTAGGAGCTAAATGTGAAAGGTTAATCAACGAACATATGCAGTATTTCGCGGATATCGTCGTCGAGGTCAGGCTCTAATGCGTCATTCGAAATTGATTGCGAATGTTTGATGCATCAAAGGAAGAGGAATGACGACTTCGTCTTCGGAGGATTCAAGGTTCCCCGATGCGATTTGCACATATCGGATGATTTCCGTGCGCTGTCGGCACTGCTATAATTTATGCTAAGTAGCTTTTATCATTTCTGGAAACCGCATAGTTGTAAAATATTGTTAATCGAGCACGTCTGTGTGTGTTTCGAAATCTTATCCTAAGATCTTGGATTTGCAGACAAAGGTGATCGCGAACGATGCATCGAAGTAAATAGTAATACTGCGAAGCTTGGATTTTTGGGACTTTTGTGTTTTTTCTCATGTCTCGAGTCACCGATTGGAATGTAGCAATAACAAATATACCGAAAGGAAGAAATCATTGGGCAAACCAGCCATCGACTTTGCTAACGACGTTTATTATATTTCCAAGTGACCACATCCGCGTTTCTTTTCCTCGTGGCGCTTACATTATTAATGTCAGTCACTTTGGGCGCTCATGCAACATTTATGACCTACGGTCGTTTCAGAAAAGACAGTCACGGAAGATACGGATTGGCTATTCGAATTTGTTTGACCTTTATGATAAAAACCACGCCAGATAAAAAGTAGTGGCAACTTCGGTGAACGGTACATACGAACGGCTTTTGGTCTCGTCCATCTATTTTCATGGCGAGAGAACACGACTGAGACCGCGATTTTAACGTCCAAACGTGTACGACGGTCAAAAAGTTCCGGTTGTAAGAAGCACAACTTGGCAAAATTCGCTCGGATATTTCTATGCATCGTAACTGTAACTTTCGAAAATCAATTTGCAATGACAACATTTTTCGCTGAAGTTGCGATATGTATCTGCGCAATAGTTGGTAGTTTGGTGAGAGAAAAAGAGTGGCGTTGTGTTTCTTTCTTTCGATCGCTATTTCTGGAAAATCGAGCACTGGTGATTTTTTTTCTTCTTTCTTCTTTTTCCCAACAGATACGCGATACGAATAAAGCTGCAGTTTTGGAGTGATGCTCGCACAACGGCGGTCAGCGAAATAATATTGACATAGTGCTGGCAAACGAACAGAGACCTCCTTGTGGCTCGTAGTCGAGATAAGCTAATCTCTATCATAGTCTGGTACGCCTCGCGAATGTATAGCAAACAACGGGTCTTATCGCTTCATACCGAGTACGTCATTCGATAACTGCGCTTCGTTCCGCGCTAAAAACCTAAATTTGCAACTGTACCGCGTTGGAAAATCCCGATGTCGCTCGGTACATAATTCAGGAAATTTGCGTATCGCGCATCTCACGGAACACTTGTTATCGTTAACGTTATCTGAAAAATAGCAGAAAGATTCCGCGGGACGTAAAGATTTCGCGGTGAAGAAAGCAGCAGGCGGATTTCAACGCCGCGCAATTTTCAACGTGTCCCCCGCGCTCTCAGCCGCGGAACTGTGCGGACGCGCTTGTATTAATATTCACGTACTAACGGAAACAGTAGTAACTTTATCTTCCTCCACTTTCCCGTCTAATTCGTTGACCTCCTTTCCTTCATTTCACGCGTGCGAGAACGCGCGAGCGAACGAAGCAACGTATGTACACGTACGCGCGCACGCACGCCCTCGTCCGAGCTTCCTCGAGTTCGAATCTCGTCGCTCTAAAGATTGACCAAAGAAGTTGTCTTTCAGTTCCCAAGTTGAGTTACGCCCGGTAGAGAAAGCGAGCGAGCGAGAGAGAGAAGGAGAAAGAGAGGAAGAGGATGGCCCCTCTCGGTGAGGGAGGGGAACGGCTGGACGAGGGCGGCGGGGCGCGGGGGGAGGGTGACCGCCGCGAAATAACCGACTATCCGAAAGGGCCGGTGGTAAATAACTATAATTTCTTTTAGACCCGGACTACAGTCAGGGTTTGAGCGGAATGGGCAATACGTAGGATAAGAGTAGAGAATCGGTGGGGGAATTGAAGAAAGAGAATAATAATAAGAAAACGAAGACGGGGGAGGAGGGGAGGAAAGGGAGGAAGAGCGGCCACCACAACGCGATGGTGGAAGCGAGAGATGTGACGGGAGGATAGGTCCGTTGCGCGCGAGGCTGACCAGAAGAAGTCGGGAGAAAGAGAGAGAGAAAGAGAGAAAGACGGTGGTGGGGTGAAAGCGGACCCAGGCGCACGAGTGCAACGACCCCTTCGGTTAGGTCAGCCACCCCACGGACGCGATACAACGCGACGAGCGGGTCCGGTCGGTCGGACGGACCCGCGCGCATGGTCAGAGAGACGGGTGCATGAACGTACAGCCGAATAAACGGGTGGTGTTGAGCGAACGCGATGAGAACGAATGTACAGCCGAATAAGCGAGCCGAGCTTGGATAGCCTGGCTAAACTCGGGGAACGAATGATCCGCAGAAATGCATCGAGAGAGAGAGAGAGAGAGATGGCTCGCTAGGTGGCACATGTCGAAGCCCTCGGCTGACAGACTTTTTCTTCCAACGCGATCGCAATCTCTGACCGCGCGTGCAATTCATCCTTGATGCGCCTAGCGCACATTCGCGAGCGTACTCTTCCACTTCTCTTCTCCCCGGCTTTTAAGACGCGTGTTTTCGTATCCCACGCACATTCACCTATGACGCGTGCTAGTATCTATGAAGAGACACAGCGCACGATTCACTCGTACAGATATATTTTTAACGCTTCATACTTGGCCGTTAACAGCCGTTCAAAATAATGGACGGCGGTGTGCTATTAATGATCCGTGATTTGATTCAACCGTGATACACGTGTACGTAGCGCGCGCACGTCCGAGTACCCACGTCAATAAACGTACCGCGGTGAATGGAGTGTTATATCGAGAAAGTGACACGCGATACGCGAGAATATCGAAGAATCGGCCGCGCAATATGATCTAGAAATGGATTAAATTCCGGATAGCGCTCGCTCGCGTTTCTTTCATTGATAGGGAAATGCGTGCGATTCTATTTGAAATTACGAGACGTTTCTTTATCACGGTCGATTTCGCACGTTCGATCTTTCGGTTGGTCGTCGGGCGTTCTGTTCCAATGGCAAAAGTGACAGCGGTGTATCTTGGAACGTCGCTCGAACCAGGCGACGTTTCCTCGTTGTTTCCCTCCTCCCGTTTGCCCCTTTTTCATTTGCAACATTGTGCGCACAGCCAGGCGGACTCTCTACTCGGCGGCGGGCGTCTAGCGGCCGTTCAGCAGCGCTGCGGCCGGTCGCCGAAGAGCGAAGGGGAGACCACCAGTGGCCACACAGGCATAGGGGCAATCGAGGGCAACGCACCCGGTCAGCCTTGGCATGAATTGAGTCTAGCAATGCGAAAGTAAAGTTAGCCAGGCGCATTAACGCCCAGTGACCCAACTTACCTCTTTCGCTGCGCCGCGCGCGCATTTCCCTCGGCTGAAATTTTATTTTCGCACCGCGGCTTTCCTCCCCACCGCCGGCGATCCGGCTAGTTTTCGCCGGTCCTCACGCAAGAAGCCTGCCATCGATTCCTCGCTCGGATGGGTTTAAAAGCACCGATCGCTTTCTCCGCGCCGCGAGATAGCCGCGTGCATATGTGTATGCACTTTTAACATGCATATATAGCCCGCGTTCGGAATGAACGTTCCGTCCTCGCGATCGCAAGATGCGATTGGCCGTTTGAGCCAGTACGAAAAAATAGGGTGACTCATGGAGAAAGTATGTAGCGCATACGCTGCTTTTCTTCTCTTCTCGTCGTGCGAGTTATCGCGCTTCTCGCGGCGCGACTTAACGTTAGTTAGGACCGACAAGTTCCTACCGAGATAACGGTAAATGCGACGAATATCCGGCTGTGTTTAACGACGAGAACGAACTTCTTTCTTTCGAGTATCAATAGCCTCACGTCTGACAATTGCAAAGGCGTCCCTTTCAAAAGTACCCCGCTTGAACTTTCGGGAAATCATCGCGCGACGTGGATCCTTCGGAGGAATATTCCCCGATGGAAGCGGGAAGCTTTCGGGAATTTCCCCAACTACGAGACGGTTTGTAACGCAGACGAGGGAAATAAATAAAGCCGAGCTGCGAGCGTCGGGTTAGAAGATGAATCATTTTCCCAGTATCTAACATTTTATCGCCTCTCTTTGGCGCGTATCTCAAAATATCGCGAGACAACGCTAAACCAACAAGAGAAGTTGAGGCTTAAAAGAGCGAGTCGGGGTACGGAGTAAACCGACTATGCGTAAACAATGACACACTTTCTCGGCACTCCGTCGCTATCTCGCCATATTCATTCGCGCTGCACACGTAGCGCCAGCGATCGTTCGATCCGACGATCCTCCGCAAGTCGAAAGCTCCGTGTTCAGAGCGTATTGACGAAAGGCTTATTCCTTCTCTCTTTGCTCTTTGAGTCGAGCACTCCGACGAAAGAAAATGCGAGTGTACGTTTCGGAGGGAAGACGAGGCGAAGAGTTGACGAAAGGACCGTAATTCATGAAACGATTATTCGGCGAAGAAAGGCGCGGGAAAAAGAAACGCCGTTAAGATATCGCTTGGTCGCCGAAAATTCCGTCGTTGCTGCGCGGGTCCCGCGACGACGACGTCGAGAAAAGCGAGAAGACGGGGGGGAAGGGAGGGAGTCGTAGAATGTAGACGATACGAACATGGTCAGGGTGGGCGAGAGGCATGCGGGAACGCGCGGAGCGAATGCAACGGCGGCGCGGCGAGAGGAGAGTCGCGGCGGTGCAGCGACGGGACGGGAAAGTGCGATTTAGAGGGGCGCGGGACTACTCGCGCGCGCGGCTTTGACGCCGGATCCCCGGTGGTGGGGGCTAGGAACGGCCGCGGTGGGGGTAGCGCGCTGCTTTTGAAAAAACCGCAAAGCTTTAAGAAGGCGCGCGGTACCCCCCACCACCGAGTACTACGCGGGCAACTAGCGGCCGACATAGACAAGCGCTGCGCTTACTATTACTGGAAAATAGTGCGGGTGCGACATCGGCGGCTCACTGACCGCCGTGAAAACTCTCGCGAGTCGGGCGTGAAAACAGAAGAAAAGTGCGCTCGGAATTCTCACGGGAATGTGATTGTTCGGAAACCCGAGAAATCGTATATATATATATATATACATATATATATATATATATACATACATACATATATATATATATATATATACGTGTTTCCGGATACCATTCTCTTGGACGTAATCGAGATGGGATTAGACGAGTAAGAAAGACGATAATTCGCGTGGCACTTAATCATCGCCTACCTCTACCATCGATGTAACGACTCTCTATGTTATATTCGTTTATAAATATTTCGTGAGAATTAAATTCTCCCTCTCTCATTTCTCTTTCAACGGCCACAATCCGATGCGGGTATGATGTTTATGCTTGAAATATAAATCCGACGCAGAATTAATATCTTATTCTGCACGATTAAAAATGTAATCGGACATCCGAGGAATATATTCACGCACGAATATCCGTTATCGGAATATTTGCCGCACTTCTCCCCGGAGGGAAATGTCCCTTTGCGTTTCGTAATTATACCTTACGAAGCGACAGCACGTTCTCAATGTTCTCCGTGTGCTTGAAATCATTTACCTGCCGCAACACTTGATCTCTCCGAGTTTGAAAAACGCATTTTCTCATTTCCCTAGGTGGCGATTGCACGGTACAGTTTAACAGAGCCCGAGTGAAAATAAAATGTGTGACGCGTGCAATAGTGTACTTTAGTGGTACTAAACAATATGATAACATGGTGACAAAACTATCTACGACTGTGTCGTCGGCCAATAACAACGAAAGTTAGTGGAATTCTATCGTAAAACATGCAGCGTGTGTGTGTGTGCGCGCGCGCGTGTCAACGAGTTCATCAATCGACCGATCCGATAAAATTCGCAGCACTCGACCGGACTCTTCCGTATGCTTTCGGAAAAGTCCTCCATACTCTGGGAAGAAAAGCAAACGAAAAAAAAGAAATGAGCTCGGAATAACACGGTTATTGAATTGTATCCCGCGAGTGTGTCGAGTTACGTTGCACAAACTGCTCTTTCAAATGCATATATTCGCGTGTCAGCTAAGTCCAGTTTTCCACCTCCGTTGAATAAGTGTGCGCCTCGAACGATCGCGAATCCGTTCCTTCGCTGCACGGCTTCGTTTCGCGCCGCTCTCGAGTGCATTTTATTCCGTAGGGACGCCGTGTGATCAATGAAAGTTGCACCGCCGCTTCGCTCCGCTCCGGAGTACACGCTCCGGCCTTGATTCGCGCGATAAATTTTCTCCTACGGCAAAAACTGCCAGCCGGTAACGTTTTCGCGCGCGCGAATGCAGCTTCTCGCTTTTTACCGTATACTCATTCAGTGTACACTTCATTCTATGGATTTGAGGTCGTTCGTTTAAGATGCGACACGAGTGCTCAATCATGAACGATTATTTCGGCGGGCGCGTACAACGACGAGACGAGGCCTGCATTAGACGAGTTGGCGAAAGTAACGAGCAATTTATATCCCCGTGATATCGAATCACGCCCGCAAAAGTCTCGGAGGAAATCGTCATATCTCTCCGTTTCGGTCGTGAAACTCTCGCATAATTATTTTGCGACTCTCAAGAACCGTGCCGTGAGTGTCTCTCCGTGGACGAAGCCGCCATTCGACGGGAAATAAAACGCGGCGAGCTGTGCGATTCGGCGGCGATACGTTGGAAGTTCGTTGAATTAAATGCCGTATCAATACTCGGTGCGCCGCGGCGACTGCGCGAGAGATGGATATTTCGGCGATATCGTACATTTCGCGCGACTTTTCGCCGATCCCCCCCGAGAAGACCGGAAATAATCGAGCGCGATTTTCTGACAAACGCACGTGAAACGAGCGAGGGGAGAGGCGAAATTAGAGAGAGCCGGACAATCCCGGCTGTACTAATGAAACCGTCGCTCGGGAAGAAACGAATTGCCGCGCATGGAAAGCTGGCCCGGTTTAATTGCAGAAGTCAAACATCGTACGCAACTTTCACCAACGTCAGTGTTTATGCATCATATGCCCTTTTGCCCCACAGACTTCGGCTGGGGCGGGCGAATGGTGTGCGTGCGTGTATATATACCTATGCGTATGTACGTGTGAGTGACAAAGAAAGCCGTATAATATATTTCATTAGCGGGCAAAGCTTTCTTACAGTCATTGCTCGGCGCGTACGACGCAATATCGCCGAGTTGGGTTTGCGTAATGAAAAATATTTCTCCGTTCGGCCGGGGTTTCAGTTTTGAGAAATCGCGCGCGCGCGACATTCCTCACCTCGATATCTTACATTACAAAACGGCTCCTCCCTACCGCGGATTTACGGATTAACCCGCGTTATCGTCCCTAAGTGTTCGCGCTACGGAAGATTTCTCCGCGTCTCTCCGGAGGCGCATTCCGCGGAGCGTTCTGCGCGCGCCTCACTTCCTTGCACTTTTCTTGACCCCCCCCGCGATTTGCATCTGCGCGCGCGCGCGTGACGGCGGGTTCGACGGAACCGAAAGAATAGAGAGGCGAGTCCGCGAATTTGCGATAAATTATGCATCGGCAAAAACTCGACGTATTCAGCTAAATGCCGTTATCGCGCGATTGCATACGCGCGAAATTAAAATCAGGTCAATCCCGCCGAGCCGAGCAGACGTACGGTATTTTTGGCTGAGTCATACGCACACACGCGAGCCGCACGGCCGTGTGCAATACGCTCGCAATGTATGTTCACCCGCACGCGTTCGCTCGCGCCCGCAATACGCACCGCATCATTAATTCGGTAGACTAAGTTAATGGATTCCTCTCCGCGCAAGCCGCAGGAGCGTGAGCGCAGATTGATCAGCCACCGAGCGAAAAGCTGCCCTGCTCCGCGACACCTTTCGTCGGAAATAACTTTTCCATCGTAACGCGCCGATTTTCAGCGTTAAACTTGTGCCTCTCCTTTCCGCAATCGCGCAACCGAGAAAGGATCTTGGCTCCTGCGCGCCTCGTGAAATTCTCCATATATCAAATTCACCGCATAGGTATCTCGTTACGCCTAGTTCTCCAAACGCTGCGTCCGCCTTCATGCACGAGCGCAGAGCCCTTCGATTGGATTTATTATCAATACGGCGTGCGTTTCGCGGCGGAGCGAGATTTCAGCCCGGGAAAAAGGGGCCGAAGAGGCGACGCTCGCTATTAAATGCAAAGCGACGCGTCTGGTCCATAGTTTTCGAGCTATGCGCTTCTCGACGCGGGAAACCGCGACACGTCCGCGACAATGACACAATGCCGAGACGGCAGAGTCGCCGCGCGATCTGGGGCAGTTCTGTTAATGTTCGCCGCGTATCCCATTACGGCACAGCTTCGGGATTTAGACCAAGGCCGGTGGTATTTGCGTTGGTTACCGCGTTGCGCGGAGCAATCGAGCGTGGACACACACGTGAACCGAGCGGCCGGCGTTAAAAGTTCACGAGATATTTCCATCGGCCTGATCGTAAAAATTCCCTTCCGCGCGGTGCCGCACCGTCCGCGTCGGTGGGAAATCTCACGAGCAGCCGGCCGATTCACCTGTGCCGGAGACTGTGTTGCACCTGTTGCAATCGAGCGATGCATTCGCGTACACGCTCGATAATATGCGATCGCATAATCTGATATCTCAGGTGAGGAGAAGAAGAAAGGAAAGATCGCCCGACGGCGTTAGATCCCCCCCCCCCTTTTCTTCCGCTCTCTCTCTCTCTCTCTCTCTTTTTCATGCTCGTCGTATCGAGCGGACACGCTGTTGTCGAATAGAGACTACACTGGTCGGCGAAACTTACGTCTTGCGCGGAGAGAACCCTCGTGGCGGCTTGAACGGGTACATTTCCGGAATGCGAATGACGACGCTGCGATTCTACCGCGTTATCGCGGGTGCAGGCGCTCTTGTACCAAGGCAAACCATCCCCGCTGTCCCGGTCGTTGCGATATTTTCGCCACACATGCCTGGAACGCGCAAATGATACACATATTACGGAAACTTATCGTTGATTACAACGCGTTAGAGAAGAACTGGCTGGCGTTCCTCGCGCCGGGACGCCACGGATGCCGTATCTTTCTCGCAACGAGCGAAATTAGCATACCTGACGCCGAAGGCGATCCCCAAGGCGATGATCAGCGGTAATAACGTCGATATGCACGCGAGTAAAACGGTTTGTATGTCTGAAAAGCTGGCGAGAATACCTGAAATTATTATATTTCGGGTTAAACGTGAAATTCCCCCCGGTGAGCGAGAGCACGATAATAAATCGGGGCCCGTTTTACCAGCCGGCGAATCCAACGCGGCCGTGATCACTTTTCCCGTACCGGCGCGATCCTTCCCTCCGATAACCGTAGCGCGACATTTCGCCAATAATGTCGCGAGATTTTAACGGCACGGTCCAATTGATTCGAAAGCCCTCCCGAGATACTATCGGAAATCGTTCCGATCCCCGTCGCGCCGAAAAAGACCGTGTATGTTGACGATAGCGCGCGATACTGCGCGATTTGCTCACTATGTGCCCGTGTATACTTACTATGATCGAGCTCGTCGTGCTCGACTAGGTATCCCGTCACATTGTAGACGTGATGGTGCGGTTTGACGGTAGTGACGGCTGCAGGATCGCCCGTCACCACTGTGGACGGATTAGTCGGAATCGTCGCCTCGGCGTTAATCGCGGCCGCGACCACGGTGGAAGGCAGCATCGACGTGAGATTCAGCTTCCTCGCCGTCGTTTTACCGTACGCCGTATGGTTGCGTGTCATCGTTTCTGCCATTTCATTCGAGTCCGCCGATGCATCACATCACCAAGAGATTCGGCCGGACGTATCGATTCGGACGATGGAATCGGGACTGACCAAAGGATGATCCACGTCCTCCGTTCTTTCCCGCCAAACTCATCGTCTCTCTCTCTCTCTCTCTCTCTGGCGTGATTTATCGCGATTCCGAATGAATTGATCACGTCGCGGTGGTAATAATAGGCATCGCAGAGGATGCGCGGAAAGTCACTCGTTTATGGGTCAATGTATCGCAAACCTCACATTTTCATGTATATGCAGGCAAATATATGTACATGTACATGCAATCGCCCACGCACGCCATTTCACTGGGAACGAGCTTTAAGGAGCAGACTAGTCGAAAGCTCTCGTTTCACTTTTGCCGCAGCAACAACGGCCGAAGCTCGCGTTCACAGCATATGACGATGGAGAGATAAATCTCTCTCGATCTTTCCCTCGCATTGTCAAACGTAGCTCTCCCTTGCAATTTTCGCCGCTCGCTTATCTCCGCCCCGGCAGCTGCCGATGGTTACGTTAAAAAAGTAGATAAACCGCTTTGGAAAAATTTACGGCCGAAATCTGCCTCATCTGTATTTACTCGAGCTTCTTTCTCTCCTCTTTATCGTCCGCCTTTTCCATATTCGCGCTGCGATCCATCATAAATGTCGTTTGCGTGCACGAAATTCATTCTCCTGGCAAACTTTCTGGCGAATCTTGATGCGTCACTGTAACAAGATATTTTGTTGTCGTTTAATTAAAATTATCGAAATTAATCAAAAGTTTATCTTCAGTTCCATCAGATTGTAATTAATGTGCGCGCACGCACGCGTGTGTGTGTGCACGACAATGCGAGACGTGGTAATAGTACGCTATATATCACGTGTATATTTAATTGACTCATATGCAGTGTAGTATAACAGTGTGTCCGTGTATCCGTGTCGAGAAAAGCAGATTGAAAATTCAAAGTATCTCCCAATCGCCCGTTACCTTTAACCCACTTTTGCACGCGGGACGGCGTAATATATATATTTGTTTTTTCTTACCCCGACCTCGTGGTCAATAATCGACGAATAAATAAAAATGCGCAGGGCAGATAATATCGGGTAAAAGTTAAAGGAGTAACGGTGCCTACTTTTGAGAATACAGAAACCCAGACGAGGATACCGTGCGTTTCGGCGGATAGAGGACGCGAAAGACGACGTAGCGTAAATTACATAGGATATCATCGCAGTCGCGATTTGCAGCGTCCGTAGGCAATCGCGCTGAAACAAATTGTGGCGCACACCGCATGCGTTACATATATGCATGAGCGTCTTATAGAGGCTGTAAAGCAACGATTATGCCGGTCGATACATACGCAAGCGACACACCGCGACGATCTTACGCACACACGGAGTAACTATTGCGATGGGTATTCAGTGTACTCGATACGCTATGTAGCGCGCATAATGCCGCGATATATACGTCGCCGTGGCCTGTTTGACGAACTCGCGTCCCGCAAAGTGCGCGATAGCGCGCTGCAACATTGTATGTAACGAGGACAAGGTATGCAGAGGCAAGGTTCAATCTAGCGTTAAGCGTGCCTTCTGTACGGTTCGCGGCGCCTCCGCTCATTCTTTTCAAGACTACGCCGATAAAGTGAAAATCGAATCTCGCGTCCGATATTTCACGAAGAGAAGTATATCATTCGGATGAGCAATCGCGGAGTAAACTCGGACGACGGATGTTAAAGGAGCGCAGCTGAGAGCCGCGGCCTTTCCCGAGGATTCTCAAGGATTTCGAGTGTCTCGAAACGTCCGATCGAGGCCTCGTCACGGCGGTGCCCGCTCGAAATCACGACTTCCCATCCGCCTAAACAGGATAATCAGTTTCATTATTCGCCGTGTGTTTCCTTCAATGTGCCCGCGCGTAACATCTACGAGCGAGTCCTGGGAATATTTCACGAGGAGGAGAATCCTCCTGGAGATTCGCGTGATTATGTAATACGTCGTCTATCTTTGCTCCGCGAGAGATCGCAACCTGGAAAGAAAAGAGCAAGAAAACTCGAGGATGAATCTTCACAATGTGCGAGAGCGCATCGCGCCGGGGATCGCCTTCTCCTTCCGCGGGTGACGATCCCATCTTTTGGCGAGGCGGCCGTTTCTCATACGCTTCGCCTGCATCGGTGCAATGTCCGATGAAAGGGGAGGGGGAAGATGAGGCGAAGGGGGAGGGTTGCAAGGTCCAGGACCGCAGTTTGGGTAAAGCCGTTCAGCACGCCACGACACTGCTCTCTTCTAGAGGCTCGTGCCTTCACTCTCGACTGATCGCGCTGCATTCGATGAATGCGACATTGTATCTCGCTGTCGAATTTTTCCCAACAGGAGCTCGGAAGGGTGACATTTTCCCCCAATGCGATTCGGCGGACGAAAGAAATATTTACGTCGCTTGTAACTCAAATTGATGAAATGGCCGATTCGGAATACGTTACGCGACTCTCATCTCGCGTCTCAAAGAGATATCACCCGTTTTCTCATCTCGATATAGTTGGACATTTTGGCGAATCACCGATCCTTTTTCCTCGATAAGCTCGGCAGGATCCGCGACTGGAATTCGACGGGAGCCGTTGGACCGCCCGGGCGGAGGCTTACGTTATGGTAGAATTGGCGATGGCGCAATAGCGTCCCATCGATGGCTCTCATCGGCTCCACACGCGCACAATTTTGATCGGCGAAAGTCGATAGCAGAACTGCTGCAGCTAACGCGTATCTCACCGTTCGCCGCGATGCGAGCATCACACTCTTCACCTCGCATCCGCCGTGAAAACTCATCGTTACGTTAACGGCATACCTCCGAAGTTCGCGTTTTACTCGTGTCTCACATCGCGTCCCGGATTCTAAGCACGCGCGGACGGATTACGCGAAATTTCGCGTTCGGCTTTGCGAATTCGCGCCGAAGCACGTCGGATTGATCGCGGAAAACGCATCATCGACGGAGGGACGCACAGACACTCGACACAATATATTTACATCGTGTGACCCCGGTGAACTTTAACTTATCGTCAGGTGATACCGATCGCGGTGGTTACATAAGCGGAGACACCTCAGCCACACAGGCCTCGTAACCGGTAGATTTTTCGTGTTATCCGCTACGTCGCCCCCTGACCTTAGGGAATATCGAGCCTTTGAACTTATATATCGAACGCACGGTGCGCGTTTCCATTTTTCCGCGTTACCGTGTCCGGGGTGACCTTTGGGCAACGCGTGCGAGGCGGCAACGTATCGGGGAAACCGGCCGTTCTGGGCCAGATTGAACGTCCGCGGATCGTTCGATCGTCGTGCAGCCTCGACGACGGAGGTTCGTGGCTGCGACCGAGTATCGGTGTTACGTACCGATTACGGTTTCCATTTTCTTCCGGAGCGAAGCGACGGCTCGAGCATGACGAACCGGTGAGATCGCTCTCTGCTCGCTCGAGAACGGACGGGGCTACCTGGGGCAACCTACGAGACACGGAAAACGGCACACCTATCTGGCTGAGCCGCCGGCGGACTTGACACGGGCCGCGAAAGGGAGGCTGCGAAACTGAGATGAGACCGGAGCGCAACCCCCGGTGCGCGCGCGCAGCATCCCCGGAATATACGGAAGCAGCCCGGCTAGACCAGCGGCTAACCCCCGGCTTTGCGCGTCTACTTATTCGCTGTTTCTCGAGTCGGCGTCGCTGTGTCCGCTCTCTCTCTCTCTCTTCTTTCATTACTACGTACACCAAAGCGACGAATTATTTATCCTGCGAAACTATCATGCATCTTGCGCGAAAACTGCGCGAATAGACAGGAGCTTTTAACTTCCCACGCGATTATTCGCGAAAAGTAGCGCGTGTTGAGGTAATAATTCAAATCAAAGTTACATTTCGTTCCACGCGCGCGGAGCATCTTTCGGACGCTGGGACATTTTCGTTCTAGGCGTTTCCGCGAGCGTTCAGCTTCACCCTTCCTATTTTTGTCTTTCCCCGTTCCGATATAGAATAGCGCGTCAACTTCTACGCAGAGATTCGGGAACAGCTGTCTTGAAAATTCATATAATTGTCGATTTATTTGTGAAATTTCTTAGATTCGAATTCGTTCCGCACGCCATATTATGACGATAATACCGTGGGAATCGAGGGAAAGATTTCGCCGCCACGTCCTGCAGAATTGCCGGGAAAATCGTTCACGTGTACTCAGCACGGCTCTTACCTTTGACGCCCTTTAACAATCCACGCACGAAAAGAACAGCATCCGATGAAATCGCTTCAAAATTGCTTATCATTTCGCCCGGTGACTAGAGCTCTCGAAAGGGCCGTCGCGATTAAGTTCTTGCGAGGCCCATTCGGATAAGTTCTAAATGGAACGCTTGCGACATCTGTCGGTACCCGATGTTACGCACCGCTCGTGATTCGGTGAAATCCGCCTGCTATAACAGTAACTACTAACGCCATCTTCCGACGTTACCGTCGCACTCACCGTTGTGATATTACAATCATCTGCGATCCAGAATCGCACGGAATGGCACGCGGATAGTTGAGAATTTTTCACATTTATTTATATATTTTTCACAAACGCTATATAAACGAGATATAGCGATGGCGTCGGCGTACATCAAGGACGAGTCAGGTAATGGTCGATTGTTAGCGTTGTGTCGTGCCGCGATCGAGGACACTCGGCCCGCTATTTACCGGTTCTAACCTTAACCTAACCTAATCGGACGTGTAAACAAGTGTAAACGATCGATTTCGTGTAATAATAGATCGTTTTCTTTTTATGTGCTATAATTGGATAGTCAATCTCAAGGGATTTCCCACGTAACCCGAAACACTGCGACGTTTCTTCAAGATGGTTCTTGCACATATTGAGGAAACGCTTTTTTGCGGGAAATATATCGTGCGGTTATCAAACAAAACATTTAAATAAATCGTTCTTATTCCGACTCATATTAAAAATATCCTCGTTCGTACGTGTTCTTTATCAAAAGAATGATATCATATTCAGTTTTGTGTCTGTATGTGTGTGCAAGTTAGATTATATATGTTGGATATTATTTGAGTTTCACTTTCAAATAATTATAAGAAATATATAATCAAAGTGTTGCTACAATTGATCTATGATCACTATCTCAGGTGGCACCTTTATCCCAGCAAGCCAAAGACCTGACGGTACCTGGCGTAAGCCAAGACGTGTAAAGGATGGATATATTCCTCAGGAGGAGGTTCCACTGTACGTTCTAGTTTTTTTTTCCATATTTTTATCCGTATTATCTATCTTTTGCAACAATTGTGCGTATAATGTCGAAGCGTTGTCTACAATATCATTTGCAGATATGAAAGCAAAGGGAAACAACTGATAAAGAAACCTTTATATCCTGTGGGTGCCAGTCCGGAATTTATAGCGGAACATAAAGCAAAACAAGAAGCTCTAGCAGCAAAAAACAAAGCAACACCTGGGACACAAGCGAAAACTCAAGAAGGGTCCAAAAAGAAGAAGAAGAAAAGCAAATCTAAGGCTGGCGAATCGATTACCTTGAAGGCATTAACCGAAGGACTGTCTAACATGACGACCGCAGAGCCTGAATTTCCTAAAGCTGTTCCAGCTCACAATGATAAGTCATTGTACACTGCGAAACCAATTATAACAAACACTATAATTAAGGACAATGCAGAGACTTCGCAAAAAGCAACAGCTGATCCACAGAAGAGATTAAAAAATCTGCGCAAGAAAGTAAGAGAGATCGAAGCATTAGAGGAGAAAATCAAAGCTGGCTCTCTGAAAAATCCTGAAAAAGAAATACTTGATAAAGTGGCACGGAAAATAGAGATTTCTAAAGAAATAAAAAGATTAGAGGTTACTCTCAGTTAGGAACCCAACCTATAGAACGCGAATTTATTAGTGCCATCGGATAACATCCGATTATAAAATCTTGTCAATAATAAACATACAAATTGTGTACATGTAAGCCGTAAAGATCTTTATTCCTTTCAAACGATTATATAACAATTTTAATACTTCACCATGCACTCTCTCTTGTCATCTCTTTATTTAATCCGCGCAGCAAAGAGATATACTCATACATTTATAGATACATACATATATGTAGGTGTACACATATGTGGCGATGGTATTAATTGTAAACGATTTTAATACTTGATAATATGTATTATGTATAAGAACGTAACGTAACATCAAATTTTAATAAATGCAAATGATGTTTTTGTTAAAGGAGTTGTATAATGCGATAAGGACAGTTTTAGATCGATTTATATATTGTCAATCAAGATGATCCAAGAAATATATAAATATGAATGTCTGTGTGCGTGTGTGTCTGTGTGTTTTATTATTATAATCTATATGCACTCGGTGAAACAAGAAATTTTTCATAATTTGTAAAAATAAATGTTTAACTTTTAATAAATAAATAGTTATAAATATAATCACAAAGCGAATCTGGCCAATAAGAGCCAACGCAAGTAGTTGGTTGCAAAATTTTATTTTACTTGTTAATTTTACTCGTTTTATTTCTCTCTATCATATAAGTAAAATTCCACAGTACTTCCATAATTTTTCCCCCTGGGAAATATTTTTCAGTCTAAAGCGTTCAAACATACTTTTGAGTATAAAGTTTACTGTTTTTTTACACTACACACGAATATTAATCAAAATTCATCAAATGTAAAAATGTCGGTTGAAGTTTGTCGAGTTATATTACAAACGAAAAATCGTTGACGAATAGCAGCTTCATAATAAATAGCAAAGTTTGCTAAGTTAACACAGACGATTGTTCTTCTCATATTTACATTGGAGGTATTAACGCTGCAAAATAGGGAGAGTTTTTTTTTTTCAATGGAATGAAACGTAACGTCGGGAATAAGCGAAATGTATCATTTCCTACTCCCTATGCCCTTACTACCAACCAATATTCCTTACTTAATACTGCTTACTTCCAACGACTGCCAATGGACTGTCCTTAATTTATCAACGTAATTGGTTTAAATTTAGGGATCTAACAGTAAAGATCAATAATCAATGGCTGCTCGCTGATAGCTCTTTCCGCTAAACGCGGCTATTGAAAACAAGCACCAACGAGGAATTAAGGTCGTAGTACGACTCAATGAAGGAGCAGACGGACATTCTTTTTTCAAGTAGCGCTACTCGATAGCGAGTCACACGTCATGTGGCCTATCTTGAAAGATAAGCAAATTTCAACAGGCTAGACCTATGGTGAAAATAACGATAATGAGACGGTCTTGAAAGCGTCTTTTAAAACTTAAAGTTTCTGTTTTTAGACGTGCAGAGACACAATGTCGCTCTATCGTAAACGTTTTTTCGCGCCGAGTTAATGGAAATTTCACCCGTTAGCGTCGCGATGGCACAAAGACTGAGGTGATGTTGCAGTGACGTCGTAATCGTGAGACAGAAGGGATAAAAGCCGAGATCACCATCTGTTTCAACAGCAACATCCAACTTGCGGCGACTCGATGATGCGACATCCAACAGCTCTCAGTACGCATGCGTTCGTCAGCGGAAGGCTGACACAAGGCGTATTGTAGGACGGGCTTTATTCACACCGCTATTCTGGCCTCCTGCGTGAAGTGCGACGGGGTTTAAAACAGCTGTTCTGCTGGATGGTTGCTTTGACAGGGAGATCGACGGATAAAGCGGATGACTTATCAGACATCCAGGCTCTTAAATGATATCGCGAATATTCCGTGGAGAAAACGAGAATGTCGCGCTCAAACGCAAACGGCAAATCGACACTCTAAAAATCTTTAACGACAAGTAAGGATGATCCTGCAGCCTATCGTCAATCGTTATAACCTCTCGTTAACCTCACTTGAGTTATATTATTGCCAATATTACCGCTCGCGAACTGCCACGCGCGCCACGAAATTAGCTTGATAAATCGGGTTATTCTCGCTACGTTTTTCCTTCCGTTCGTATTCCCCCGTACGTCCGAAAAATGACGGGAAATCCGTCGAGTGTAAGAACAGAGTTACTGAAATTCTCCGCAGTAATGTTTGCGTCATTTACTCTAATCGCGCGAACGTCATACTTCCTGGTAGCGATTCTTTAACGACGGGAAGAGAGAATAAAATCGATAAAACTCGAGTGAACTCAACGTTTAATCCAAGGTCACCAGGTTGATCTCGAATTTCGTTAGGAGCATTGGTGCACAATGGTGTGATGTACGTTGTGATGTGTTACAGTGTGATAGAACTCAGAGAAGATGTGGACTATCAGGTGGAATTTCATGCCGGCGAAAGACGAATGGCAATTATGGTTTCCCTGTCGCCAAATTTTCCACTGGAGAAGCCAGTACTTAGAGTTTCCCCACCGATAAGTCATCCCTGGTGCAACGAGCATAGTGAAGTCACCAGTGCACCAGGATTACTGAATGTATGTTGTAGGAAAAGCAGGGGGAAACAAATTTCTTGCTTTTTTTTCCCCCCTGTTTTTGTATGTTTTGTGATTATGAAGTAACCGTTGTCTTTGCTGTTTGTGTACTAGTTTTCAGTACATAGTGACCTGGGTCGAGTTGTTCAAGCTATTATCAGAGAACTTAGCAAGAATCCGCCGCAGCTATTAGAGGATATTTCACCTGGCTCTACTAAATCTCACAGAGGTAAAACTTTCCCCACCGACACGTCCGATCGTCCTCACCTGCACTCGAATGGGGTCGCTTAATTTTGCACTTATGATTACAGACTTACAGGGAAGAAACTCGCCATCTTACACGCTTCAACAATATCCCGAGATTCCGTCTACGTCGTTCAACTCGTATTACAGTACGCAGTTCCCACACTTGTCGTCCTCCAGTGCGAACACGAGCATTTACAATTGTAATTACACGAGCTCCGGTCACACGTACGTTTCGAACTCGAAATCGTTCGGTGGTACGTCGCACCATACGGCATATATTCCAAGTTCTAGGAGTACCCTTCACAATACCACACCCACGAGGTACACCTCGAATCAACACGGCACGGCCTACCTGAATTCGCACTATGCAAACACTAACTATCAGCAGCCGTTGCCAAGTCAATCGCAAACGAAAGTTCCGCAAAGTATAATATTTCCCGAATTGAATAATCTGACTAACGAGGAATTGAAGAGGCTCAGCGAGGATGAAGACAGACTGGACGAATTTTTGGAGAAACATTCCCAAATTAAAGACATAAACGCGGCGATCGAAGACGCTATGGATTGGGTTGAAAAAACTGCCGGTGAGTCAAATCCTCTCGTTTGTTAAGAGATCTTTTAATTATTAAACGCATCCTCTACAAGTAATACGCGACTATTGATATTCTGACTCGACGAATTACTCGCAAATTCGTATTGTATCTGTCTGTAGAAGCTAACGTAGCCAAAGAACCCGAGCTGAAACAGCTACAAGCTGATGTGGCAAACAAGGTGAAAACGGTGACTGTGCTGAAAGCCAGATACGACCATCTCATACAACAATACAACAAACTATCGGAGGTTTTCACGCCGGATCACATAAAAGAGTGTCTGAGACTGGCGGCGGACGAGAGTCACGAACAAAGCGAGAAGATCGCCGAGGATTTTCTCAACAGGAAAATCGACGTCGAGCGCTTTCTCAGCACGTACATCGAGTGTCGGAAATTGGGCCAAGCGAGACGAACTAAAGAAGAGAAATTGGCGCATCAGTTGAACGAATTGAAACGAGCTGGTTACTGAAAAATGGTAAAAAGAGAGAGATAAATAGAGAGAGAGAGAGAGCGAGAGAGAGTCTATATATATATATATATATATAAAGATATATATATAATCATTTTTTTCTATGGATCGAACAAAACTGTAAATAAGACTTAGTTAAATTAAACGTTATTGTGAATTAAAAATAGCATTCTCGTGATTCGTGACCAAATATCTAATGTGGTTAGAGCATACGATTCGACCGAGAGAGAAGCATTTTTTTATAATAATGTAAATGTGTATTATTCGCTTGTTACTTACGCTACATTCTCAATTGCTTTAAAACGCATGGCATTCCAGAATTTAAACACACATATATACACAGACAAGCGGCGCTAAACGTACAAAGTGGTTAAAAGAACAAGTGCTTTAAGGTCAACGGCGATGAAATTAATTGTTACAACGTAACATTTCCGAATGAGATGTAACAGGAGAAAAGAAAGATTAAATGGCCAGAAGAGTTAAATCACGTTGAACAATCGTGTAATGGAGTTGCTTCAACGAGTACTTACTCTATATAGTGTAAACGACAAGGCTTTAATTATATTAGTTTTGCACGTCTCTCGCGGGATGCCGTCGCGATCAGCTCTGACGGAGGTACGTTTTTTACTATGTAAATAAACGCGCAGCGTTGTAATTAAATCGATTTTTGGAAATTTGCTATTCGGTGATGTTACTTTTAATTATTTATCCTGTTAATGTTCCTAATGTTGTAACATATTGCAAAAATTGTATAGACACGAATGAAAGATTCAGAACGAAAAAGAAAACGTTAAGCTGGAGAAGATGTTGCATGTTCCTTCCCTTCCGGCCACACCTAGATAAATAGTACCTAAGATGAAAGAATCAACGCGACCGGATGGATATAATAATACTCGGCATACTTGGTAACGTTAGATGCTGTAAGCTTTATTATCTGTGTACATATATTCGAAAACCAATGAATTCAGACATGTATCAATCACATGTACATATACATACGTTACAGCTTTTCATCTTCGTAAAAATCCGCGCGCGATTGTACTAAATACGAAGCATAATTATAGGCGCGCGATTTACACATTGGAGTAGAAAAATAACACATCGATCGCGAGCGGTTTTCCCGGCTTGTTAAATGCACTATTCAGTCCATCGGTGAAAATTGACGTTTCCCTTCTGGTCGATAACAACGCAAACGAGCTCGTACGGGATCTCTCCGGAATCTCACGTCGTCTTTCCTTCTTTCTTTCTTCCCTCCTCCTTCGTCGCTCTTTACCCGCTCTCGCGCGTTTTATTAACTATAGTAGTAAGTATTTCTCTATCTTCGAATATAGCGGCGGCCCGTGATTTATGAATATCTCTCTCTCTCTCGTTGACGGAGGTCGTATTCGGCAGTTATCGAGTATCCTATCACGGATCCACGAAAGAGATCATAATGTAACGCGTTCCCCCGGTCACTCGCAGTCCTTCGTGATAATGCGTCAGCCTTCCCGGATGCATCAACATCCAGCCTGGCTTCGTGTCGGTGACCGAGCAGTTGTATCGGATGAACCTGCACCCGCCGCCCTCGTAATCGACTCCCGCTTGGTTCAGGGCGATGTTGATGGTGTAGGTGGACGAGTCGTGGTGCGGCCTCAAGGACGGCTGCTCGTCCGGACGGTACCTCACGACGAAGTTCATCAGCGATCGCGGCGGCTGTCGGCGAAAAATCAATCAAACGCGCGAAATATCTTATCTCTTCTTTCGCGTGGTTCAACGCGTGCGCGTGCAAGCGTCAAGCATAAATACCAATCGTCCGTATTACGAAGCGGTACAATCCAACTACGAGCCGGGAAACCTGTGCGTTTAAGGAGAGCGCGTGTATACCATCGTGCTCACTGCGGAGTTTGTGCAAACCAGCTCCGCGTATACTCAGATTTCGTTTCACGTTTCTTACGTGGTCGTCATATCCTGTAAAGACGAGCTGTTGCAAGGGACTGACGTAATCTTTGAGGAACCTTAACCAGGCCTCTTGGAGATCGACCTGGCTCATGTGAATGTCTCGAGTCGGTACCGCTTCGTATCCGGATTCCAAGCGTGAGTCCTAAAAAGACCAGGCGCAGAGGGTGAGTTAGCAGTCTTACATCGTGATAGTAGCCGGTGAAGACGAGCTCCTGCAAGGGTCTAACGTATTCTTTCAAGAAGTACAACCACTGCGGTTCGTACTGAATTTGATTCATGTGAATGTCGCGGGTCGGTACGTTCTCGTAACCGCCCGACAAGCGTGGATCCTGCCGAGAAAGTCATCGCAGAGGAAGAATTCAGTTGTTACATCGCATAAGTGAGATAAGAGGGGGCCGAGTTGCTGGGAGAAGCTACTCACGTGATTCGACCCGTCGGACCATTGTCCGAAATTCTCGACGATCCCGATGAGCTCCTTGGTGAATCTGCGAGTGACGATGGGGAACCAGTAGACGTCGGTGCACGGCTGCGAACAGTGAACGATCCGTTGGGTGACGCGCGTTAGACAACGATGATAACGGCGGCAACGGACGACTACCTGAATCGGCTTCTTGTCAGGATCGAAGCTCTCGCTGTACTTGGCATGAATGTACCTTTTCTCCCAGTCCAGCTTGTTGTCCATGATCTGGTACATGTCCGGATGCGTCAGTTGGACGTCGTAGGTGTCGAGGTTGACGAGGTGGCCGAAGTCGAGCCTATTGCTCACGTACATGAACACACCCGCCCGGCGATTCCGCTCGGCGAACGTCATCTCCGTGTCCGTGTCCGCGTCCGGGTTTTCATCCGGGTCTCCGTAGAACGGACGGGTCGACTCGTCGTTCAGGATGGTGGCGTTGATCAGATAGCAGTTGCTCACGAACGGCACGTTCCACAGCCCCCTGAAACAGACGTCAATGTGACACGGGCGAGGGAGAGGACGGCGAGGCGCGACGGAAGAGCGCAATGTGCGGTGAGCGACGAGCCGGCACAGATGCGCGCTTGTTTGCCCATGCCGGTGGTGTTGTTTCCCAGAGGTCATCGCTTAAGTGTTTTGTAAGGTGGTCGCCGTGGTGTGCCCGCGATTGGCCGATGAGAGCATACTTGGCAATGGTTTATGCATAATTATCCAATTGAGATTCATCACTCTGTCACACCAGCGGCTGCGTGGACCCGCCGCGCGTGCTCCATTCGTATTTTAGGTGGTAGGACCTAGCGCATCCGATCTCCGGGATACTGCTTTGCGTGTGGCAGGAGCCCTTCGAATCCTCGGTAAGGGCGGCGTGTTATCTCGACGAATTGCGTCGGGCACGCGCGCGTGTTTTAACACCGCTTAGTAGTAATAACAGCAGCTACGAACCGGTCGCTCGTCAATCTCCTCATCGAATCGTTATCGAATGATCGATCGATATTGTGAGAACAGATGTGTGCGTATATATATATATATATATATACACACACAGCTACGCATAACGCGACGCGCATTCGAGTTCGTGCTCGTAACGGTGCCCTCGCGAGAGAACAAGTGTTTCAGCCGGCGCGTTGGCGACACCGGGTCAGCTTCCTCTCTGCTTCTAGATCAAATGACGAGATGCCGAGGCTGTTCTATCTGTTCTTACTAACGGCTCTAATGATGAGCACAGAAGCGGCGAAGGGCGGCGGTAGAGGGGCTGGTAGAGGTCGCGGCCGAGGAAGGGTCTACGGCTCGCGGATGCCCATCCTGATACCTCATCGAAATCCCGCCAGTGCGCATTACTACGAAAACAAAGACGTGAGTTGATCCGCGTGTGTGCGTGTATATATGCGCGCGTCCGACCGGGGGCGGTTATTTTCCTTTTTCTGACGACGACTTTTTTCGCAGGGCGCCAAGATCGTGAAAGCGTCCCACTTTGAGCTGGACTACATGCTGGGCAGGAAGATCACGTTCTTCTGCATGGCTACGGGTTTCCCGAGACCGGAAATCACCTGGCTGAAAGATGGGATCGAGCTCTACCATCACAAGTTTTTCCAGGTAAGCTCTGATCGGCCGGTAATCATAGAGAGAGAGAGAGAGAGAGGCTCATTGTCCTAGAAGAGAGGACCGTTAGAAGAGAACAGCACCGGACGCGAGATTAGGAGAGAGCGCGAAAACTGAGGATTTCAATTCGCAGGTGCACGAATGGCCGGTCGGCAATGACACGATAAAGTCAAAAATGGAGATCGATCCGGCAACGCAGAAGGACGCGGGATACTACGAGTGTCAGGCGGACAATCAGTACGCCGTTGACCGCCGAGGCTTCAGAACGGACTACGTCATGATCTCGTATTAAACACGTTCACTGATCGTAGGCTCTGTGATCGCGCAGTATCCTAGCACGAGTATAGATCGATAGATTTTTACCTGAAAAAAAAAAAACAAAAAAAAAACAGAAAAGAGTAACCGTTTACCGTTTATCACTCTAATCGGAGAGATATCGAGGAGAAATTAGTCAAACCCTCTCACACGAATAATCGACAAAAGACTGATCGAGCGAGATGTAAAATTTACATTGCAAAACATTCCGCCCGTTTTTCTTCCCTTTTTTTTTTTAACGCGAGAAAGCAGAGATTTTGTCCCACGGTTTGCACACCGACCAACGGAGCCCGTTCTCTTCTGCCGACTCTTTTTCACGCGGCTGTCCGTTCGACAGCATTCACATCGTGAGACAGTATCGAATAGTTCGCTTCCTTTTTCGAAGGCAAAATAAAACGATCGATTTTTCTCCCGTCGAGAGTGCCGACGAGAGACGTACGCAGATACGAATAACAAATCCGGCGGTTCCCCCCCAGTTCTTAGTCGTTAAAGCATAATTGACTGTTATAAGGGTAATACGTCTGTAGCGCGCGAGGAATATATCGAAAATGGTTCATCACCGTGAATTTAGCGAGCCAATTGTGTCGCACAAAAGTGACGTGGAAGGATATAACACTATTGCGTTGGCAACGCGCGCGGCAAATCTGTAGCACAACGTAAAATAAATCATTCGCATAAACTCTTCAAACGCGCTTATTTCCGCCCAATTGTGCACTCTCCTCCCCCTGCCCCCCCCTCCCTCTCTTTCCCTCTCTTTCTCTCTCGAACGTCGCTAAGGACAAACTGAAACGCGCGGCCAATATCGCGCGCGCGCCCTCGTAAATATTAATCAATTATTTAATATACTCGGGGTATGAACGATGAGTTGGGAAAAAGAAGGAAAGAAAAACTCGAGATCGTAAACTGCGTCGAGGCGGTTTGAATCATCCGGAACGAATAGACACGGTTGGAATTAATGGATAAGCGGTCCGTAGATTTGATAGAGACGACAGCGATCACGTCGTGTCAAAGAAATAACCCAGTGCACGTACGTGCAATGCATATACCTCGACGGTACATCTGCATATAAGTCTGTAATAGATACGAGAGGACACTAGGGGAGTAATGAGTCGCGGTGACTGTCAGTTACATCGGAGTTCCGTGTGATCGA
This sequence comes from Dinoponera quadriceps, assembly GCF_001313825.1. Lineage (NCBI taxonomy): Eukaryota > Metazoa > Arthropoda > Insecta > Hymenoptera > Formicidae > Dinoponera > Dinoponera quadriceps. The sequence continues at coordinate 1,035,878 of NW_014555200.1, read as the reverse complement.
CGAACGTTCCTGCACACACAGTGAGTACCCACGGTGCGTTCGCTCCGGGATAAATGTGCGCGATTCCACCACCCGTGACGGTATCACGCCCTTCCGATAGTTCGTTATTACAAAACGTATCGATATCAATATCGGTCGACCCTCGGTGAGCCGATTTAGAAAGCAATTGAAATCGATCGAACGGTTCGACGAGCCGTATAATGAGACGAAATTGCGCGTGCTAACGTCGGGTTTCGCTTCCACCAGATCTATCATGTCACGCTCCATGCTTTTGCTGATCTTGCTGAGTATACTGCTGCTCAATTGCCGAGAGACGTTCGGTCGGAGAGGACGAGGAAGGAGCAGGAGCAAGTCTCGCGTGCAGATTGGACTGCCCATCACCGGGAAGTATCGCGATCCGGAGAGCGATCAGTATTACAACAACAATAACGTACGTAAGGGGGAAAAGGGGAATTCGTCCGAGGAGATATTTGCCTCTCGGTATCTCGTCTCAATGATCGCCGTCAATCGATCTTTCTCTTTTTAGGGAGCCAAGATACTGCTGGCGTCGCACTTCGACCTGGAGTATGTGCTGGGACACAAAATAGCATTCCTCTGCGTCGCCCGTGGCACCCCGCGGCCTCACATCACCTGGTTCAAAGATGGCACCGAGATTTACACCCATTTGTATCTGCACGTCAGTGTATTCTCAACGTATAACGCGACAGAAAGAGAGACGTTCGATAACCTTGTCGTAACTCGCGTTAATATCACTCCTCGCTATTCGCTCGAGGAACAAACGCTGTCGCTCGCGTTTGCTCGATCGATCACGAAACCGCACCGAAATGATACTTTGCGCTTTTCGACAGATACACGAGTGGCAGGTGGGGCCTGACAAGGTGAAGTCGAAACTCGAGATCGATCCGGCCACTCAGATGGACGCGGGGGTTTACGAGTGCACGGCGGACAATATGTACAGTATCGATCGCAGGTCTTTCAAGACTGACTTCTCCATCGCCTTCGATTAACGTAAGCGCGATACCGTCTATTAAGCCGAGGTAGGGTCTTGCATTTCCACGATAGACGCTATGAAACCACGGTAGACCGTTGAAGAAACGATTTAGAACGCTATGTATTTCACTGTAACATGAAAAAAGGGGAAACTAAATTGTTCTACCTCAACATTGCGAGATTGTTCTTGAACCTGTGCGTCGAAGCGAGTAGGCTTTTCCAACGGTTCTCGATACCAAACCGCCGGGGTTCACGCTTTGCGAAACACGGGAGGACCCGCGTATTTTTCGCTTTTTACCTGCGTTGGTTCCTCACGATCTCCATGTAGTCGAAGCTCCGCGCGTAAAACCCGTCGTCCGTAATGGCGCCCCAGAAGTTGCTCCACGCCTTGTACGGCCGGATCAGCAAGGGCGCGACGATCCCTCTCTGCTGCTCCACCAGCAACTTCAGCGCGTGTTCGTTGTCCAAGTGGGCGATCGAGTCGACCGAGAAATACCCGGAACACTTGTGGAACAGACAGTGCTTCCTGCGAAAACATACGGGGGATTTTCTTTCATCCTCCCCCCGAGTTCCCCCCCCCCCCCCTGTGACGCGCGAACGCTCCGACGGGGAACGTCGAGTTCATCATCGCTACTCACATCGCCAGTTTCCTAGCGTGCACCTCGTCGGCTGCTTGGTCCGCCGAGATGTGCTCCGCGCTCACGTATTCCCGGCTGAACTTTTCGTAAAAGCCGCTCACCACGCTCTCGTGATACGGCACGGCGTTGTGAATGAACAGATGCAGCCTCGACTTCGGATAGGACTGGCGGTAAATAGCGTCGAAGAATTCCTCCAGGAAGGGCGTAGGCCGTTCGACGAAAACGGCTATCAGGATGACCGGGTGCGCCTCCGGCTTGGTCTTGTCGAGCTCGACGGTTCTGTCCCAGCAGGCCAGGCATCCCTCGTCCGACGTCCAGGCACGAGCTAGGTAATTGCCGAGGGAATTTAAGACCAGTTTGCTGTGCCCGTTGCCGTGGAGCACCAGGGGTACTGTATTATAGACGATGTTTTGAAGATACGCCTCTTCCCCCTTGAACCTGAGCTCGACATCGGCTGGAAAAACCGGCGATGGTGGGTTAAAGCACGGGTCGTTGCGTCGACACCGAGAAACTTCGTCCCTCCGCTTAATTCTGCTTGCTCTCTCTCTCTCACCTACCGCACCGAAGAGATTCTGGAATATCTCGGACTTGTGATCCAACTTGATCCTGTGCCGCGCTCTGAGCTCGTCGTTCAGGTACACCGTCGTGTAGAACAACTGATCGTCGGCCTTGTCCTCGATGGGGGCGGTGTTCAGGATGGCGAGCAGGTCAGTGGCGTATCCGAGGAAGGATCCGGAGTTTAAGTATCGTTTGCCCCTCGATACCGGTGGATAGTGGCTCGCGAGAGATTTGTCCGGCCAGCAATATCTCTCCGCGGAGAACAAAACTCGAGCGCCGGTCTCCAGGAATCGCTCGACTATCGCCGACAGCCCACCGAGGAATATCACGTCGTAACTGGAAGCGCAAGAGGTACGCGTGAAAAACGATATATACCGGCTGATACGTGTGTATGTGTGTAAAATACTCGGCTTTCTCTGCAGAATACACTAACCTGTCAGTGAACAAGACGATTCTGTTCTCATCGTTTCGATAATCCTCCAAGGCTTTTCTCAGAAGATTAATCTTGTATCCGCCGCCGGGGCCGTAAAATACGTTACCGCCCTTCCACGACTTACCCAGGCCGAGGATCTTCAAGTTTTCACGAAATCCGTAGACCTCGACCGACCTCAAGTACCTCCGAAAGCCATCCGTCTCGTTGGAAGCGACGGTGAACACCAGGACGTCTGAAATATACACGGTACGATTCGAAACGGGGAAAGAAATGATCGGACGCGGGGGGCATAAATCCTGATCGTTGTCGCATTTCTACAAGTTCATCGTCGCTCGAAAGACTCGCTGAGGAGTAACGAGATGTTCGTCTCGAGAGGAAAACTGCGTATTCCAGCGGTTCTGGCAGTCGCCTTGAGGACGGACACTCCTGGTGGATCCATCGTCGTCGAGTTGCGTCGATCTCGTCATGGTTGCCCAGACGGTGAACTCGTCAGCATTACGCCGAGCTCGTCGTGATGATGTCACGTCGAAAAGTAGCGCCCGCAAGAGCCGCGGCACGTTCACCGGCCGCGTTCGCGCAACAGGAGAGGCGTGCGAGAGCGCTACTCATGTATCGCTGAGCTGTCGATATCCTTACGCAAGTTATTCCGAGATATTCTTAGAACGGGCATTTCGAATTCACCGGAAGATAGCATTTTAAGGGGGCTCAGGGAGAAGTATCTGACGCTCTCGAAGGAACTCGCGCGAGACTGAAGCTGAAAATTGAAACTGAAAATTGTTTATTTAACGAGTACGTGTAATTTTCCAGCCGAGACGAACGACTGGTGTAATCACGTATTTACCGGAAAGCGGCTGTTCCGATTTCACAAGCAGAGCATCTCACGTCTGTTCGTGCGACGAACAACCGGATATGATATGATAAGCATACGTCGGATTGCACGGAGAAAGGAACGAATTGGCTTACATTCCATGAACAAAATCGTTATGCCACGCTATATATTCGTATCATGTTTGATTATGAGCGAGCTTTGATAAACCATGGATAACTTCCGTGACCTCGTTTATAGTTCTTCTTCGAATTCGGGTTTATTCGCGAGAAAAGTGTTCTCAATTAGTTGGAATGGCGTACAAGTTGCAACTTAACGAGCAATTCTTTCTAAAAGCGTTGCGACTTGCTTCATGATCGACCGAACGAAACAAATTTGTAAAGTGCATCGCGATGCACTTACATCTACGATAATCTACCCGAGTTTTAGTATTTTAATTCAGCCGAGTAAAAACGGTACCGAACAAAGCGCGCGACAGCGTGCAACATGTTCTTGCGGGCCAAGTCAATTATTTTCAGGTACGTAACGCATCCAGCAGGGGGAAAAAAAACCCGAATCTCGTCGACGACCAAATCGACGAATCATGACTTTCGCTGCCAATCCCTTGCTTTTTCAAAAAAATATATATATATAAATGAATAAATATATAATGATATATTATGAACTCTTTAGCCGCGTAACAATTTCTAACTTGTCTCTCGTGAAGACCGAGGAGATACGATCGTGACGAAAATAGGATTCCTAAATCGGGTATTTTCGTGAACCATTTCGTAAACCAATGCGTGGGTGTCCGAAATACACCAAGACGTCGAGTGTGAGATAATAAAAAAAAACATAAGAAAAAAAGGAACGAAAAGAAAAAAAAATGTAACAAGCGGTAAATTTTTTTTTTTAATTAAGGGTCAATACTTTTTCAGTTTTACCATTATAAGCAATCCTATTCTAATCAATTCTTGTCATAATGATTCCCCCCCCCCCCCTTTTTTATTAAAATGCATATAAAATGCGTATAATCTGTTGAAAGAATGCGAAACTTTACGCATCAAGTGACTTTTCAGCAGTCAATTAGCCACAAGTAGCTCTTTACCATATGACACAAAGGATCTATTCCACTTTTACGTGATCTAACATAGTCTAACATAGTCCGTACGTGAATCATTTAAATGCTGTACATAATACAGAAAGAAATTTGAAAAAGGAAAGAAGCAAAAAAAGAAATCAGGGCAAGCTTCCGCGTCTTCCAGACACCCCTCGGGCCTTTTGTCACGAGATTTCAAGCGACGGCGCTCAGGGAAATCGAACGTTCGCCAAGGGCCGTCCTTGTATCGATCTTCGCCGCGACACACCGCCGCGAATTTATCCGTCGGCATTTTGATCATTGAAAGGGCGATCGCATACCACTAGTGTCGGCTGGTGCTTCGCTGACCACGTGATACGTCAGGAAGACGTAGCACCACACGAGCCAGCATCCGATCGTTGTCCCCTTGCTGCCGTACATCTCTCTCTCTCTCTGTTCCAAGCGCACTGAGACTAACAGACCGACCGCGAGGTCGTGATCCGCGCCGCCGCTCCTCGAAGACGCGCGCCCGCGTCCGTCACTTGGCGTCGCTTAGCACCGACTGCGCGCCGCGGCAGCCGAAAACCGGCGGAAACCGCCGAGCAGACCCGTAGCTAGGAATTGCGCGGACATGCGTAGCGATTGTGGAGAAATTTTTATTTACGATAAATTTTCGAGAAACTCAATCCAGCGATTTAAAAAGTATTTAGAGCGATTTGAATCTAAAGTAACGCCGTGAATATTGGGCGGCCTGTGTAAAAATCGTTGCCAGCAAGTAATTTGTAATCACGATCACGAATGTGAATACTGTTGCTTTTTTTCTCTTGTACACACGCTTAACACAATGGAACTGAATAAGGCGATGAAAACTCGGCACAACGAGAGATTGAGGCAAATGTCCGTTGTATGAAAACGATATTGCAGAATCAATTCTCTTGATTCTTAGTGCATTGAAATCGCTGTTCGGAGCGACTTTCACCAATTTTCCGGTTAAATTCAACCGACTCGCTGACTCGACGGAATTGATCAATCGCATTGAGCAGTTTAGTTAATTGGCCAAAGCGATTGGTCAATTTTGTCGAGATAACCGTAGCTTGAACTTAAGCGAAGTTGGTAAAAATCACCTTTAATAGAAACGCCGACTATTTGAAGCGACGCTTATGCCGTAGTCACGGCTCTGCCGTCGAGAGCGGATCTCCAGCAAGAGTGTCGTCGCGGGCGGTTACCCTGTCGATAGAGTGACAAATATCGCTCGTCGATACGACAGACGGAAAGTCTTCAAAGCATCAAGCATCGGTAACAAGAATACTTATAAATTGCATTGATATTCTGACTTTCTTAAAATATAGAATGCTTCAGAGAGAGAGAGAGAGAAAGAGAAAAAGTTGAGATAAGATTTCGATATCAACCGCATTTAAAGATGTAATTACAAGATACCTGCAATGTCAAAATCTGATATACTCATCGTTGATTTATATCGCTTAACGAAGGATGACTCAATATCCAAAGTATCGTCTTGGCACGAGAGATTGTTCAGAGGCACGTAAACATCATGATTTAACTTTGAGCTGCACACTTGCTCGTCGCCCGCCGCAAGATGATCCCTGCGGTATAACAGCAAAACTATAGACAGCGTCAGTCTTCTCGCTAGATCACCTTGCATCTTCATGTTTTCCGACTTTTCGCACACGTTTGCAAAACCGGTCCGTTGCAAAACTTATCTCGATTCTTGACTCAGTGATAACACCAGAACCGAATTATCGTCATGCTAGAATCGATGACGTCTATTTAAACTATGTGTTAACATTGTTGCTCGAGCTATACATTCCCGTGTCTCTTTTTTACCAAATTCGATTTTTACCGATGAAACGATAAAATAAAATGATGCATCGTCTTTAACGCCTTTGTCAAAATAATGGTAATTAAAAATAGTGATATAGCTCCGATCGATCGCCGTCCAACGATTGCACTGAATCACATCGACGGGTGTCAAAGATTCGGGCATTTATAGGAGAAAGCGAGAAACTCGAAAGCGAGACGGTCGGTGGTTTTTGTGATCGAAAAGTGCGGCTAGCACCGTGTCGACGACGCTTTTGTTCGCGTGATTTCCTAGTCCGCGCGAGTACACGTCGCCGTTGACCCGTAAAGTTTTATAATGGAACGGTCCGGCCTGTAAACATCCGCACATGTACATCCGCATTGGCATCAAATCAGATCGAGAGCCTCTACTGAAACGATCTTTAATCGACGAAACTCTTTGTTGTCTCTTTTGCATACATAAAAAAAATATCTTTACACTCCCCACGTCAACAACAAGCGTGCAGTCAACAATATCGTGTATGTAGGTAATTAAGTTATGTGAACGAGCCGATCTAATGCGCAGCAAATCGAGTTAACCGACGACCTAATACGATTACTGGAACAAACGCGGTGGACGATCTTGAGGCTTCCTTTGTCCGTTGTCGGCGATCGGTCGGCAGTTTTCGCACGTCGATCGCCGGTGGTGTTCGGTTCCCACGTTGTTTCTGGCCGCCGGTGAAACCGTGCTGCACCTAAAACGTGCAAAAAATGGGCAAAGACGACGCCGAGACTGCGAGCTTGAAGAAGGAACTGGAGAATCTCATAGACAAGTGCAAGGTTTGAGCAGTATATCGCAATTAATCGCGTTCGTAGAATGCTACTTATTACTATAAATGACGAAGAGCGTATAATATCGTAGAGGGTAAACGTGTGAACATCAGAGGATTTTTAGCTAACTTGTTTCACTCGATTCGCGCTAGGAAGAGCAAAAGAAGCAGCAGGACACGACGTTGGAGGAGGTCTGCAGCGGAGTATCGGATGCTGCGAAAGTGAAATTGTCCACGAAAAAGCTGCTGAAGGGGCACATCAACAAAGTTAATTCGGTGCACTTCAGCGGTGACAGTAGGTCAGTTTTCGCAACGTTTTACTCCCAATCCTCCATCATCCGCCGCTTCTTTCACCTTTCCATCTAGCGTCGTAACGCACTTCTTAGAACTTACGACAGCCCTTTATAGAAAATACATTCATGACGAGTGTGATTGAGATTGACCGGAGTCGATTTACCTGCAGACATTGCGTAACCGGATCGCTGGACGGGAAGTTAATTATTTGGGACTCGTGGACCGGCAACAAGGTGCAGGTCATCCCGTTGCGTTCGGCATGGGTGATGTCTGTGGCTTTCGCGCCGTCCGGCAATTTCGTCGCGTGCGGCGGTATGGACAATATGTGTACCGTCTACGATGTCAACAACCGCGACGCCACGGGATCGGCGAAAATCGTGAGGGAGCTGTTGGGTTACGAGGGATTCCTGTCGTCCTGCAGGTTCCTCGAGGACAAGAGGATCATCACCGGATCTGGAGACATGAAGATGTATGTACAATAATTGCTACGTTAGAGAGAGCGACGGATATTTCTCCTCTCTCTTTTCTTTCTTTTCACGAATAACTATCGTCGACGAACATCCCGCTGACTTAGTTGCATATGGGATCTCGAGGCCAACAAGAAAACGACGGACTTCGAGGCGCACGCGGGCGACGTGGTGAGCATCAGCTTGTCCCCCGACGGCAACACTTACGTCACCGGCTCGGTCGACAAGACCTGCAAACTGTGGGACGTGCGGGAAGAGAAAGCGAAACAGACGTTCTTCGGTCACGACGCTGATGTAAACTCCGTCTGTGTAAGCCGCACCGTTGCTCAGACATTTCGCAGATTTCTTGCGGATTCATTGCGCGCTCTCTCAGCCGATATATATTTTTCTTCTTTTCTGCCGTTTCACCCCGCCCCCTCCTTCTAGTATCACCCCTCCGGGCAAGGTTGCGTAACAGCGTCCGAGGACAAGACCGCGAGACTGTGGGACTTCAGATCCGACCAGCAATTAGCCACCTTTAAACCGCCCAACTCGAATCCCGGCTTTACATCGTGCGGCCTGTCTCTGAGCGGCAGATTCATCTTCTGCGGCAGCGACGACAATTCTATTCACATATGGGACACGTTGAAGAATCAACACAACGGTGAGTTAACCGATGATATTCTGTAAGGTGATCGCATATCAATGAAACGCGCATTACACTGAGTTGCGCTCCCTCCAATTCTTGTTATCGATCTTACTCGACGTCGATTTTCGGTCGTACGACTTGGCACGTAAAATAAATCGTGATAAAGTATTCCTTCCTGTTCTTTTTCAAGGTGTCATGTCGGGCCACGAGAACAGAGTGACGTCGCTCAGCGTCTCTGGTAACGGGATGGCAGTGGCCAGTTGCTCCTGGGATCAGTACGTTCGAATTTGGGTCTAAACACGATTTATGACGTAACAGGCGAACGTCTGGCAGCGATCCGTGAGAAGGACATTGGAGAAAATGTGTTACTGCAAATATATCGATGTTAAAAATGCCGATTAATTTCTCCCGCACGAAACCCGCAACGAGATCCTTGCTGACCGACGCAGGCTTCTATCGTGCCTTCCCCTCCTCCTGTTTTCCCCGTCGAAACTCGCGAGTCTCCTGCAGAAATGTCTTGGAATTCGTCAAACGCAAATCCGATGTTGGGCAATACGAGCTGCATTTGCATCATTTATTTCTACAACATAGACATTACACGATCCTCTTTCTATCGATGCCGCGGGAGAGTGCGTTAAAAAAATTGTGTCTTGAGAGATTCGCTTGCTAGTATGCGATACTCGGTGATTTGGTATATTGATTAGGCGTGAAGCGCGGGCGTCGAAAATACTGTGTTCTCTTCGCATAGACGCTGCGAATATATGTATGTGTATCCCCTGCGCGCGTGTGTGTATTTATATATATATATATATACACATATAAAATGCGCATTCTTTTATATGTATATAAATATAAATACGTATATATATTCCTCTCTTTTGCCGCCGCGGTAAAATATTCACACGCTACTTGCTGTTGCTGGTGAGCATCAATGTAGGCCAGTCGCGACGAATACGTGTGTGACACGTGTGCTGTGCCTTCGGGACTTTCGAGACTTGCTAAATCATTTACAGTGCGTCACAAAAGTGTCATTGTTGTCCAACGGGTCTACAGCGAATCTTCTCCTACATAGTGCTCGAATGTATAACTCTTGGACAAAAACGAGGGATCTAATTCATAGCTATCACACAATCGTCTGTACTGTACACAACGGTTAAGGTAACTGAAAAGCTCCGTTTAATATCTACCGCACAAAATCGCTATCGTTAAATGATCCGGCCGATCGACTATACGCATGCAAGGGGATTTACCTGCACGACGGGTCTAACGTAAAACGTGCAGCGCTATTTCGACGGAATTGAAATATCATCGATCCCGAGATTCTCACCACAGTCGTGTCAACAACGTTTCACGCACGTATGTACAACACAATCACTCACAGTCCGTTGCGCGCTTCTTCATGCAGACAGACGTGACACGTTCGTTAACCGGACGCGAATTAAAATCCGTCCAGATGAACGAGCAGGGCGACGATCACCGTGGCTCCGGCTTCCTTGGTGGCCCACTTGCTGGACTCGCAGTGTAGATCGGCGCCGTCCTTGTCGCCGGGACTGATCGTGTACGAGCCCGGTCTCACCAGCAATTGGAACGCGGTCGATACGTTCAGCTGCTTGTGCGTATCGATATATCTGCGAAGATGTGCGAAGATGAGCGGAATAGTAGAGACGGAGAAACCGGTTTCCGCAAGTGAACCGAACGAAAACTCGGTGACGAGAAGTGACCTTCCTGTTACTCCGAATACTCGTGTGAACGATCAGCACTGCACTGAAACTCGGTCGAGAGCGGAGCGGAAACCTCCTGCGGGAATACAACCGAGTGTTCGTCCGGCTCGGACAACGGAATGATTTTCTCCGTGTAATCGTAATCAAGTGTGCGTGAGAGAGAGAGAGAACCACTCACGGATACTTTTCGTTAAACTCGTCGAATGCCGCGGCGTAGTACTTGATGCTGGGCGAGAAGGACACCTGCGGATTTTGCTCCTCGCTCTTGATGCTCATCGCCAAGTTGCTCATGTCTAGTTGCTCTTTGGTCATAAGCTCTCCCCGGTCGAGAATCAACCTGAAAGAGCGGCAGTAGTGGAGCGCGACGCCCTAGAGAAATCATATCCGACTCACCTTATCGCGTCCAAGCGTACGCCGTAGAACGCGACGTGCCACTTGTCCGTCGTGCTCTGCGGTATCTGATTGGCGTTGATGCTCTGCTTGAGGGGGAACCTGACCCAGCCGACGGGTATGGCGAACTCCGCCGGCGGCTCGCCCTTCTTGCAGATCGCGTTGTCACCGTCGAGCTTGTAGCAGGCGGTGCAGTAGCAGGTGACCTCGTCGCCGCAGAAGAACTCGTCCGGCAGCACGAGGGATTTCTTAAGCCGCGTGCACGCGTTCAGGTAGTCGCACTTCTTCGAGGACACGAGGGACGGGCCGAGCGGAGTGGACGGTAACGACGGCGCCGGTATCTGGCTCGGAAGTATGCTGAAGGAGTTGTCGCGGCTGACGGTGCGCGACCACAAGCCGTTGTTCGGGCTGCTCGCGACGGTCATGTTGTTCGGCGCGGCGTTCTGGCACGGCGACGCGCTCGTCGGCTCTCTGCTCGCCTCCCGGTTCCCCGGATTGTTCTGCTGCCGTTCGGCGCTTATACTACCGACTTGACTATTGGACGCTATGCTTTCGTTAATCGCGTTGTTGGCGTTCGTCGAGGTGATCGCCGCGTTCAGGCTGCTCATGTTGCTCGCGCTGGCGACCATGCCGTTCTTAATGTTAATGTTAGTCGCGTTGTTAATCTCTACATTTGTACATTCGTTCCTAATACTTAAGACGATCGCGGCGCGATTGGCCGCGTCGTGATTCGACGCCTGCTCGCTCGGCTTGTTCTCCGCGTTGTCCGGATAGACCGTCCTGTTCTTGTCGCTGCGCGTCTCGTTGCTCAGCTCCGAGCCCGAGTCGTCGGCGCTCGAGGCCGCCGGCTTGTTCTCCGCGCCGTCCGCGCGGACGTTGCTCGCGAAGCCGACGTAGGGCACGCTCGGCGACGCGGACGACGGCGAGAGGTCCGACGAGGTCGTCGGCATCGCGCTCTCCTTCTCGTGGCACTCGAGGTCGGCCTTCTCCCGCGAGTTCTCCGCGTCCTCCGCGCACTCGCCGCTCGGAGCTACCAGCGCGTTGTCCACCGCGACGTTCGCGGACTCCTCGTCGAGCGGCGCGATCGACACCTGCTCGCACTGACCGTACAGATCGAAGACCGCGTAGACGTACCCCGGGAGATCGGTCGCCGCCACCCCCTGATCCGCCCCGTTGATGAACAGATGCAGCCGGCTGTCCTCGTCGACCAGCAGACCCACCACCGAGTCGCACTGCAGGTTCTCCAAACCGCCGCCGTACTTGGTCTTGACCCGCGTGCCGTTGTGGGACACCCAGTCGCTGCAGATGATCCACGAGTGCCTCTTGAAGCCGAGCGCGGTCAGCGGGAAGCTCGTGGTCTTCTCCGGCGACACGCAGGAAACCCCGCAGAGGATACTCGAGACCCAGCGTTCGTTCAGCCTCTCTATCCTCACTTGGAACGGCTTGCCCTTTATCAGCGGCCGGCTGGACATCACGACGCCCTGGTTGTAACTGGCCACCCTTCTCGCGAGCGTCCTCGCCTCCAGCTGGACGTTCCTCCCGTGGTTCTCGTGGAACTCGTAATTCCAATCCCCGGAGTCGCCGGCCGCCGACGGCAGGACGACGGGCGGGGGCGTCGCCTCGTTTATCAGCTTGCCCTCGGACACGTCCATCGACGTGTCCATTCCCGCGTCGTTCCTCAGCACGGGCGGCATCGGGTCCAGCAGCAGCTCCAGCGAATCCTGCAGCCTCAGACTGGCGTTCGGCGATATCGCGCTGCTCTGCTGCTTGCTGCTGGTGATGTTCACCGCCACGGTGCTGCCGAAGAGCTCTATCATCGCGTACACCATCTCCGGCAGATCGGACGCCGCCACGCCCATATCCTCGCCGTTCACGTAGACCTTCAGGTTACCCTCGTGCGTGCGCTTCAGGCCGATCTTGTCGCCGACCCGCAGCCAGTCCAGGCTCGGACAGTAGTTCGAGGCGAGGACATGGTCGGTGTGCCTGACCTCGCTGCCGGTCAGGTACCAGGCGTCGTTCGGCATGGACGTCATGCCGGGCACGAGGTTCATCAACGTCAGCCAATTGCCCGTCCTGCTGCTGACGACGCCTATCTTCAAACAGCCGCTCCACTCGCGCGCGATCTCCTGTATGGCGATCTCGAACATCTCGTTGTTCTCCAGCGTCGTCTCGCTCAACAGCACGGCGTTGTTGTACTCCCTACACCTGGTCGCCACCGTCCTGTCGCTATTCAATTGCACGTTCAGCCCGACCGACTCGTGGAACCTGTGCAGCGTCTCCGCTTGCGCCTGAGGCTGAATCACCGAGGTCGGCTGTTGACTAGTACTGTTCTCCGATGGCAAGTATTGCTGCGTCAGCGGATCTCTGCGTTCCGGCAGCACTATCGTCACCTGCGGCGATCTCGAGTGAATAAAGGCCGTTCTCGCCGGACGGCCGCGTATTCGCCGATAAATACCTGAGCGCACTGACCGTACAGGTCGATCACCGGGTAAACGTTCGCCGGTAGACCCGTACAAGCGGCACCCTGATCCACCCCGTCCAGATAATAGTGTAAACTCGAGTCCGAACACCGCATCATCCCTATGCGATTTCCCTCCACTAATTTATCCAAATCGCAGCTGTAATTGTGTCGCAAGGTTACTCCGTCGCGCATCACCGTCGACCCAGAGAGCATCCACGTGTCGTGGTCGATGTCCGTCATCGTGGACGGAAATTCCAATTCATCGGGCCTTATCACAGTGACGCCTGTAAACGATATCGCGTCGACTCGTGTATCGTACGGTTGTTAAGACAATTCTTGGTTATTATCGATACGTTGCGTGATATGAGTCGCGTTGCAAAAATTACCGGCTTCGATGGCACCGGACCATCTAGCGACCATCTTATCTATCGTCACTTCGAACAATTCGCCGTCGCGCAGCGCGCGATTAGCGATCACGATGGCTTCATTAAACTCGCCCAAAGCTCGCGATCTGGACGCCGTTAGACCGTTGTTCGTGATCCTTGCATTCCTACCGTGCACATGATGGAACCGCAGATCACTGTCAACAAGTCAGCAGGGATTGTCAAGATTGTCGAGTAGACGACGGTAAGGTATGAAAACGGTCGGGAGTCCTTCACCTGTACAACGTCGTGTTGCTGAAGCTCGAGTTATTCGTGGTCGGACTGTAAAAGTCCATGTTGACTATGGTAGCCTGGGCGGCCTGCCCGTAGAGATCGATCACACCGTAGACTTTCTCGGGCACGCCCATCGCAGCCATCCCTTGGTCGGCGCCGTTCACGAAGAAGTGTAACATCCCGTTATCCTTCCTCATCACTCCCACGTGATCGCCGACCTGCAGCCGGTCCAGATTTTGCCCGTATTGATCTATCATGGTGGTGCCGTTGTGCATCACGCCGTTTCCCGTCATCATCCACGTGCCAGATCTGCAAGCGATATGGACCTTCGAGCGGTAACACAAGCGGGTAAAGACTTACCGCACGGCTCTTCGTGGTTACGTGTAACACCGTCCAAAACCAAGATGTTTGAATATTCGCACATTTCCTCTGACTTACCTGACGTTCGTCATAGTAAAGGGAAACTCCAGTTCCGTTGGCGAATGCGTGGTGACGCCTATCTCGATGGAGCCCGCCCACTTCATGACGATCTTATCGAGCCGGACCTCGAACAGCTCGTTGGGCCTCAGCGGTCTCGAAGTCAGCACGACGCCGTTGTTGAAATCGTCTATAGCACTGTGTAAAGATTCATTTACGCTCGATTAAACGGTGCGTCAATTTTAACGTTTGCTCGACGCGAGAAGCGTATCTCGAAGTATTTATACTTGGGCCTATGCGCTGTGCGTCCATTGTTGATTACATCGGCGTGCGTGCCGCAACAGGAATGGAACATTAATCTATCAGGCGGTTCTTCTTCTCCAGCATCTGTGAAAAAGTTCAACGCACGTTCGAGGTAGGATCGTACGTGATAGTAAACATGTGCAAAGTGCACTTTAAGTGGTATTTTAAGTAGTATTGTGTTACACAGATTGTACGTATGTACACACATCTAGTTTTCTGATATGCTCGTAATAAGTCGTTCTTCAAGCAAGATGAATATTTCATTAATTCTATGAATTACAGTACTTTTTGCGCCGATTGTTAAGTTCGTCACGTGAATCATTTAAAGAATACAAGATGCTTAGTTGAGTGAATTAGTGTCTCCGAAATTACGCGATGCACACGACATTACCTTCACTATCTAGACCCTGCAACTGCAGTGTATTTCTCCTAGTAACCAGATTCTGTTCCTCCCTTTCGTCGCGATCAACGATGGTTACTTTCACGGTCATCCCGTAAAGGTCTATTACACCCCACACACCCGCGGGCACTTTAGCGGCGACTCCTTGGTCCAGACCGTTTATTAAATAATGAAGATTTCCGTTGCTCCGTCTGATCATCCCTACCCGGTCTCCTTCCTGAGAAACGACGACGTCAGCAACGGAGATAAAGGAAGGAAGAAAAGAGCTGAATGATATACTTCCGGATTTACCGTACCCTCAATTCGTCCAAGTTGAATTCTCCATATTCACGTTGCGTGCCTTTGCCATTCGTTAAAATACCGCAGCCGGACATCATCGTCGTGCCAGAGCGCATATTGGTCATCGTGGCTGGGAATTCCAACGCCGTAGGGCTGTGAGTGGTAACACCGACTTCTATGCTACCCGACCACTTGTAGACTAGTCTGTCTATCCGTATCTAACAATTTCGTAATTCATGTAGACCCGCTGTCGTTTCGCGATCGATCGAACGAAATGCACGCTCACCTCGAACAGTTCGTTATCTCGCAGCGGCCTGTGCGTCATTACGACGCCATTGTTAAACTCATCGAGCGGTCTCCGTCTCTCGGCGGTCCGGGCGTTATTCGACAGCTTCACCAACGACCCGACTCTCTCGTGAAACTTCAACCTGTCCTCCCTTATAGCGGCGGGGCTTGGATTCTTCGGTAAATTTACATTCACATTGACACTTAAATTAACGTTTAAGTTAGCGACTAGATTTGTTGTCGAGGAACTGGAGGTTTCCCCCATAGCATAGTCATTGTTAATCTCAACTTCCTCCTTCGGTTCGGCGCTGGGCAGAGCGACGAGTCTGGGATGAGTCAAACTGACTTGCACACAATCACCGTACATATCAACAACAGCATAGATACGTTCTGGAATATTGTTGACCGCGACGCCTTGTGAAACACCATTGATGAAAAATATCAGTTCGTGCTGTAATACACGGATAAAGGTTACTCATGTTTATTATCGGGAGTAATAAGCGCGAGCCAGGATGAATGATAAATTACATTGGACGTTCGCATCACTCCAAGAGTATTTCCTTCCTCCAAATCATTAAGATCCATCCCGTACATTTCTACGATTCGATCTCCATCGCGAAATATCCCAGACCCGGTCATGATCCAAGACCCATGACGGAGATTCATGGCACAGGATGGTAGTTCTATGGATTCTGGATCATATTCTACCACTCCGATTTCTATACTGCCACTCCATGATATCATCTGCACAAGATTAGATTACGTTAGAAATAAACGTGTAATGTGTCATTGAAAGATGATAATTGCCATTTCTTTATATACTCAACACACACGCATATATATACACGTAACATATACATTAACTTATTCACATAACACATACTTATCACTGCTGTTACATTCCTCAGAAACTAAATTAAATATAAGAACAAGCTTTTCAATATATAGTACATAAGATACAAATATCCCAACAGTGATGAGATCTTGTGCATCGGTTTCAAGATTTTTTTGTCATAAATTATTTCTCGGTGGGACATCTTTGACAACGCTACTCGAGAGAATGCGAATGTCGTTCCACACATACACACACATACATACATACACAGAGAGAGAGAGAGAGAGAGGAGACGGACGCATGGTGCAACCATTGTAGAGGAAAGGGTGCACACGCGAAGGCGACATACCGAGGGCGCGAGAGCGTCTCTCTCGAGGGAGGTGCTTACTTTCTTGTCGATGGTGACTTCGAACAGCACCTCGTCCTCGAGCGGCTCGGCGCTGAACACCAAACCATGATTGTATTCGGAGAAGTTGCGCGTGGCGGTGCGGTTATTGTTGGAGAGAGTAACGCGATAGCCGCATCGCCGGTGAAACATATCGCACACCGCGTTATTGCACCGTGTTGTTGCGGAACAGTGGACGAACTGCACGCCGCGACGCATCGCCACCCTCCACCGCCCACCGTCGCCTCGTGCACGCGCAGCTCCATAGGCCTGTATACAGTACGGTGCATCAACGGAAACCTTTCTCAGTGAGGAACGGTGTAGAAAGGTGTAGATGTGCGCGCCATCTCTGAATTCCATGCATATTCGAGGCGACCGCACGCGGTAAGTTAAAGGCTTTCATACATGGATCGCTGTACTACCGTAAACATAAGATGTATCGTAAAGCACGCACTTTTGCATGACGCACAACGCATATGCGAATGAGCCATTCCGAGTCCTTCATTTCTATCCTCAGCAGCGCTCCCCGCTTAAGAATTAGCCAATAAACGAACGTATAAAACTGTCCGACCAATCATAAAGCATGCGTAAACTGTAGCGCTTCATCATAAGCACAACTTGTGCACGTTGATTGGTTGAACAATTCTATGCGTTTCTTCATTGGCTAATTATTATAGTATACACTTTAGACCTGTTCTACATTACGTATGTTGCTGTCGGAACGTAGCCGATAGTCCAATGAGAAAATTCGTTCTCGAAAAATAAATTCTCTTATTGGACCATCGGTTGCGTTTCGACTTCGGAAACATCGACATACTGTAGAACAGACCTTATGTTTATGATTGCAATAATTTATATATGAAAGTCTTTGTGTCTGGCAAGTATTTTCGTGTCCTATGAGCAGAAGCCGTGACTAAGCAATAGGAAAAGATTAAATAATGGCCAATATCATCAACGTAAGTCAATCAAATCAGTCGATTAAATACTGCTCTGCCGTTGTTATTGTTGCTACTGGACAGATTTGATATAGCAATGTAATCCTACTTTGAATGTGTTGATCAATTTAATATTAGTTACAAGGTAATAATTAGATTGCACATATTAGAAAGACAACGACATCTACTATTATATTTTACATGTAACAACTAGACAACAGCTGGATCACAAAAATAAGGACTGATAAATTAAGAACTGATTAATTTAACCAGTAAAAAAAAACTTATCTTGTTAATCTCATCTAGCTACTGATCTTTAAATCAGACTGCATTTTTGTTCGGGCTCTTTTTTATCTTCGGAAGTAATTCATTCGCTTGGATTTTCGAGCGCATTGTCCTTTATTTACGTGATCGATCATCTTTTCGTTTGCGCGATCGATTCATTCGACTCTCTTGACTTTTCCATGCTTCAGAAGAGTTTCAACGATTGGGAAGACAAATAACGAACTGCATGCGTTCATTATTCCCGATAAAAAAAAGCCTGATAGTTTGAAACTCGAGCGAAGTGTCTTTTTGTTATCGGACGGCGCGTCATGCTTTGTATTGATAGCACACATCACAAACGACCAGGTCATAATCCGCGTACTGCACTGGGGCGCAGTAGAAGAGACAGACCGGCCTATCGGACTTTGAACGTTCAAAGATTGAATCGGTATGATACACGAGAGGAAACCTCTTTCTTCTCGTGGCGGGAATCGGAGATCGCAGACAAGTTTCTGTCGTCCTGCTGCGAAGAACGTTTCAACGACAATCGTACCAGCGAGGGATCGAAAGTGGCCGGAGGTCGTGCGCCAACGAAGATCGTCTATTAGTTTGAGAACAGCGAGGGGCGAGGAAACGGTTGAAAGATGTCTTTCGAAGTTTATATACATCCACCTAGGCCCGAATTTAAAGCTTTGGCCGAAAAAGAACTCAGGGAGACCGAAGAAAACGTGAAGAATGGTATCGAGGCCCTAAGAAAGTTACTCCAAGGTAAATCCGTCGTCTGATATGTCATCTCTATTCTTTTATTATTCTATTATTTTAAAGCGCCGAAAAAACGATTTTCATTTTTTTTTTTTTTTGAAACAGTTATGCCTATCAATTTCGCGTACGTATATTTGTACGTATATTTTACTTATACTTTAAGAAATATGCATGAATTTTTATATATAAAAATTTTGTAAAGTAGCTAAGATATCTATACGAGCGTGTCCATAAAAATCTCGTTAAACTGCTGACACAAACAGTCAAAGTAGGATTTGACTACGTTTGATACCAAAACGCCAAGTTGGATTTATGATGAATAATGTTAAACGCATATATTAAACCTAACGAAATTACAAAAAAATTGGAGATTGGAAAAGTTTATTTTTGTATCATTATTTTTTTCAATTAAATTGTCCAAAAGAAATATCATTTTTCAAAAAATTATTATTTTTTAGTTTTATCATATGGAAAAAATAGTTGTAATTTATAAAAGCCCAAGTCATTTAACCGTTTTTCTTTACATTGTTAGCAAATTTGAGAAATCACGTTCCGAGAAAAACGCTTTTAAAGTTTTAATTTATTTTTTTGGTACTTAAAATAGATTTTTCTTAATCGGCGGATTCCTGGATCAGAAAAGGATTCGCACACTTCATAAAAATCATCAGTACGACTGGTGATTTGTCAGTTTCATCGTTCGTTTTATCAGGCTGTTTTTGCGACGTACTGAATTAAATTCTTGATCTATTATTTCGCGGACTACTTTGCATTTTAGACTTATAATTACATGATATTTTTCACTGCAAATATTGGACGTAAAACACATTACAATTTCTACAATTTTCACATCACAATGGAGGTATTCTGGCGTTAAATGCCAAATGCACTTGAAACAGGCGTTTGAATTTTGAATATGTCCTTAGAATGTTCGAGGAATCGCATTCAAATTTTCAGAAAATACCTTTGAATAATTGTTATTTTAGAAAATGTGAAAAGAAAATCGATTTTTTCAATCCTCCAGAATATAGGTGGATCCTTTCGATTCTGAAAGAGTGACAGAATGAATGAATGAATATTTATTTAGCTTTCTCGGCTATTTTATTTTATATCAATTATAACAACCTAGTTACAATAGTTACAATATATTCTTTTAACTTTCGTTTAAACTGCTCTGTCCTTTCGCACTGTTTCATTTCTATTGGAAGGGCATTGTACATTTTCACACCTTCATAAAACAGACTTTTCTGTGCGCTTGTAGTCCTATGAAATTGCATAACAATATTATATTCTCAGACCGTCTTGTCTTTGTTTTTCGTGCACATTTCCTACTATTTGTATTCTATTACCCAAATATTCAGGCGACATATTTTTTATTTTATTTTAATTTGCATTTTGCATAATAAACAGCGAGGCAACATTATTTCGTGGAATATAAAATTAAATGCGATAATCTGCAATCACTCTCGTCCGTATCTGGTAAGTTATCGCGAAAACCGTATTAATGTTTTCTGAGACTAATGTAATAAGTGTTATCATCTGATTACGGATGTTTGCACGAATACATACTTCATCAGTGAACAAATAGAAAAATCGGAGTGGATCAACTGACTAATCAAACTGAAAAAAAAAAATACTTTATCGCACAGAGATACAAAAATACGTAATTGTAAATGTTTGTGTTAGTGTATGTGCTAAGCAGACGCATTTTTATATTTGCGCGATAAGACACTTTTCTATTATTTCTATCATTTTCCTATCAAGATATATATATTTGTGAGTTTCTTGTGAGATACCAATACAATATATCTATCGGCAGCATTGTTATTTATACCTTGATATTAATCTATTCGATGCAACTTCCGACGTATCAACCTAATAAATCGAAAAACGCAAATTTCCTAATTTTCATAATTTAACGTTATTTCTAGAAACCGCGTGAATGATACGAGCGGTGGCGAAAGATTGGTAATGCATTGAGAGATAATGTCGAGGTCATATTGTGACAGTCCGATAATACTTCTCGTCTTCCTCTACATTTTATCTTTTCTCGCTGGTCTTTGCCGCTCGTAACCGCCAGACTCGGCTTATTTTTTCTCACACTCGTTTGTATAGAAATCGATTCTTAAACCTTAAACCTGACGTCGTTTCTTGAAGTTGTAGACGCGGCGTAACGTTTCAATGTTTATCGTCGTGCTCACTTCAACTCACAGTTTCGAAATGCTTCAAAGATTAAAAGCAGTGAGATTGAATCAGCACGAAGGTAACATGTTATATGGAGAAGACTTCGAGTTAAAATATTATTGCAGCTTTCGCGTGTGGATATACTTCGTTTTGCCGATTTGACGGTAGTGCTCTTTGGTTGATAAATATTTAAGGTATTACTTAAATATATAAGATACACCTTATATAACTTGGCGACATTGATATAAATTGCATAAGCAACGTTGCAAGAGGCATTCTCCAAAAAACAATCTAAAAAGAAGCGATAAAAATGAACGACTTTATGATTAGGAATGTGATTTTATCTTTAGTAAATATTTTATAAGCATGGTGATGTAAGATTATCAAAAATTCGATTAATTTGCGAGTGGTAAGCAAATCTTCACCTTCGAGCGTAATTGAAATCAAAAGTAAAATGTCGCCAACTTTTCCCGAACGTTAATTAAACAGTAGATTGCTCCTCTGAGATATTCGAGATTTTTACGAGACACATTTCAAGATGATACGATCGGAGACGGAAAGCGGAGCAAATCTGTATCATGTTTATCTCTCGATGTGTTCGGTCACGGTGTGTATGTGTGTGTGTCACAGTGATATATAATAATTATAAACATTCCGATTGGCTCTCATCCACTCGATGAGCTAACGGTGTCAAATTTGATCGATTTTGCATATATGTCGTTCTTTCTTTGACACCCGTGTAATTTGCTAACTGTCTTTGCTAGACGGGTACAGTGTGCCTCGAGATTCTACCCATTCATCGCTCATTTATCATCGTGGACATCCTGCGGATACTCTTCTGTTTTCGTTTTTAACTTTCCATTTATTCGTGTGGCCCGACATTGTACGCGCGCGTTTGCCTCACACGAGCCGCGTGTCTACTTTGTCCCGAATAGAATAAATGAAAAACCGTCGCGATTTCCTCATATCCGCCTAATAGGAAGCACCGAGGCGATTTCATTGAAAGAAAACGGATACCTTGCCTTGCACGCGAGGACACGCTGCGTCGTTACGTCGTTCTCATGCAAATTGACGCGAACCATCATTGTAATGCATTACAGAAGCCTTATTCGATTTCCGTACTTCAAACAGGGACCGGATGAATTGTCAATCCTAATCAGGAGTGAAACACACCGTTGCATCAGGTCTTGATTAAATTGCCTATGTTCGAAGAACCTAATTATCTATATGCGCCGGATTCCGCCTCTCCATAATAGCAATATCGCTTATCAGGATGGTAAGATCCGAGCGTTTACAGCTAGCGATCAGTAGAGACATATCGCATGAACAAGATATCTTGTTACAATAACTGTCAAAATCGGATTTTTATAAGGGCCGCTTATAAAAATTTGATTTTGACAGTTATAACGCCATATTATGACGTACATAATCACGCCTGTTAGGCACTAAAATTTGCCATATTTTGTTTCTGCTCGGAAATATCGACAGAGAAACCCCTCGAGCTTTCGACGATTGTGGCCTTTGAGACAATAACATTTTATATCATATGTTGTAATTAACCGTGCACCTTGATCAAGAGGCGCATTTCGAGATAGTAACGGAACAATGCGAAGTCCAATAATTTTACCAGATAGAAGAATGATCAGCTGGCAGAGTGAATCATTGGAGAATATATTGTTGGATAAACAAATATGTGCGAACACGGTCATGTGTGTGTTTGGCACGTGCATGAAACGAGCATGATGATAAAAATGTACGGCAACGTGTGAGAAAACTCGTAATGTTTTACCACTGCTTGGTCACTCGTTGTACAGAAATATTCTCGCGAAGAAGACTGTTTTTGCGGGAAGAGACGTATGAAAGAAAAAAATGCCACATTTAAGTATTTGCTAAAAAGTATTGAAATAATGATTTTAATTGGATCAAATGAATATTACTTGAAAATATAGCACCCTTTTCCTTAGTGCACTATTTTTGAGTAATATTTATTTGATCTATATAAAATAATTACTCCAATACTTCTTGCCAAATATTCTTCTTTTTTTTTATGTAGAATAGATAACTACGGGTGAATACATACTGAATGAGTCTTTTTGAGAGCGGCGTAATTCATTTGTTATTGTAATAAATTGGATTGATGTGCACGAGTTCGCCCCATTTTTTAATATATATCACAAAAGTTATACACATGATATTTATTTATTTAAAAATACAATCAGTCAATTAAATATGTGCCGTTTTGTTCGACGACTTGCCATCTCTCCGGTGATTGCATGATTCCGCGCTCGTAGAAATTCTAGGATACCTGAGCAAAGAACCAATTAAAACACGGTGCAAACTTTTCTATCAACCCAATACATATTGGCCGATTTTGCGAAGTTTATCATTTTGTACGAGAGTTGATGATTTCGTTGATAAATCACGAGATTTTTTCTTTCAGAGGAGCCAAATCTTTACTTCTCCACCGACGACGACTTCCTCATAATCTTCCTACGACCATGTAAATTCTATCCGAAGAGCGCACTGGAGCTCATGCGACGAGTCGCGGAATTCAAGGAGAAGAACGCGGCCTTATTGCATAACCTGGTGCCGAGCGATGAAAAAGATGCATTTTTGAATTCTAACGTCGTAAATGTCTTTACTCACAGAGATCACAAGAATCGTAGAATACTGCTGGTGAATTGCGGCAAACTTTGGGATCCTTCCACAGTCTCGGCCGACCAGATATTCCGATTCTTTTATATCATCCAGGAGATAGCCGTACAAGAACCAGAAACACAGGTTATTATCAATTAAATTAAGAGTTAACGTCATATGCAGTAAAATTATCCAGCTGACGATGTCATATCTAAGTTTATCGCGAAACCGCGATCTAAAGAAAGATCATTTATAATGTGCAGTAGAATTTATATTAGACTTCTACATCTCAATTCGAATCAAGGTGTTCTCTTACAAATTCCCCTTCTTTAGTAATTCTCCTTCAATATGCAAATAACGAAACCATAAAGTTAACTACGTGTTTAGTGCCGGTGATTAGTAAGAACAACGATGTATTATGTTCAATAATCGAGTTGCAACTTGTAATCAACGTAATCCAATTAGCTTGATTACATAAAGTAAGTATCACCGGAAAGGACAAGAAAATGGATGCTAGACGAACAATGATATTATGTAATTACTCGGAAATTTGTATAAAATGATTCAGCGAATAGGCCGATATCGATAAAAAGAACATCGAGTGTCTCTCTCGCCGGTCGCGAAGTCAGTTTCATCATCGGTGTCATTGATTGTGCGACCTCTCTCTCTCTCTCTCTCTCTCTTTCTCTTTGGAGTATAATTTTTAAAGCCTTTCAAATATGTGCTAGAGTATAATATCTATTTTCTCTCACAGATATGCGGCACTGTGGTGATAATGGACTTTGACGGACTATCGATGAAGCAAGTGATGGGTCTATCACCATCCTTCAGCATGAGACTCCTAACTTTCATTCAGGACGCGATGCCGTTGCGCCTGAAGGAGGTTCGTAATATAATATATTTGTATATATTCGTATATTTACGCACTATTTTCGCGAAGTGGATCAAACATCGCGCGTACATATTCGTGCGTCTTCCTATATTAGAAGTTAATTATCTGAAATTATCTTAGGTTCACATCGTGAAACAACCGTTCCTCTTCAACATGGTATGGCAAATGTTCAAGCCGTTCGTCAAGGAGAAGCTGAAGAAGCGTATGTTCTTCCACGGTTCTAAGATGTCCTCTCTTCACGCTCACATTCCTCCGAGTCACCTGCCGAAAAATTACGACGGCGAAATGCCGGCGATTGATTATACTAGTGCCGACTGGTACCCGACATTAGTCACTTTCGAGCCTAAGATTCAAGGTGAGTTGATTAACGTTATCAACAGATTTGTCGATAACATACCGATGTTATTTCACAACCGATTCGAGTGAAATCGATCGATAAAGTAGCTGACACTTTTAGAAATTTAATCCTGATAAGGAATTAGTGCTGTGCGGTTGCATTAACGCCGATCATTTGTCACTATCGCGGTGCATTTTTACGAAATACAACCCAGATAGCACAAGATGTCACCCAGATAGCACAAGATGTTCACAATCATCTAGACTGCGTCCAAGATGTTTGAGGAAGTTCTTAGGACGTTTTAAGAATATCCAGGACGATCTAAANTTTTTTCCGGGGGGGGGGGGCAAATTTATAATATATAATTATGTGTATATATAATATATTAACATATATATAAATAAATTAACATATAACGTATATATAAATATATTAACATATAAAAATATAAGTAATTTTTATCACCTGATTATATATGGAAAATTTTATCGTGGAATTTTTTTCGGACGAGAAGTTACGCTGCTTGCAAACGTCAAATCTTCCAAAGATCGAGCTAAAGAAATTGCATGTGCTAATTTTGAACTCGCTAAAAAGCGATTACGTCTACATTACTTGCATTTTTGATATTTTCAAAATAGATACATGTTCGAAGTTTAAAATTTCAAGCGAATAAATAACCTTATGTATAATGAATAGGCTGGTTCTAATTTCGTAGCTTCGCAAATATGCTATCGCGCGTCTATTATTTGATTATTTTTACCGATCTCCAGTACGATAATTTTCTAATTGTGATTAATGATACAAAATTTTTTTCTGTTTAGAATGGAACACATACGGAATTCGTCAAAAGTAAGCCAAATATTGCACGTCGGTTATGTCGGCGTCCTTGTCGTCGTGGAGTATCACGTAGAGTATAACGTTAAATATTAGTTTTCACAATTTGCCGGGTTGCGTATTTTGGACATCAGAGAAATACATCATTTACTATATAATGAAAACATATATAATACATTATGCATTTGCGTATGTAATATATGTTATATATTATATGTATAATATATTTTTTATAACTGAACAGTGAATAAATTGTATAATTTTTATTCTCGCACGACCGCACGAAATTTCAACGATTGTAGAGAGAACGTCAGTTCAGCCACAATATTTATTATTCTCAAGTTAAAGATGAATGCAGCTTATAGTGAAAAAAATGAATTTTTTGTTCACTCTTGACATAAGAATACCTATAAAAGTGAGACTCACCTAAAAAAGGTGATCATTATTAGTTGCTTGCAGATTTAAGCATCCACACCAAGTTTATTAAAATATCATTAATATGTAGGACATATCAAATAATTAGAAAATAATTTTTTTGATTATGAGCTGTATTCACCATGAGTTGTATTTATATTTGGAAGATAGATATTGTGGTCTAAACGTTAATATGGTAGCAGAGCAGTATAATGAACGAAAATATTTTATTAGTTCACTTATTAATTGTGGCTTTATGGATGTAGTTTTTACTCGTCTAAGTTATTTTTGACGTTCCTAATGATTATACAATATAAAAAGAATTATTTAATGGAAATCAGGAGAAGGCACAAAAACGAACAAGTTAGATCATTAGCTGAACAGATGATCAAGTTTGCGAACGTTAATTAAGAAGCATGTTTGTATCTTGAGCTATCGAGCTAATATTTTGCATTTGACATAGCTTGCTACAATTTTTGGCCCGAGACACATTTTAGGCTCAATAAGGCCAAATTTTTTTCTTATTTCTTTTTAACATTATTGGTGCGCCCTGTCGTCGCCGTAAAGTTTATTAAAAATGTCTTGTTTTATTACTTGCATACTTTTGTATCTGATATAAATAAATAAGTAAATAAATAATTAATAATTAAGAGAGCAATTGCATGGTAAAATATACTTAACATAAGTTATTTTTATTTAAAATTTTTACTTGGAAATTACATGTCGCGTAACGCAGAAGAAACATTCGCTTACGACAGCTCTTGTAAATAATGCTGATAGCTTCCGGTTCAAAAGAGCAAACTGTAATTAAAATTACAAAATACTATAATGGCCTGAATCTCCATTAGTATTCAGTCGTACGAATCGCTGTAATCGAACCGAAAGTTAAATGTTTGATTTAATGCTGATATGTCGCTGACGATCACTTACGTCACACATTGGCTCATTCAACAATTTACCTTGCTGCAATAAATTTAACGCCGAAACGAACAATAAAATATTTCTTGTTCGAACTCTGCTCGGTGTGTAGTTATTGTTGAAATCAATATGCACGTATAGTACGTATACCATCATTAATTCGAAATTATTCGACATATTTCCCGAAAATTCCGTTTTCTTCTTTTTATCATTACCGTGATCGTTAATTTCACTAAATTTTGTTTTTGCTAAAAGCGGCCTATAAGCATCTCCGAGCGAGTATATTTATAATTTGTACACAGAGTATTCGAAAACTGTCTTAATTGGGTCCCAAGTTTCTTTTAATTAATTTATTTTTGTAAATTGAGTTTTCATGCGTGTACCCGGCATATCGTTTCTACCTTTATAACGCAACAAGAATTCAAAATTTTACAAAATGTAATCAGTATGACAAACGTGTGAAACAATTACAACTTTGTCGTGATTTCATGAATTTTGATGTCGCATTACTTCGTAGAGAAAAAAGAGAAAGGGAGGGAGAGAGAGAGAGAGAGAGAGAGAAAGAGAGAGAGGGCGATATTACGTAGCGTATTTAATTAACGTCTTTTATAAACGGCTGCACGTTCCGCAATGTCACGCTCGCGAGCAAGTGGGGAAAATCAGCGATTCTATGTTGACGATATTCTTTCGAGTGCATATTTTACTGCTCATTCGACTGGAACATCGGCCTCGACTTGTACGCGTATTATCACCGCAGGTGGTCTTTCCACTTTTCCTCTGGTCAACGAAATCTTCACTGTGCCATTCGCAGCGTGAACTTGTTCGAGTCAAAAAAAGAAAGGAGGATACGGACCGGTAATCTACCCCGCGATCCGGCAAGCGATCGTACTCACCGGTATATTATTCGAGCGTTGAGATTCGTCGTCAAAATTTCCGGTAATGATAAGTAAACAGTTCAGTGACGTATATATTAGTTTGCCGTGACGATTGTTCGGAAAACGGCTGGAAGCGTACATTGCTTTGAGGATCCAATAATTTTCGACGCCTCTGACGTGGTCGTTAGGCCAATCCTGATGAGCATTTATATGGTATATACTTCATTGAATCAAGAATTTGCAAAACGCAAACAAAAATTCGTAAACAGACTCGTCACAACCATTAACAATCGTCAAAGTTTCACTCTTAAGCTTAACTTCTCATACTTCCCTGGACATACATCGAGTTTAACTTTCGTCACAACATCGTCACAAAATGACATAAAGTTTTTTTAAGTCTTTCTTATTGGTAGATTTGAATCTGGCATCAATTCCTCTCATTTGGTATTCTTCTTGTTATTAATATCGCAAAGTTGAGAAAAAACTACGATATATTCTAATATATTCATTCTCGGTAATTAAAGAAGTCGAAGTTGAAAGGAAAGAAAATAATGTTTCCTGCTACGTAACGTGCGTATGTATATGAACTAGGATGCTAATATTGTTTTTTAGACGTTTCCCTATAACGCAATATCTTTATATTCTTAAGAAAAACACATCCCGGTAACTGCTTAATCACGCTATAACTGTTCACCTAATCGTGTATACAGTTTCGTTCGTATCATTCGCAGTCAGGCTACGGGAGTCCTTTGTTCGAGCAGAAGCGCACACATTTGCTTCTGCGACCGAGCAGTAAAGTCTCGACGGAAACAAATTCTCGGATGTGAAGTTACCTCGTAGATTATTGCACAAATCACTGACGCGGTTGATTTGATTTCTGAAAATTAGAATCATTCAAAATTACGTCGGCCCTTATTACCGTATAAAAATATCGCGGCGTGTGTGAGTGTCGTATCCTTTCACATTCACTGAATCCGGACGATCCCCGTTCGATATTCCTCGACAGATACTAGCTGCGCTGCGATTGAGTGGACACAATGACATCGGAGACACTTACAAATGACGATATAATTCGAATGGTCAAAAATCACGAAATAAGAAAACTACTCCAAGAGCGATTAAAATCCGCACCGATAGTCATGTTAGATAAGCATCAGATCAATTTTGACGCAGAAGACGTCGACGAGTTCTACCGGCAGAAGGCCAAGGAGGAACTACGAGAAACGCCGGAAATAGTTGCTCAGGGTTTCAAGGAGTTGAAGGAATTGCTCGCAGGTACTAAGAAAGATCATTCGCATTTTACTGTGCGAACCCCGGTCAGTTCGGGCGCTGTTATCTCCGTGAGAATGTCGAGAAAGTTTTAATTCGCAAACGGGATTTGCCAAATCAGTACTCCGTCAAAACGAGATGTCAGATGCTCGTCCGCTGGGCGTCCTTAGCACTAATTTGTTTTCGCGGTCCCCCGTACGTTGTCTTGCGACCGGTTTCCACGTGTCACAGGTGAAGAAGAAAGTGACTAACAAGAGAAGCGTCTCTTTCTCTTGGAAAATGACCCCATTGTGAAAACAGTTAGTGCATGTATTATGTGTACGCCGAGTTTTCGTCTCTTTTCATTTTTCACTTTATTTTCAAATAGTCGAAAGACTAAAATTTTTGCATACATCTAATATATTTTTTTTTTTCTAACAAAATATTCTGAAGGTTTTCCGTTAAAATTCTCTTTGGTTTAATTATGAATGGAGACATTGTGTTACAACGGATAACCTTTACTAAATTACATATTTGAGAAAGCCAAAAGAAAGAAAGAAAATAAGATGTAAAATTCGCGAGAAAAGACAAGAGGTTGTGTATCAAGCGGAAAGGAAGACTTTTCTCTTGATATAATAAACGCACAGTGCATTCATTATAACGTGTTTACTTAGTAGATTAAATTTGCACCACGGTATCGTCGTTTAGAGGATCAAAAAAACAACAAAGTATAAAAGATCTGATCTTCTATCTCTCTTTTTACTATTTTTCGGAAATTCTGTCAGCAACCAACGGATCGGACAGCGTACATAAAGCGAGGACGTGATTTCACCGGTGCATTCAGACGATTCGCAATGTTGAGCAAGAATTGGTTTAATGATGGTAAAAGTACCGAACGCGGCGTATAAATTCAGTCACGCTTACGCGTGAGCCGAGTGAAAACGAAAGTTGCGCTTGCGATGACCCCGAATGGAATCACGTTTTTGCCTTCGAGCAACTCAAACGAAAATAATATCTTGTCGGGAAACAGGAAATATAATTGATAACGACATACAGAGTGTCCCAGGCCAACATGGACAAAAGCGAAGGCGTAGAACCGAGGATTGAGGTGAACAAAAAAGTCCTGTAACATTTAGCAAACAACACGCAAAATTTCGAGCTATTAATTATTGAAAATTAGTTACTGACATAAAAATTTGAGCGTTATTTGCAAAATGGTACAGGACCTTTTTGTTCACCTTGACCCATTTTATGTCCTCACGAAGTTCATCCCTGTCGGTCTGGGACATCCTGTGTAATTGATAACAATATCCACAATATCAGTATGTTAACAGTGCCTGAACGACAATCGCGTAATAAATATATCCAACTGTCCTTTTAATCGGACCATCTGACGATAAAAAATGCGTTGGAATGATTAAGTTTGATTAATTTCTTTTTCTTGTTTCATTAGAAGAACCTGATATAAATTTCCTCGACTCTGAGGAGATCTTTATCATATTTTTACGGACGTGCAAGTGGTATGCGCAAAGCGCTTTCTCGCTCGTAAGTCAAAATTTTTTCCGGAAGTACATTTCAAATTTACTTTCTAGAGCACTTTTCAATGTTCAGAAGTAG
Organism: Dinoponera quadriceps; assembly: GCF_001313825.1. Lineage (NCBI taxonomy): Eukaryota > Metazoa > Arthropoda > Insecta > Hymenoptera > Formicidae > Dinoponera > Dinoponera quadriceps. The sequence goes on along the minus strand of NW_014555200.1, from coordinate 1,005,314 downwards.
ATTCCAAATCAACTGTAGAATGAAATCGGATCATCTTGCTTTGAGACATTTCGTTAAAAATGGAATTAACGTGATAATTATCGATCTTAATGTTCGGCAATCTATCTGTTTCTAAAGCAACACTCGGAATTAAATGCTATTTTCGGCCCGATTCCAGATTACTGCCTTTCCATTAGTGCCTTCCCACTATCATTTCAGGCTCAACGACCGAATCGCTCTGGCCCAGCGTGTCCTTACGTGAGACACATGCTGGGTGTTTTTCGCCAAACTATCATAAAGATACTTTCTTTGCTAAGTAATTGTTATTTTTATAAACGAATAAACACTAAATTTTTTAGCAGTAAAGTATTGTATATGTTTTACAATAATATAGCGATAAAATAATTACAGTATAATTATTGAAGCTTTGAAAGACAAAGTTCGATCGTCAAGCGATAGTGAGGAGGGTATAGGCGTCACCTCTGAAATCGGGCAGAAAATTCCGAGTACAGCTTTAGACACTACAAGTTCGTGAATATTAAGATCGATCACCATTACATTAATTCTTATTTTGACAAAATGTCTCAAAACAAAATGATATGATTTTATTCTGAAACTGATTTGGTATTTAAAGCTACGCTCAGGCAGTGATACCATAAGTCGGCCTCGGTAGCATGCGGTATCCGTGTGTGTGTACATTCGAAGCGCACACAGCACGTACACACGGGAGCGATCCCCTTCGCATGCTATCGAGACCGATTTCTGGTATCATTACGCTCAGGTATATCTTTATATATTTCTTAACAGATGAAACGGTTCATACGCTTCAACCAAAATTATCCCAATGTATATAAAAATCTGAAGCCCAGCATAGAAAAGACGGCGCTTTGCGCCGGTTTAATATTTCCGTTACCGCTTCGTGGCACAGACGGATGTAGGATCTTTATAATAGAATTAGGAAAACGTTGGAAACCGAAAGAGGTGTCGCTGGAGCAAATATTTAAAGGTCTGATTCTTTGCACACACGCGGCGATGATGGAACCAAAAACGCAGGTCTGTAATTGGATATTTTTTCTTCATTTATAGACACATACACACACACACATACACAAATATTTGAAATTAACTTTAAATTCATTAATTTTACTTTTGAATTTTTTTTTTTGATTAAACAACCGTCTGAGGATCTCCGTAAAGATCATCAGAAGTAGTTCACGAAGAAATGCGTGATTGCATGCATATATATATTTAACTTGTTTTTTCAGATCACTGGTGGACGTGTCATTCTTGATTTTGAGGGTCTTTCTCTGAGCCAAGTGACATATTTTACTCCCAGTTTTGCCAAAATGGTGGCCGATTTTGTACAGAAAGCATTTCCCCTCCGTCTCAAATCTATTCATGTTGTGAATCAGTCGTTTTTGTTTAATATGATATTCGCATTATTTAAACCGCTCTTAGAGGAAAAGTTTCGCAAACGGATACACTTTCATGGAACAAATTGGGGATCCTTAGCGACTTTCATAAATAAAAGCGTGTTACTTAAAAAATATGGCGGCGAATTGGATTTAATCGATTATTCGTTCTGCACGAACCTCTGGCAAATTTTCTGCTTCTTCGATCCGATATTCGAAGGTAATAATCGTTAAAATATGAAATTTGTCAGGTTTCACGTTAAACAAAGCATATCGATTAAAATCGCGATAATGTATATGTTTCAGTTTTCGAGGAAATAACCTCGTTACCTAAAAATTGACTGCTGTCTGCAATCATCACGTTTTAATTCTCGTTGTGTTCATCATCAACGGCCTGACGCACAAAGGAGCAGAAAAAGAAGGAAAAAATCAAGTGCTGGAATCATCTTAATATTTGATCTACTAAAAGGACGCATCCGATTCGCAATTATCACAATCGTAAGCTTGAAATTTGGAATTTTTTCGCCAGAAAACAATGAATTATCGTAAACGTACGAATTATCTCCATCGATTTAAAGTAAAGGTAACTTGAGTAGAAACTAGATTCGGATTTGAAAGATAAAAAAGAATATAAGTACACATGTCGCTGTGAACTAAACAGTACAAACACGTTAGATATGTATATTTTATCTATATCGGTATAATGTTTATTAAATAAATATTAAATTGTTAATAATACTATATTTATTTCTTAACACACACGTCTATTTCTACGCCAAGATAACCACCAGATGCGCGCACGATTATTACATATATACTATTTGAATACACAAACCGATGTGTAAGACTTTAAATGAATAAGAAAAATATTGCATGGAACCATATAGCAGCAACACTATTATGGTGTCACTATCGCCTAGGGAAATATTAAAAGAAATGAAATTTTTTATTTGAAATAGAATATTATTCTAAATAAAAGATCAACGTTCTTTAAATAAAGAATCTATACTGAATGCCCGATACTTTTATCACACGATCGTAAAGACGAAAGAGTGGCAACAAATTCAAAATGAGATCACCGACATTTGATTTGGATCATGATTTCCATGACGCCAAAATTAGGAGAAAAATGCGGAAAACGGCGCAACGCGCTGCGACGCAATCATATCTCGTGATACATCTCTTCGTCCGACTTTAGAAATTAGACTTGACAAAGATGCCGTTGGCAGGCATAGAGAGGCACGCTGACTTATTAGGTACTTGTAAAAAGTCGTAAGATACTAAAACCGTTTTAATTTATTGATAACAACCAAATGATATAATATTTCCATCAAAATGTTGGCCGTTGCCGATAAAATGACTCATCTGACTGTTGAGGCAATTTATTTGTGACTTTACGAACTTTTGCAAGCACTTAATATAATAATATGTGATAAAGACAGTTACAAAATGAGAAAAAAGCTTAAATCGTCGAAAACTTTCCAAGCGACAAACAAAAGTCATTTATAATCTTGGTAATCGACATTAGATCAGTACATCTCACGCAATTGCCCTTCCCGTTTGTTTCTAAATAGATCAGTTTCTAAATAGAGTCCATCTACCTACACCCTTTGCTTTATTATGACGGAGAAATTATTTTTTCTTGTAGCCATACGAAGATATAACTGCAACAGAGACAGAATATTCTTTAGAATTGTACACCAAATTACACAAGTATTAAACGTCACTTAGGAATGTATCGCATTACAGTGATTTCTAAATTTTACTTGAATTTCTATTACGATATACGGTTTAGTATAGCCGTCTAATTACCTTCGTATTCCTTGTCATATTGCACTAATAGGTCGTACCATTGCGGTCCATCTACCCTTGAAATATCCAAAGTACCGCCGTAACACTCAGGCAGATGTTTTGGCGAAATATATTGGTGCAGCGATTTTCGATCGGTGCCGTGGAAAATTATCTGGCGGAAATAATCGAAATATAAGCCATTAATTAGCGATCGAAGTGAAGTGCGAACGATTGTCGCTTACAAAGACAGTATTAATCCTAATTTGACAGTCACGAATCAAATTGACCTAAGCAAAAAAGTAAAAATCCCGTAGTTGTTGAATCTTGGGTTAATGCATATATAAATATAGAATTCTTTTCTTAAAGTGTACAAAATTCGTTACTTTTTTCATACGTGGAATCAAGACACTTCCTTCTTTTATATCACAAATTATTTATATATAAGAAATAATGATTGACAATATTCTTCAAATTTATATTTTTCTTTCATACGTTGAAAACTAATTTTTTTAGGATAATTTGTGCATAAGCACTTTTATAGATGTTTAAATAAGAACATATATATCAGAAGAGTTACCGAATATACTTAGAGTGTCAACGAAAGGTTAATATTATTTCACAAGGGAGAGAAAAAACGCGCGCACTTACTCTATTCTTCAGCTTCTCTCGCAGGAAGGGCTTGAACAGAGCGAACACCATGTTAAACACGTACGGCTGATTCACGACGTGTATATTCTTGATTCTCAACGGCACCGCGTCCTGAAGCAGATCGACTATCCTCTTGGCGAACGGCGGAGTGAATTGCCACGTTTGCTGCAGAGTAAGACCGTCCATATCGAAGATGATGATCGCACCGGCAATCTGCGTTGTCGGCTCGAGCATGGCGGCCTCCAAATACAACACGCAACCCTTATAGACTTCGTCTAGGCTGCACTTGTTGTGCTTCCACTTCTTGCCGAGTTCGATTATTAGTACGCGTCGGCCGTGCTGGTCGCGATTGGGCAGCACCGTCAGTATATCATGCTCGAAGATATTTTTCTCGTTGCTCGGCTTCAAATGGGTGTAGATATTTGGATGCTTTATCTTGAAATTGTAGTATTGCTTGATGAGATCACGCGACGACTCGGGATAGAACTTGCACGGCCTCAGGAACCTGATCAGCCAGGCCTCATTATCCAACGGGCTTTTGAGATCCGTCTCGGCTGTACATGACGAAGGGATTTTTTTCACTTAACGGTCAAAATGGCGAAACGCAGAAGGAAGCAAATTAAAGGAAAACTGAATGACGAAGAAATGGAAAATCTTGAGAACGGGGAAATGTTAAGTGCAGTCGTTTGAACAATTCGATATTTCCTAAAAGATCTTCCGAAGGACTCCCGAAAAGCTACTAAACAAGTCTCTTGAAAAGTACAGAGACTTCTCTCAGGCATTTCAAGGATCATGTTTTTGTCGAATTACGTCTTGGATGTATCAGTTAATTATTACATTACGCTATATTTATACTATTTTTTTGCTTCAGATTTTATTTTGCATTTTGCACCTTTCTTTTTTCGTTAGATTCTAACCCCGTCGAAAGTGTTACCTTGCAATAATTCTTTCAAGCGGGCTATCGCCTCCTTCGAAATATCGGGAATTTCTCGAAGCTCCTTCTTGGCTATTTCTTGGAATTCCTCGCTAGGTGGATCCAACTCTAATTGTAACATCCTGTCCCCCATCTGTAAACCGGGTGTTTCTGTCATGCCAGACAACATAATTGAATCTGAAAAAAAAAGAACATGATCGTACAAATGTTAAGTTTGATGTGATGTATATCAATAATATATAATATATTCTGATCTTCCTCTCTCTCTCTTTCTATTTATAGAGCCAACATCTATCAAACTTCTTTCAAATATTGTCGATACGGTAACAGCGAGTAGAATATGCTTTTAATATTTGGCTCCACCCATTTCGAAAATTCTGTATACATTTTAATTTTCTCGCAATTTGAAACCTTTGGAAACACTGTGACATTTAGTTATTTAAATTCTCTTAAATATACTCGAAACGCGCGCGTCTGTAAAATTGACACAGCGTGCCGGCACAAAATACGTATCTCTGAACACACCGAGCAAACAACAGTGGGAATTACTCAGCTTTAAGAAGAATTGATCGAAGATAATCCACTATGTAAATCGACGACAGAGACGAGTGTACTTGTTGCGAGAGCTGTCGCTAATTAGCGGATTATGAATTCGGTGAGTAATGCAGCTGAACCGAGTGCTGCGAGGCTGCACCTTGAGAATCCATCGTTACGTTCACGGACGCGATTCGTTAGAAACATGACTCAGCTGCGTCATCGAGAACTAGTCATTCGATGGATGCAGCATTATCCTGAGTTCCTGGCAAGTTTAATTATTCGATTTCGTATTCTACCGTCGTTGACTCTACCACCATCGATCATCGTCGGTCTATTATTCCTCCAACGTAAGGCTCCAACGTAAGGTAGATATATTTGCGGCATTATCGACAGATTTCAAATGCACGCGTGTGGCGGATTCTAATCGATAAAATTAAATACAGTCGCGATATAGAAGTGTTATATAGTTTGAAAAAAAAAAAGAAATGAAGGGAAACAAAAGAAATTACCACTGCCAATTCGTTAATTATGATTATTCGATAAGGTCACGCTCCACCTTGTGGCCCTGGTAAGGAATAATTAGACACATTTATACCGTCGAGGTATGCTAATGGCAGCTATAATTTTGTTACGTATTTTCGACTGCGTCCTTGACCGTGAGCGACTCGCTTTTTAAATCGGACAAATAATGGGCCCCGACGAAAGCAGACTGCCAAAGCGAATATAGAAAGATAAAACGTGACGTGTTTGGATAGTTATTGTTATTATTTGCGGACATTTCGTACATCCGGCATCCTACGAGCAGCGTCGCGCGATTGTAACGTCTCCATCAGAGAGTACGCACGGCGTGAATTCCAATGATAGTTGAGCGCGAATATTTCAATCGGGCAAACAGTCGATAGGACTTTGTAGCTGAAACGAGTTGACGTAAGGCAGATTTGCTCACGCAACTCCTTGTTTTTCATATTTTTCTCCTCCGAAGCGTGAAAATGATTAAAAGCGTGAAAACGTAAAAAAACGCAATAAGTTGATCACCGCGAATGTCCATTGCGATATCTTGTCGACGAGTCTTCGAGCGACGTAGATATGAATTAAATTACATCTTGATAAGTTGTAAATCACGATATAGAACGTGATGGCGAACGATATGCGCGCCAAGAGACGATAGATTATACATACGCACCCATTTGTACACGTAATACTTTGTCCCGACACTTTTGATGTGCGACGCTTTATGTACTGATACTGTTGATTCTAGCGAGGCGCGCTGTGGGCAGTTCCTATCAGCTGCCATGTGACTTATCGTACCTTAAATGAGCGTGTGGCGTTTCATTTGAAACGAGTTCGCGCGACTACAACGAAAAATCAACTCTGAATCTATTGGTAAATTTATGAAAATTTGAAAAGCTCCTATAAGAGAAACTATGAAAAATTATGAAAACTCAAGGACATAATACTTTGTATTATCGCGTAAACATATTTACGCGGATTAAGTCTCCGACCAGATTGAAGAAACTAATTTGCATCAGCGTTTAAAATCAGGTAACATATAATAAAGTGCAAGAGTTTATACGGACGACCATGTGCATTTGTAACGAACACTCGTTGAATGTAATTGCCGCCTCTGCAGAATAATCGTCAGCGAAGCGTGTAAAAACCGTGACAGTGCGAAATCGACTTTTTCTCTATGTATTCCCGTGACGTATCGCGGCTTGGCGCGAATTCGCTCGGAATCTCCTTGACCGTGCGATCACATCGCGCGATTCCAGGGCCAAAATTACGAAAGTCCTTATACTGCGAATCGATACGTGAAACATGTCGATCCCATGCGAACCGATAGCATGCGCACGCGTTGCACAAGATGATGTGTTGCACGTCGCGATTACGTGTCGAAAATAGTTATTACTTGTCGCCGGAACGCCCCGTTCGCTTCATCCACATGCGATATCAATTGCGTCAGAGGAGTTAATAAGAAACGGAAGGGAAGGAGAATCATTAGTATTCTCCTTACATCCATTTTATATAATTATTTATTTATTTATTTTTAATTCCTTCGATTTAACCTCGATCTGCAATCATGCAATTATATAAATCAATATAAGTCTCGATCTGCGATTATGCAGTTATATAAGTTAATATAAATTATGCGAGGTTATACGTAAAAAAAAATAAATTGATTTACAGTCTCGTTCTACTATTCCACTTTGACAAATATATTTCGCAACATAATAAGTGAAAAAAATTGATAATTATTTAATTTAATATTTGAATAAGGTTTTCAAAGGGGGTTTAGCCTTTATAATAATATTACTGGGACTCAAAGAACCAATTTAAACGTAGAAGGTTGATTCCCCGCGTACGTTTATCTGGAAAATATTCAGTGTATTATATGCTGAACATGTTTATCTTCCGATAATAATATTAATATTGAAATGGCACTATACATATACACACACACGTGTATGTGTGTATGTGTATATGTATACTTTGCTCTTAAAGGCTCGTTAAATTCTTTCGTTTGGTTAAGTCAAGAAGGAGCAGTTTTTCTTAGTATCTTAAAGATTACGTTAAAGATTACATTGAAAGAGAAATATTGCGCTTACGTCGATAATAAGTAGCAAGTCGTCGTACAATAGCTACGTTGCACAATAAGTAGCATAATAACATAACGAAGTGAGATGTTTATGACATAGATAGCATCTAAAAACAGCCAAACGTGGCGTTGAATGTCTGGTCGCCTGGTTGCTTCCTTTCACCGTTTCGCGCTCTTTCGCAGCAGCGAAAGCATTTGGCTGCTCTCTACTTTCGACTCGGCATCGATTGTGTTGCCTTCGGTAAACAATTGGCAGCCGACCAAAACACCCCCTCGCGATTGTGAAAAGTGCGTACATTTATGCTACGAGCGACGCTGTTTGCGAGTAAATTGGCGATTTCCGCTGACACGCTAACCTGTCGTTCGTATTTCGTCACGATCTCCAAACAATTACAAGGTCCGTTCGAAATTTGTGATAAGGAAAGAGCGATTTCGAGGACTTTTTATAAAAATTATCTAACAGACATAATCTAAAAATATTAAATTTAGAAATAGTTTCTTAGGTAAGACCTAAGCCCAACGAATCAAAGAAATGTTCCTATACCGTGAGGTTCTGACGCATTTTAATTTTATCACACGCTGATGAGCAAATTTTCACTTGATAGTAGATTTATTCACTAATTTAATGCTTCATTTCATTGTTTTGTCATTAACATTATATGCAATGAAAAGGAGGTTGGAAATTGGAAAAATTGCGACACCAGGAAAATAATTTGATTTTACGATCATTTAATTATATTCTTCACCTGTATTTCTGTATTCTATATAAATATGAAGAAAACGTCGCCGTTGAGTCTAATATCGAGAATCATTTTGCGGTAACAGTTCGTAGAAAAAAACGTATTTCGCTGCTTAGTTTGAATTAGACAAATACGAGGAATCCTGTGTACGTGAGCGCAATATCTCCATCGGATGAGAGCAGGAAGGAAGACTCCAAGCTGGAGTCCATAATTATCATTCGACATTCACACGGCTTTGTGAAAGACAGCTTGATGATTATTCGAAAGTTTGCAACTCGCGTTTGAGAAACCGCGCGAATGTGATCGCGCAGAGGAAACAATCGTGCCAGTAAAATAAAGGTGTATCGTACGTCGCACGTCAAATATTTTCTTTTGTAACTAACGACTCCGCGAAATGTCATCATCTGTCTACGGAAAATGAAATGCTAATTCTGTCTTATTTGAAGCAATTTGCGACGAACCTTGAAAAATATCGTCTCTTAAAAGAGCGGCCTTCGCTCATAAAATTATTTCCTGACAAGCACAATTGCTGAAATTTGCTAACTTAAATCTGTTAATCTACGACGCGGCAACACTATATTCACGATGACGAGGTTCATTTTAAATACAAAGTCGTATGCGGAATGTATTTCGTGGATGAGACGGACTCACCTTATTAGGAACTTTGTACACGTTACGCCGTAATCAAGCAATGTTGGTTCTGTACTTTGAATTATATTCACGATAATATCACGTTGAGTTCTGCTACTTTTAACGTTAAGGAAGGACAAACAAACTTGAGATTAAACTACTCAAGCTGCACCATACGCGATCTAGCTGAGACTAACGTGTTCTGTTGTGAAAGTCCTTTGCGACGAAGGAAAATAACTCGATCGATATTAAAACATTGATTGATTAATTTATTTCCTGTCATGGAAGGAGTAATTTATAATAGCTTACATGAAGCGAAGCTAGTTTTTTTTCCCACTTTATATAACAGTCGTATTATTTAAATTTATATATGCGCGTTAGACGAAGGATACTTCAGTTTTTCACTTGAACGAACTGTCGTTGCCGTTGTCGAGCTTCCTGAGGCAAGATCAATGTTAAACTGATCAGTCTACGGATGCAAGATGCACGATGTGGAAACACGTCTAACTCTGTCAGCATTGTCATTGCATTTATTAAAAGAAAAATTCATGTTTTTGCCAATCCTGATTTTAATGAAATGTGTTTTACGCCAGTTTATCAAACCGCTTACGCATCTTATTATTGGTGTCACGGTCATGGAGAAGTTGTCTCGTAGAATTAAAACTCGTTTTGAGTCCAGTCTGCCTTTTGAAGCAGGTACCAAATGCACTAAATATAACTTTGACGTATTCCTCGGGCCGAAAGAATCGAGATTTTTGTGATTTATTTTGCCTCTTGCGAAAGATGTTTTCGACGCACCTTGCCGGAATGGATTTGCCAATTTTAATTTTTAAAATATTGTTTGAAATTCAATATTTTCAACGGACCCGGAAAGTCAATGTTAAACATTGTCTTAACATTAATTTTAGAAACTAACTGACAATAGATTTTATAAGACTAGATTTTTTGTTATTCCATCTTTTGCAAAGATGGACATATAAAAACATATGAGAGCATGAATAAATTGAACACACAAAAAGAGGAAGATATACCAAATTTTTTAATTAATTCATAGAGCGAATATGTCAATTTTTATCAAGGGTGTACAGTATGCAGAAAAAGGCAAAACGAAAATATACAAAACATATTTCTTATAAGGACAGACTATTTAGTTTGCTCTTGTTTCCTAGAGTTGTCTTTTTTTAAATTAGCATGCGCATAAGTAATGTTTAATTTACGACTCTTTTATGTAATTTGTATCGACTCATATATTCTCTTACTTATAATCTGTAAAATTAGGTTTGCTCTCGAGTAACTGATCTGAGTAAGAATCTGTGCAGGTGTAATACGTGAAACGCGAATGGGATGACGAGGCGAAAGAGGTGATGATTGGATAAAAAGATCTTCGTCGAACTAATTCGCCAGATGCGATCCAGAGAAAAAAGCAATCGAGAAACTGTCGGGTTTTACCAGGACAAAGAATCCCGTGCGTTTGTTAGAGAAACCGAACAAGATCCTCCCAAGAAAAAGTAACGAACTGAGGGAAGCGCGAATTATGATGGAGTCGTTGTTAACGGCTCGCAACGTGGAATTACAATCGCTCCAGTAACTCATTCATGCTGGAACGTTCGACTAAATAGATCGTTAAATAGATCGCAGATAGCAGTACGTCGTGGTGATTCAAGGATTCCGTGCAAAAACATGTATACATCATTCCTTCTTATCTCTCTTAGAAACATCTCTTGTTAGAAACGCCTCACTAGATATAATACATATTTCCGCGTCGCATGCATAATTGTGCGCGAATTATGTAAAAAATTGGAATTAAATTCGTTCCCAGAAGTATCCAAGGATAAAACGTCCAAGAACGCGTCATTATGCATGTAACGCGCATGTTATACAAAAAATATTATACTAAATAGGAAGTGTGATTTTTTGTGAGGCTTCTAGTTGCATAAGGAGAAACATGAAATCTAATTATTACCTAAGACACCGAGATCTTTCCGACGTATCACACGTGTAAAAAAAAAAAAACAATACAAAATATCGTAAAGCCGTTTACCTTGCATTAAAATTACGAAAGTGCGCTTTATATTTACTGTCATGTACGTAACTTCAGTCTTTCGACACGCATTGCGGCGGATTACGGCGCATCATGGACGTACAAACCCGAGGATGTTTTATGCAACTGGAATATCGCCGATACAATTACAATCGCGTGATCGCACGATTGTTTTTCTTGACCGTGAAAAATGCCTCTTTCTAATGATCGCTGAAGCTCTACGCTTGCGCTATTTAACGGACGACATCATCGCGCATTCCGACACGATCGTAGACGCGGGAGGAATTGATTTCGAAACGTTTTGACGTGCGGAGTGAGAAGCGCATTTGGCCATTGTGTGTGCAGGTGAAACGCGCGATCGCAAAACACTGGAGCAAATATATATTGTGGTATTTGATCTATCTTTACTCCGACGCACACCTTGACACAAAAGGTAACATAACTCGTTTAGCTTCATTCAGAATTTCGTAACGGATCAGTCGACTCGCGACATCTATCGATCTCGACATTCATATTTGATCGGCTCTTGATTGATGATTATCTCATTCAGTACACGCGATAATATCAATGATAAACTATACGCCGGAAACAAACTCTACGTCTCGTTATGCCTGTAAGTCACACGTATAACAATCCGTGTAATCGCTTTATCTTTTTCTTTCTCGAAACGTGAGAAGCGTGTAATTTTCCCACGTTCGATTTTACGTGCCTCAGACGCGTACCGAAATTGCACAGTCACACACACAGTCGCGTCTGCAATTGGGAGAATAATGATCATACTCACTATTTGTCGGTGCCATGATACACTGCCAATCAGACGTATGCACTTGGGAAATCAAGAAAATTCACATGTGACACACGCTATTTAATTACGAACGGCTCCGGCTCCGAAGACGACCCGAACGGCACCGAAAAACGGTCGAAAATGCCGTCGTTACCGCACCGATATCCGTTCTTATAGTGTAGTCGCGTAGTCTTCGGGGTCAGAAAGGTGGTAGCAGCAACCGTTGATTTTCCGTGAGCGCACGTCCGTTCCATTGCCGCACGCGAACGTGACTGACGTGTCATTTTATTGTCACTGTCGGTGTTCCCGTGAATGCGTAAACAAAAGACGGTGATTCGATAAACAAGTAATGATGGCAATAAGCATTACGAGATTCACCACGGACAACGGTCAGTTAGTCGATACGTGAGTTAAGCAAGAATTCTCAGGCAGTAAGTCACGTGTGTCGGTATTCAACAAGAGTATGCGACGTATACTCGGCAATCGTTAACATGTAACATAAATTTCACATTAATTATTATATTGCGCAAAATTCGCATTATTTGAACGTTCACGTAGGTAGGCACGTTCAACAGAAAGGAATTGATTGAGAATAGTGCATCTCTAGTTCACGTTTAGACTGATCGGTCGTTGGTCAGAGACTTGCGAAATTTTTATTAGAGGAAGATATCCTGCAAAGAATCCAAAGATCTGGGATTTTTAAATATATGTACAAGACAGAGCAGAGGAATATAATTACGATAGAAAACTGTGCCACAAATTTCCAAGATTACTGAAAGGAATAACTATTGTAATTAAACCAGTCGAAAATCTCCCATAAAGGGGTCATCATAGAACCAACACTTATCGCACGCAATTGTAATATTAAAGATGAAACATTTTGTCGCCGATTCCGTGATCAAAATTAAACACCCGTACGATCCCGAGTAAACATACGTGACGAGAGTATGCGAATGGACATGTTTAAAAGAGCATACTTCTTCAGAATGTCCTCAAAGGATATTGCCAGCGTTATTTTTTCTTATCAAGTAACAAGGTTCTACACGATCGAAACAATGTATCTAAAATTTCGTACCTTTCGGCATGGCCACCTTCTGGAATCGCAATTCTGTATTCACAATATCCACAATAATCACGGAGCTGTGATTCTGTATCTACAACAGTCGCGGAGCTATAGTGATCCGACTGACGAGGATTGACTAATCTCGATGCTGACGTTAGAATGTTTTATACGAAATGAGACGAAAGTATCATTGACTTGACGATTTTTAATTCACTTCCTTTAAAAAAAACTTGTGATCTCTTGATCACTCTTGATCTTTAACCTATTGTCGTAATACTTGTTCGCTCTTCGTTATATCCATTCCACAGCTTCCACACAGAGATATTTCAGATATAACACCTGCGATATATGACAACGATAGTAATTTATCGGTTGATCATTGACAACGATAGTAATTTATCGAATTGCTCTGAGAATCGTGACATTGCGATTTCTTGAAAAACGCAGGCTTGTATCTGCTTGAAATCATATGCAGATTTTATCGTAAAATTTACCGGGCTGTCTTAAAAAACATCATACGAGGCTCGAGCTCTCGTCACTACTAGTCGGATTTGTAACACTTCACAAAAACCCAAAGTACGTCACTTTGACGCACGATACATTCCAGATTCTACGCGTTTAAAAATAAATTATCGTCAGATTAGTTGATAATAATTGGTCACGGCAATAGTGATCGTGTATCGCTGAACAAATATTATTATTACATTGTCATATATACCTACCGTTTCTTTGAATTAACACGCTGATATAACAGCGATTGTACAACCCAGCTCAATCCCGGTGCTGTGCAATAGAGTATCAATGAGATAAATCTGCGATGCTTATGAGGAAGTAACAGATTACTTCTCGCTCATGCGACGAGATTTCTTCTTTTCTTATGGTCATTGACATTGAGTGTCCCAAGAAGTGTAATCCAGTTCCGTCGTCAAGTTCAGTCGTCGTCCATTTAGGCACCGCCTAAAACAATTTGGGAATTCTTCGAGTTGCTGCATACGTAGTCAGTGACTAATTCAAAATTTTTAGCAGGCACGTCAATCTATTTCAGCCGTTGACTCTTCTATTGTTTGGTTTAATCAACGGAACTGTTGTCCGACCCGACTATTTAGGCGAGCTTGATTGCTTCATTGTTTTGAACGATGAATATGTACTAAGTGAATATATAATGGTGTAGTAGATCGGCAGACACGCTGGAATAGCTGAGAAAGCAAGCTGCGATCGCGTTGGAACGCCACATCGTTCGAGGACAACCGGCAGTTTGCTGCTCCGAGGACAAACTGCATTACGTACCTGCTGAACCATAAAAGCTGACCGACAGGTTCTCTTGGACCGGACCGGTTCGCTCCGGTATCGATCCCGTAAAACGTCTACTGACCGATCATTAATATTACAACAGGCCCGGACTGATGATTCGGTCGTCGAAGTAATCGAGAACTCGCCTCGTAATTGTCGCGCAAACAGATAACGCGCAGCGCGCTAACAGAGGCAAAATACGGAGTTTCCGACCGGCGCCAAGAATTTCTGCGTGTCATAATTATTAGACGAGTAAGAAAGGCTTCGCGTGTTTGCGAACTTGAGAAGTCTCGTCAGGATAACAAATCTCAGCGTGCCCTTCAAATTTCTTCAAGCTCACTTGAAAAGTCAAGTCACAACCGAGCCACTCGGAATTGTCTTGTCACTTAAACGGAGCGAATTCCTCACTCCGAATCCTCGAGGGAATATTTTCGCCCGAAATTGAAGAATAAATCGGACGTTACTCCACCGTCACAGGAACGAATCCACTACAATCGATTGTAACATTCGCTCATACGGGATAAAAATCTGTCGTAAGCTCGAGCGAGATGATTTCATTCTCGCGACTTCGAGCGGCGATGTTTTTACTGTCGCTTCGAGTGGAAATGAAATACCGTTTGTTCACTTGTTTCGGGTGAGATCCAACTTGAAGAAATTTCGGGAGCGCATGCGTGCGTACACGAAACACGATGTCAAAAACGGAACGTTCAATGCCAGCGTTACAGTTTTACACCGACGAAACTTACTTTTCATTGTTCCGAAACATTCAAGCGGCACCGTTCGTGTATTTGTATCGCGAGTCACGCTTAGCTACACTGACCTACTTCTTCCGCGCGAAATGTGGCGTGCGCTTTCGCAATAATATGTGTAATTATCAGCAGGATGCAGGGAAACAATTAGCGATAACCCATAAAGACTAGTCACGGGTTTGATGCGTGTTCTTTATGCGGAACCTTATCGCCGGCTGTTCTCATCTAAAAAACGTGACTACGAGGAGTGCATACGCTCCCTCGTCTATTCACGCGTGACGACGTCTGATCAATGTCTCAAAAGCAAAACGACATAATTACAGTTTGTGGTCGGGACTAAAGTTGCTGAAAATTTTCACGTATCTCCAGAAAGAACGAGTGCTGCGAAATGCTGGCTAGGCTGGTGACTGGAACAGGTTCGCTTTTTTTACATTGCATATGTACGCCATGTAGGAGCTCGAGTGGAATCGGTTTACGCACGCTGCACAGCTAATGAAAATGCGTTAATCTGCTCTCCTGCATCCCGGCGCAATTTCAACACATAATGCGTATAAATCTTTTTTACTTTTTTTTTCTAAATCTCATATATTTATTTTCGAGTTTAGTTTCAGAAAAAGTGCAAACGATACTGTTTCTTGATTATGTAAGAAACGCGTGATCGAGGAAACATTAAGATTTTACAGTAAGAGATTGATTATTACATATATAAGATTATCTGGAAAAATTATTTTAGAGAAGCTATTCTAGTATCATTATCGTTTTACCTCCTTCCAACAACCTATTTCGTATTTCTTTCTTGTTCTTGGACTATGTACGCTCTGCATATCAAAGGTTTGATACAAAGTGCATCGTCGATTACTCACTCGCTGTTTTGCTAAGAAGAAGATAACGAATCGCCAGAATGGTAGAAGAAATGAATAGAATCTGTTAGGTTTCACGTGTTATACGAAAAGAGATCAATGCAATACTAATAAATGAGATGGCTCTATAATTACCTGATTATTATAACTATAAATAAAAATAGTTAATGTTTATACATGATATAATTATTCAGATTGAGACACTGATTACAAGAATACACGATATATGTGTGTGTGTGTGTGTGTGTGTGTGTGTGTGTAAAGCGTACAACTTGCTCTAGTCACAATTTTCATAATCCCATCACGTGACACGATTGCTCGAATCCTGTGCAGACAAGTTTTTATGTAACGAATTTATTCACTTCTTATTTTTGTTATACGTGATCGCACATGTGAACATTCTCTCGAATGGACATATAAATTAACTCGTGCATACAAATTATCTTCTCGGGTTTTGTCGAATAAATAAGCGTGGATACGCCATGCAGATCTATCTTCTCGAAAGTGTAACTTTCTTCGAGGTTTTTATCTAAACTGAATTCACAAATAATCCGTATTTTATCCAAGTCATTTCACGATGTTGTAAATTCTATTTTTGTCTTACTTGGCTTTCGATAGAATTTCCAATTGACGATAAAGTCGAAAATACCGCGCGAGTATATTGAATTACTTGAAGAAACACTCACCGAAGAACCTTGGAGTTTGACGAAGTTTACGGCAATGAATAAATCTTCATCCAACCCATTCGACTAAACAACTTGATTTATGTGGCAGTTTATGCATCGTTCTGACGATACTACTATGTATACAATTAACACTAACACTCGTAACGCAAATGACGAGCGATACAATTAGTCGGCGAATCCGTAATTACTTCCGCAAATTCCTGCGAGAGTCAGAACTTAACACGACTTCCTCGAAGCGAGTTGTTCTTTTTAGAAGAAAATATTGATTAAAAAAAACTGTGATAAAAATTCTATATTTATTATATTAATACTATATTTATGTAACATTACAAGTATGTAATATATATGAATATATTTATACCAATATCTCGAAATATATTGATTCGAACTAAACTAAAGAATTTATAGTGAAGATCTAGAAATCTGCCACATGTACGCGTTAATTAATGGTCGATGCGATAAGCAATCAATGGCCGCATTACGGGACGTGAGTTTATCTGCTTTCGCGTTATCATGCATGAAGGAATGAAGGAAAGCGAAAATCATTTGTCTGCACAAACGTATATCTGTGCCGGAGATCTCGCGAGATGATGCGCAGAGCCGCTGTGAAGAGAGTGTACAGATGCGCTTCCGACTTTAGATAAATTTAGTTCCGCTCGCTCGAACGACGATTTCCCTTTCTACGGGAATGTAGCTGACCGATGGTCTTTGCGTCGCTCTTAGTGAGAGTTCACGCTTCAGAATTGCACAAGCGCTTCAAACGGCTATACAAGCGTCGTTTTATACACAGCCTTTACGATCAACGTGGTGTGAGCTTTCGGTATGTGTGATGTGTTAAAGGTCACTTTATAGAAAGTTAAATGTCTCTTTCCTATAGTTTCGCCTAGTGACGGACGATCTCAACTCGATTTTCAACAAATCAATCTTTTTCCTGCAAAATCTGTTTCCATTAATGGGTTCTTTGCTATTCGATTTTTCGTTAATGTTGCGCTATAATTCGTGCAGCTCTCTCATAAAAGGTGATCGGTTTATCGTGGAAGAAGACAGAAAATCGAACATCTCGACTGACCAAATATAATTAGAAGTTTGTTTACTCACGATCTATTTGAATGCGAAGAGCCCTACGCGGTGCGAGAGAGACTGAGCGACGGCGAGCCCTAACTGTAACGTTGAGGAAAATCGACTCCAAACTAGTCGGGAAATTTGCTAGAGTGAAACGATGCGACGGTACAAGTCTTATGTAAAAGAAAATTTTTGTATAAAATTAATCATAAATTTACATTTGAACGTACTGCGCCTGATAGATTAGCAGATTAGCGTATTTGTAAGTATTTCCGTGAACTCATCATATTTTCATTTTCATTACATTTTCATTTATTAACGGGTTAATACCCTCTGATACAAGAAGAGAACGGACAGAAGGAATCCTCAGAGAGAGGAAGAGAGAGTATCGCAAAATCAAGATAACTTACAAAATTCATTTAAAATACAAATTAAAGCAGCGAGAAGATCCTTATATGACGAGAGAGCATATATTAGACTACGCTTTGAAAGGACTTGTAGAATTATAAAACGAGTCAATGAACCCGAAGTATTTGTTAGATAAAACACAAATTCGCCGTGTTGCATTAAAGTAGATGAAAAACAAGTTAAAATATTCTAAGATTATATTCGCCTAAACGGTCAGATGACCAGCACCGACCATTTGTATTATACGTTGCCACAATAAACATTATTCCAGCGAACGTGAAGCATATTATAATCACCGACGAGAAAACATTCGCTGTTTAGGAAATGAGACGATAAATCTTTGACGTTAATACGATACGCACGGTTCTGTGTGCCGATATTCGCTGCACCTTATTAATCAATAAGCCCGGAAGAATCTTCTCTTTGCTCCTCTCAATCCGCTCTTTCACGGTTAGAACTCGGATTAGACGGCTGTCCGTCTCTTTGCTAGCCCCAAGTCTTATGAATCGCTACCTCGTACGCACTGTTATGAAATGTAGCTACTCTTTATTAAGCTAATCCACGGGCGGCGAGCGTACGTTCGCGTGACAGGTATAATTTCGCGAGTTCCCCGCATCTTAGTTCCAACTCTCCCTCGCGATCTCCTCGTAATACGGCGGGATTTTTGTTGCACTCGCTGAGCGCCGTGAGAGATTCCGACAATGGAAAATATCTGTGCGAGACGATCCGAGGTGAAACGAGGTCGGGGGTTTGCGTTACGATCGGAATCTCACGAATTTCAAACTGGAGAGAACCGGCCAATTTCTCGTCAGTGCCAGGCAGAAGTGGTCAATGTGCAACTAGCACTTATCCGGGCTTTAAAGAAAGAGGATCACGTTAACAGGTTATCGTGCAAACTGAATTACTGAGAATTTCCAGAGGTTCAAAGGAGGCTCCGGAGGGACTTCGCAAAGTTGCGCTCACCAATCTACGAGATTCGCCGGCGACGATCCACGAAAGGACCACTTTCGGAACGTTCCGCGCGCGGACTCGGCGCTAAAGACGGGTTTCAATCAATTAAGTGAACATCGAGTTAAACCAACGACGTAGGCAGTTAACTAAGTGCTCGATCATCCCTGACACGGCTGAGGTTTTCACGCTCGGCTGGCGGATTATCGCGCGGTGAGCTAAATCTACTCGTGTTGATCAAGCCGACGTTCGCGCGGAATAAGAGCAATCGGACGTAAATTCAGAAGTGCGATCGTGATAGAATCGCGGCTCATTATGATCGTCACGAATAGCTGCAGATCTCGATTTTCGAGATCATTGAATTACGAACAGCGGCTCGATAACATTATCACGAATTGGAAAGTAACAGAAGCGATCGCTCGAGAGGCAAAGGTGCCGCCATCGGAGGTTTGCCTCGTGTCTTGACAGGACGTAACATAATGTGTACATGGATAACGTCTTCGATTTGAAAATCCATTCCCGCGGGCAAAAGTCACACGCCATTATTTACCAGAGGCTCGCCGTGAATACCTGAACGACCTTGGCGTACGTCGCTTTCAAAGGAGCGACTTTTTTGCCGATGACCTTTGAGACTCTGTTAACGGCGAATTTTGTGTGTGGTCTCTCCGGTGATATATTTCTATTATTTATATTTACGAGACCTCAAATCTGCCTTATCGAATTGCATTTTCGTTTCGAAAGACACGATGCGCTTCACATCCTTCGCATATTGATCGTAAATTGAATAATTAGCGTGACATTTCGCAAGTGATATTTCCGTTCGTATCGTTCAATTCCCGATTATTATTATTACATTGTTATTATAAGTATAATACTGTTTGTTTTTTCTCATATATAAGTGACAGAAATATCTAATATTCAATAATTACGTTGAAATTGCGTGGGTAAGATATCGCTCTGTCGTTCGTCAACATTGCTCCATTTGGGGCATCTTCGATTCGAAGTTCGCCGTTATTTGTTGCCTACAATCCTGTTTATTAATCCTGTTTGTTAATAAGCGTTACTCTCCCGGTTGATACGGAGCGTAACGAAGCGATCGGCTGTCAAAGATGACTTTTGTATACGTCGAAATTGAAGTACCAGCGAGTAGCGAGGCGTGGGATGACTGTGCAATTTATTCCCGAGAAACGGGCGAGGTGCGACGCGCGTGTTTGATCTTCAGTATATTATATTATATCTGTGCACATATCGTATCCATTCGTGTCACACATTAGAGTGATAATTAATGGTTTCTTAATAATATAAATAATTTTCATTAAATCCGATGGCCCCCGCGAATGTATCAATAATCCGAGCGCGATTTTCCGTTAACATTCGAATTGCGTCGATTGCATTGTGCGTCAACTAACATTTAATTCGTTAATCCTGTCATTGTGAATTTAATTACGACGCTAATTAACGAAATAATTCCCATGGTCTTCCGGCAATGAAATTTTCTCTCGCTCGCCGTCACAAGACTTATTGTTACTCTCGCTCGTGACGCGTTAATTGGGGTCCGTTATTAAGGAAAAACTCGCAGTGAAGCTATTGGTCTTTATCTTTATTAGGTGGCCACATTTAATGAGCAATTAAAGACCGTAATCCCGATTTGATAGCGAGCCTTTTGTCAATACAGTTCTCGTGCATTACACAAAGGGCTGATTTATCCTTCCTTCTCCTTTCCTCTCTCCCCCCCCGACTTTAATTATTGTTTTATCGCGCGATATTTTTGTCTGCACCCACCCAGCCGATTCTACGTAAGCAGCATCGCGGGCGATACGCGGTCTCTACAATAAATGAACCTGACTTGCCGTTTCTGCCTCAGAATCTGCCTCAGATGCGAAACGTGAGGAGCGATATAAGCTGAAATTTTCGTTTCCCTCGGCGGAACGACGGTTCGCAAACCGGAAGTGCGCCTCAGCTGCAACGTTCCTCCTCGAGGAAAGTTCGTGTTTACCGTCGTGAAGAAGCTGCATCGGCCGAGCGTGGAAGCGCGAGGAGGAGGAGGAGGACGAAGACCGATTCCTAAACTCGCTCTCGGTGGAAAGGCGATTGTGGTGGCGGCGGTCGTGCAACTTTCTCGCCGCCGGAATCGTAGACGCGGAAGAAGTCGGCTCTGTGACCGAGGCATCGGTTAGTACACACAGGATCGCTGTACCGCGAGGTTCGTGTTCATCCACGTAGCATTCCACCGGTCAGCCGGTGAGTTGTCAATCGTTAAATTACACCGAGAGGCCAAATCCGCCGTCCTTCGCACCGCGAATCGTCGCTGACGCGCGGATTAATTGCGACTTTAGCGATCCTTTCTTTCGTTCGTCTTGGACGATTCGAAGAAGAGAAGTTGCCGAGCAACCCGGACTACGGGCATGACTGAAATTTTCGGGACTGATCGACGTAGGCCGTTGACGGCGCACTTTTGCGAAAAAATATTTCTTTCCTTTTCAATTCAATGCATTCTTCCTCGTTCTTTCCGTTTATTCTTGTTGTTTCGCAAAGCCAGTCTTGAAAATTTTGTCGACAAAGCGCCCGATAGTGTCGTGGTGCTGATGTGGGTAACTCTTTGTATTTAGCAAACAATACTCACGAGCTTTGTTGATAAAGAATTAAAAATTCGCACAAACACGGTGTCGCGCTTCCTTTTTCCCGACGTGGTCGTATTTGTCGCATTCAGCAGGTTGGCCTCGTCTCAAGGTCTCAATACTCGCACACGACGCTATGCGCAGAAGGGGGAAAGAAATACGAAAGAAGATAAAGTGCTGAACGTGTCGAATCAATCGGTTCTTACATATCAGAGCCGAGTTCTGCGGACAACGTTCGACGTAGAGGAATTCCGTCGCGCGCCAACACGTACTTCGACGCAAAGAACCGACGATGCTGCTATTTATTTTAACGGGCTCGCTAAAGTTCCGCTGCTCGAGGATAATAAAGAGAACGAGTTTATGCGCTATGCGCGGAAATCAATCCAGGCGGAGGCGATGGTTTACACACCTCTGCGTGTAAACACGCGGCAGCAAACGCGCAGACATCCCAATTCCACAGACACGCCTCGTCTGGACGCGCCTAAATACCGAAGAATCTCACATCGAAGAGAGAAGATTGAATCGGATCGGTGATGCGCGATTAATTATCACCGCGCCGAAGATCAGACAAACATTGGACACGCGGAAACGCTTAGACACGATAAAAAAAATCACCGTCGGTTCTGTCAGCAACATGTTTGAGGGTTGAAGAAACCGTACCTCCGTCTCTATGACGTTTCGTTTGATGAAATCCGAAGGGGACGATGAACGATGTCACTTTCGAGAGAGTTCAAGTAATAAAACCGCGCGCAATCGTTGAAACGAGAACAACACAGCGTAATAATATACGGCGATAGCGTGCCGGTATTTTTATCGTCTCGACTTTCTAATAATGAGCCTCTATCGAGATAAGCACTGTTTGACTAATTGAACGAACTCGCTATTTTGAATAAACGACAAGGCTCGTATCAAAAACCGTTAGAAAGTTTAGACGTACGGTCGGTGAGAAAGAGCACGTGGAAAGTGAAAAATCCGCGTTTCCGTGACAACGCCGCCGGTAAATGCCGCCGTGAGGCCGAACACACTTTGCACGTGTCTGCGTGCAATTGCACATTGGCAGGCGCCACTTCGCGTCCCGATCGAGAATGCTTTTCAAGGTTGAGAGAAAGGAAGAGAGAACGCGTTTTGGCCGTTACCTTCGCGAAGGACGAAGATTGATGCAAGGACCTTCGTTACGACGGATGAGTTAACGCGTTTCGCAAAGGGAACTCATTTATACCGTGATTTATCGCGCTTCCAGAGACCGACCGATGAGTTTTCAAGCATCTTTCACAAACGCAAAGTAATTTTTTACACACACACATACACAAACGGCGTTTTCAAACCAATCGTCGCTTCTTTCCTCGGCGCATTTCCATTCAGTTTTACTCCCGGCCATTGCGATTCCGCAAGAAATTAGGAAGCAATAATCGTGGGCTTGCAAGTGTAAATGTTAAAGTGTCGAAAAGTAAAAACTTTCTAAAGAAAAAAGTGCGGTCGGGTCTGTAACGCAATATTTCTTAGATTAGGTATGTGTCGCAACGTTGGTTACGGCCGCCGCGCCACTTTCAATCCGCTACAATGTGCATTCTTTGATGTTTCGTGAACGAGACTCGACGATAGCGTGCATGTAATAAAGGGAATAGTGACGCAAGAACAAACAATTTCGTCGAACCCCGCGCAAACTCGACAAGCAATCGCTGATAAGTGCAGCGCGTACTTTGACATAAACGTGAGAAATGTGTTATTATTGCGGAAATGCTTAATGGCGAAACACCGTCCAAAAGCGACACCGGGAACGCTGATAAGGTGTATTTAGATTACGTCACCATCACATCGCGCATTGACAGGTTCGAATTATTGTAATCTATCGCGTGCACCCCGTGTTGCAAATGATAACGTGTTCACGCGAACGGATCCCACGCAATTTTTCCGAAGATTTGCGCATAGATTGTCCCGCAGATTGCGACACATAAATACTTGCAGACGCGCGCGCGCGCACACACACACACACAGCTTGCATCCCATGCCAGCTGGCCTTTTCTATCCACGGATCATTCGGTCGACTCTTAGGGCCGGATTACATAAACTCTCTCCGTCGATCCCGTTTTATCCGTTTTACCCGCCGTCCATTTTCCGCGGGACTCGCCATGCGCGCGATAATCGCGAGTCAATCGATCTATTGATCCACGTGATGAAGAACGGGTCTTTGTCCGTGCGAACGCTCACCAGAGCGCGTGCATAAGATCGCGTTATCGTAAGTACGTAACGTTGGTGAAAGCGCCGGACTGTAGATGCAACAGGGTGACCCTGACACATTTCGCAACACGCCTCCAGTCATTTCCCATGTGCGGTTTGTATCGACGGTCAGAAGTTACGCCGCATCCGTTTTCTTCCGGCCGAATAACACATACACACACACACACGTTTAAGGCCAATTTGTTGCTTTCGCGAGATGTTCGCGTTTCAGACCAACAATTACGCTTATACATTCTAAAAGGATAATTTTCACATCGCGCGTTCCGGTAAACCTTCGCTGGACTACTTTTTATTCATTCATCGTGTATTATTCATTACGTTATCACAGGAGAAAGAATTACGATCCGTTGAAAACAAAGTTTTTATTTTACGCGATGTGATCAAATATGATCAGCGTCATGATAATATGAAGGTGATCATATTTACTCACGATCCAGCGAAGCAAGGCGATTTGTACGACAGTTGAGCGCACGTTGCGCAAAACATTGCACACGCGAGGAACTACAGAATAATATATGACGGGAATGTAACGAGAGCAAATCCAAGAAGGGCAAGTTGAGTTGATTGAGCGCATTTTTGTCGACTAATTAATCCACGATCAATCGGATGACGATCGATCAAACGACCATTCGCGGCTTGAAATCGTTCACCTCGTCGACTATGGTAACAAGATTCGCTCGCGCGAGAAACGCGCTAACAGCCATGTGAAATGTCGAACTGATCCGACACTGCGAAAAGGTTCCCAACGGCGAGGTGAGGTAAGCGTAAAGTAAGCCTCGTGCAGATTCAGCAAGGTGAACCGTGCGTTAGTTGCATCATTACTACGATCGGTATCGGCGAACGAACGTCGGATTGCATTCACGGCGCTTGAAAAGCGTGCACGTCCACTCTCGAATGCGCTCTTCGTTCGGCTGACGATTACCGTTGTTCGCGTTGTGTGCGTCGCGCTTTTTCGAGAAATATTTCCCAAGTGGGAAAACAGGATTGTAAATTTCCCGACGCGATTGTGAAACACCGAATCGTTCTCTTCGCGTGCGCGAACGACGATCCGTAATTCTCCTGCGAGTGCCGCGTGTTGCAATTTAGTTGGGAATGGTGTCACGCGCTCGTGCTGTTGATTGTGTTACGCGTGTGCACGACGCAGTAATTTTTGTGTGTTGACCACCATCGTGAAACACGGTCTATTGTTGTCCGCCACCGTCGGTGGAAACTTCTTCGAAGAAGACGGAGGAAAAGTCTCCGCGATAGTCTCGATTGAGAGGATAGGAATCGACACGTGTTATTTTCATATTCTATAGTTGGATAATGCGAATCATCATCGCCGGCGTGCAGCATCGTGTCCATTACGTAATGCCTCTTTTTACGAACATCTCGAAGGAAAAGATGTGAAGCAGCGTAGCTTCGAAAAGCGAGAGATGTTTCGCGTCAGACTGAATTTGACGACGCACGTGTATCCTGCAATCTAGCAAATATTAATATTAATATTAATATTAACAACATTAGAACATTCGCGACCGGTTTCTGCAATTATGTGCAGCAGCAATTATATATTAAACGTAGCAGAAGTTGCATTTGAAATAAATTATCTCTACAGCCGAGTCTGTATGAATAATCCGCGCATAAACAAGCGTATGCGTCATCTCGCCTCATGCCTCGTAATGTGCGCTCATGGCGTTTTGCACGATGAAATGAGCATTCTTGCGAGATAAAAAGCGAACGAGGCATATTTTTTCCGCGCAATTATTTGAACGATTAAACCGGTTGAAACGCACCTCTTGAAATTTTTCGCCGTCGTCGCTTTGGTCAATCGATTCGGTCCACATGCTCCGCGACGTGTGACGAATCGACGTCACTTTTTAGTCGGACGAACTTCAGCCAAGGACGCATTTCGCACTGAGTTTGGGTGATTTTTTGTTCTTTTTTCTTGAATCACAATCATTCACCACAGCTATTTCCTTTCGATTAAATCGGATCAAGTTCAAGAGCTGATCACATTATTATTTACGTAATTGCTGAACTCGCGCCAACACGCTATAATCGCACTGGTGTGCACACTCACGTTTCTAGTATACGTATCGTGTGCATAAGTGTCAGTAAGTGTCAGTAAGTAGAAGGAGGTTATCTGATAAAACTGAAAGCCGGTAGCGGGCCGATTGCTGTGTTAGCGGTGACGCGATCCACGACTGAATGCAAACGAATTCAGTGTTACCGCGACGAACGAAACGGGCCGAGCCGGATATATCGTAAATCGTAGACGAAATAGGCCACCATCCGTCTGCGTTATCATGCCGCAGGAGAACGAGAAGTCGAGCGACAGTGTTGCCCAGACGACCCTGAAGGATCACCAAGGTGATATCGAGGCAGGATCGGAAGATCGGCGGAACCTCGACAAGCAGCAGGCTGATGTTGCCGATGCTAAGGAAGAGGAGGAGAATCTAAAGTTTCGCGAGGGTTCCAACAACATGCCGGAGCTCAAGGACGATGACGGAGTGCAGGACGAGCAGGTCAGCTTGGATCTGAGTGAACCCCCGCCGGAAATTATGGAATACGCCAGAAGAGAGCTCGGGGAGACCGAAGAAGTCAAGTGCCAGACGCTTCAGGAGTTTCGCGACATGATTTATGGTAATTCAAGTTGAAATCAATCAGAAATAAAAGAGACGTCGATCGTTCGCGAGTTCGGTAAATACGAAGAGTGGGTGCAATAATAAGTGATTTGAAAAATCTATTTGTCAATTCCGTAATGAACCACGAGGGAAATCTAATAATCACGACGACGTAAATTTCCGAAGTCGCTTTAACTTTGGCACGTCGAAAATAGCTTCTCTCAGGATACACGCGATTTAAAATAAATTTCTCGAATCGGCATGTATGCACGGAAAAAGGGAATTATCTGTCCGCATAATACAACTGAAATTTAGTTACCAGACTTAGTTTCTAGATGTGGGGGCTAAAAATCAGGCACAAGAAATGGTAGGGGCGAAAGAAATTAACTAAATTTCAGTTGTATCATATGTGCAGCTAATTTTCACCAGTGGGAGCTAATTTTTAGCTGTAAGAGCTAATTCTTTTTTTCCATGCGGGATGACGAGAAAATATAGAATCGGTAGAGTATCGCAAATTAAGGGAGAACGTTTTTGCGCCATCTACTCTTGTGTTATTCGGCATTGACGAGTTTGTGGGTTTTTCGACAGAGAGGGGCGAATGTCTGCCACATAGGATGGACGACGATTTTCTCATCAGATTCCTTCGCGCCAGGAATTTCAATCTGAAGAGAGCGCACAGACTGGTGAGTTGTACATGTTGACATTAATAATTTGTAACTGCAGTGATGATTTTCCATTGAGGTTTTTCATCCACCATCTCGCCTGCGACTTTTCCAGTAGTAAATCATCTCGTTCAAATCTATTTAATTACAAGTTTACTAACACGTTAACTTTTAACTTTATTATTTCTAATTCGATATTGAACGGTATCATTAGACGATAGCGTTGGATTTATTTTTATTTTTCCAAGCATAACGTAATTTCATATCGTAATCAGTGATGCGATCACAAGCGATATTTTATCGAAAATATTTCTTGGTTTATATTGTTGAAAAAATTTTTTAAATTAATGATAGTTGTGGAATGCCAAATGACGAAATCGGTTACTGTTACTTTCTAATTAATTTAGTATATAGCAACTGGCAAATCTTTTAACACAAGGTAAACCTGGTCGTTGCATAATAATTGTGTCGAGGTGAACGAATCGGCTTTTCAACAAGACCAGGGATATAAGCGAACAGAGCGCTCGTAAATGGGAATTAAATTATTTAGAAAATATCACAAAACGCTGAAAATATCTTTTAACGTTACAAAGATACACTTTTTCAAATTCTTTCTTTATAATATAATATAAACTGTAATTTTTTTTAATTTGGTGCTATTACACACACATAAATATACACATGCATATACATACGATATATATCAGTACTCAGAATTATTTGTATAAACGAGGCGATTTTCGAGGATTACGTATCCTTACTTCCCCTTGCCGTTCTAACTCGCCCCGCGAGCCACGCAATTAACAGTTGCAGCGCTCAGTCTCAAGACAGCTGATATTACGAAATTTATAAGGCACTCCCTAATATCCGAAAGTTCATACCGAAATAACTCCTTAACATATATTTTTACACGTTAACAATATATATTTAAATATCATTAAAATTCTAATAAATTAATTATATGTCAAGGAATTGTTTCACTAAGTTTTTTTTTAGGCAATAGGAAACGCATTACAGATTTCGCGAAGTTTTAATGGTCCTGAACCCCCGCGACTGTCAGTTGCGCGGCTCGCGAGGCGAATTGAAGCAGCAAGGGGAATATAGGCGGCGTGACTTTTGAAAATCGCCTCGTTTGTATAAAATTATTCTCATCTCGGTGAGATATCGCTTTTAAGATGATTCGATCCCCGGAAGTCCCGTATTTGCATATGAATCAAGCGAATTAATGCAGGCGTGCTCTATGATATAATCAACGATATGATTTATCGTTTTTATAATAATCACGTAATAGATTATAGCTACACGCTATGAACACACATCGGTAGTAGGTTCGCGCTGAATGCTGTACACTTGCTGCTTATTCATTCCGAATACGATGTTCGTAACGCTCGAGTCGAGCGATCCGATCGACCCAGTTGATTTCTCCAAGGGATTTTTTGATAGATAATGAATTACTACAACTTCAAAGAGGAACACCCGGAGATACATCAGCAAATGAACATGAAGGAGATGAAGTACATAGGCGACGACGACGTCATCACGGTGCCGCCCTACAGGACCCAGTGCAGCAGACGCATGATTATCTATCGCATGGGCAACTGGAACCCGGGCAAATACCCCATCGAGGACGTTTTCAAGGCTACAGTCATCGTGCTCGAACTGGGCGTCCTCGAGCCCATCGCGCAAATTATGGGTGGTATTGTAATTTTCGATCTGAAGGACATCACTATGGCGCACGCATGGACCGTCACGCCTCAGGTATGTCGTGAACGTACATCGATAGGAAAGGAAACTGAAAATGCGAGAAGACGATGCACGAGAATTATATCGTAATTTTTACGTGAAAATCACAATTTTCACATTACATTCTCTCGGCTCTATTCTTACTCGCGCGGGGAATATTCGCTGAAATCCGATGGATCACGGATAAGAGCGATAAGGGGGATGTAAAGGTTAACGCGACACTACGTATTAAGGATGTAACGATGCGAGACGTGGATGAACTTCCAGGTGGCGAGCATGATGCTGTCTCTGATGGTGACCTCGTTCCCCATGAAGGCGCACGCGATACATATTCTGCACCAGTCGTGGATCTTCGACGCGATCTTCGCGGTCTTCAAGCCGCTGCTCGACACCAACATGCGTAACAGGATATACTTCCACGGGAACAATTACGAGAGCCTGCACCAGCACATCTCGCCCGAGTACCTGCCCAAGAAGTACGGCGGCACGAGGGACGAGATTCCCTATTACAAATGGATCGAATCCTTGGTTAAAGATCCGAAAATCGTCGAAGAGATGAACAAGGTGGGCTACGTCAACGCGAACGAGGTCCTCGAGTGCTTCAATATCAAGTGACCGAGACTCCAGGGTCGTTCTCGTAAGATTTCACAAGAAATTACCGCGAAAAAACGCGCAGTCATTATGCAGAAACGCGAGATACTGATCATCCGACGTGACGACGAAGGACGCGTATAATCGTCTCTCGCAATTCCGTATAATCTTCCGCACGCCATCACGGCAACTATTGTAACCCGTATATTTATATTACCATTGTCGTTTGCGTTTATATTATATTATGTTCATGTATTAGCGAGTAACGGACGTTTATAAAATAACGCTGTCACGAACGCCTACGAAAGTGCTATCAATAAATGAAGAAACGATACATTTCTCGCGCTGTCGCGCGGATTACAACGCGAGGTCGATACACCGCGATTGCAATTTTCATCCCTCCGACACGCCCAGTGGCGTAAACAGCGAGCAATAAGAATCCTTTTGTCTCTCCGCACGCTTCTCCCACGTGATGAGCTCCGGCTCTACGCCGGGAGAGGCCGAGCCGCGCGATCGAACGCAGGCCCGATTTCCTTCCCGCAATTTATCAACCGTCGCAATTGACTATCGGGAAACGATCCATAGCGCGTTCCTTGCAACGAGTTTAGGCGCGCGCGCGTTATCGATCAGTTGCGAATCGGACAGGCCGCTCGCCAATTTCTCTCCTTTCGCAATCGTAACGAACGAACAAGTCTCACGAGCCGTGACTTCGGGAATCGATCGGGGGAAACTCGCGCTTCCGGCGATAAAACCTTGTGACGATAATACGCGCCTCGAGGTAAGAACAGCGCCTTTCCGGCAATAAATGAGTTGTTATGTAAGAAGAAGAGGGAGGGTAGAGGCGGAACGGTGACTCGGCGGATGGAGAGGAGCGACTTGTTAAGAACAAATACGGAAGATTGGGAGCGAGTCGCTGAACCGCGCATTCCTCGAGCCGATATCGAATAACTACATATTTACTCTTACCTTTGCCGAACATTGAGTGTAAGTCGTATGCACACACACACACATACGCAATGTAACTTTCGCGAAAAGAAGTCACAAGTTCACAAAATTGGCGACAAAGTCTCCGGCGAGAAACGTGCACGCGCTCCTCTCGATTGACGCTCAAATGCCTCTCGAGAGGCAAATTCCTCTCGAGACACACGGCAGAGATATTAATTACTCGCGATCCTCGAGCAAATTCTGTCCCTAATTCGATATTTCTCTCTGATATCTGCGGTCGAGAGAAAGCGGCGCGACTTTCGATGCGTCCGGTGCAATTACAACGCTCGGAGATGCTCGCTGAGTCGAAGCTTCCATTCATTTCAACCGCGACCTCATCGCTCTTCTCTCCACTTCTCTCGGATCGTACGATCACGCGCGATCATGCGAACGTTCCTTCACATCCGCGGTTTCGATTATTCGGACTGATAAAAAAACGTCCAGGTTGATACTTGACTCCAGAGCTCTCGTTCGAGCGAGAGGAGCGGCCGCGGACTTGCCCAACGCTCGCCTGGCTTGAAACGAGAGCGCGTTATTCGCTCGGGGGATGAACTCGAGATGGAATCAGGAAGGTAAGTCTGCGCGAGGTGCGGCTAGGTCGATCGGTAGGTAGGTAGAACCGTGAAGGAGGCGCAAGGTAGAGCCTGGCATCTACTGCTGGGCTTTGTGGTGGTTGATATCGACCCGAGTTGGAGGGTCGTGTGGCAGTCAGGATCGCAAAGCGCACGCCTGGACGGGAGCGAAGAGGAGGGCGGCGGGACAGGGTGCGCAGGGGAGCGAAACAGACAGGGAGAGAGACGGCGGCGAGAGGGTGATGACGAGACGAGCGAGGTGGTGGAGTACCTCCGTTGGTCGCGCGCGGAGGAGAGAAGAGAAACTTCCACCGGCGGTAGTAGCAACCCGGTTAGTACACCCCGCGTGCGCGCGGCTGCAGGTGTTGCATCCCGAGAGAGAGAGAGAGAGAAGCCCGTCCCGGTTGACCCCGTGTGAGTGTGAGTGCGTGAGTGCCCCCCTGGCGGTCCGAGTGCGTGCTGGAAGATCGCGAGTCGTTCGAGCGGCTGCTCGTGATCCTGGACGTGTCTCCGGCGTGTTCCCGACGTTCGACTCGAGGGACTCCGCGACGACCTCGCCCTGACCGCGGTGACTCGCGTCTATCAGCTGGAATTCCGTTCGTGCATCTTCCGACCACGGCGCTCCATGTGCATCACCTGTGAGGAGGAGGAGGAGGTAGCTGTGACCGAGCTCCGGTCGTCTGCGTAGAGGAGGCGGACGCGGAGATGCAGTAGGGTGTAACGAGAGAGAGAGAGAGAGAAAGAGAGCGAGAAAAAGGCGGAAAAATGTGCGGGGACGGTGCGCGTTTAGAGGACGACGAGGACCGTTACACCGGCGTGCTGCCGCAACGGCCGGACACCTGCAACGAGGACTCTTACCTAAGATCGGGCAGGCCGTCCAGCCTGTTCCGGACAAGTTTCAGCAGTGCTCGGCTGGAAACGCTCTACCGCGCCTCCTCGCTCCAACAGCGTCGCGGCGGCCTCCAGTGCTTCCTGATGTCGGCGATTCTCTACGGGATTTACACGGTGTCGTCTCCCGACCCGGAGCTGCCGTCGCGCAGCCTCACCGCGGTGTTCCTCGGCCTGAACCTCGTTCTGCTGGTCTGGGCCAAGCACGGCACGAGGAAGAAGGAAGCGCAGTCGGCGTGGACGTGGACGGCGGCGCCGTACTTCGTATGGCAGCTGTGCACCGTCGAGCTGCTCCTTCAGCTGTTCGTCAAGAACACCGACGTCACGCCGAGAGACGGCCTAGGTTGGCTGCTGCTGTTCCTCTACCTGCTCTTCGCCACCTTGCCGCTCAGGCTATCCCACTGCGTGTTCCATGCGTGCGGCACAGCGCTCACGTACATCTTCATCGTCGTCGGCCTCTCCAAGGCGCCGGAGCAGATACCATACGATGTTCTGGTAGGTAACTCTCTTTCCCGACTCGGAGAGTCTAGTCAGCACGAATCTCTCGGGTCTGGAGCATCGGGGAATCGTGCAACATCGGCTCGGCCGATCCTCCGAGAGCAGGGCTGCCTGCAAACTCCCGCTCGAGGTGATGCTCGAGAGAGAATTGATCGGCGAGGACGTCGGGGCTCGCAAACTACCAGCGGATTCGTCGGTCGGCGAATCCTCTATCCCCGATGAAGGGATTTTTCAAATTGGACCGACTGCTCGAAGGTCCCTCCCAACAGCGCGAAACACACACACACACACACACACACGCACTCTCTCTCTCTCTCTCTCTCTCTCTTTCGCTCTTCGACGCGTTTAATCCGCGCGAATCGGTCCTGCGAGCGCTCGCGTAATCTTCGCGCCGCGTGACCTCTTTCCATTAATAGCGCCCTACGGGGAGCAATTAAAAATAACTCAAATACTCATATACACCGCAATCTATATTTAATGAGTCAGACCCTTCGGTCACGCCTAAAAGCGGCGATAACGAGTTTAGAAGGCATATAAGCGCGCCGCATCGAAGAGGCGAGCGCCTTTCGGAGGAAGAAAACAACACCGGACGTCAGAAGGAGACGGTTCTCGAGCATCTCGCGTAACGAACGACTTCTTCAACGAGAGAGAGAGAGAGAGAGTCAGCCGTGCGGCTGACGCACGAGCGCAATCGTGCGCGCGCGTGACTTGAAAAAATAAAAGCGTAACACGCGGCGCGTGTATTAATTGCACGCGAGCAAGGGGTGAAACACTTTCCGATACGCGCGCAGGGTAGAAACGACGGCGTTGTCGACTTCGACAAACTAATTCATTGTCAGCCGACGCAGAGACCGGCGCGTGCAACAACATCGATCCAAGTTCAACGAGGCGTATCGGCACTACTTGTACGAATACGCGACAGTGTTCGTTCGAGAGCAACCGCGTAAAAAAGAAGGAAAGAAAAGGATAGAAAAGGACGACGATTCACCGGTACGAAAATATGATTCTTCGAAAAGAAGTTGGCCACGTACGTTTCGTAAAAGGCCACGCCGGCGACGTCTTGAGCGACGTATTTAGCAGCCGCTACTATTAATTGCAAATTATACTATATTTGATGATAACTCTTGACCTTCGACGCGGCGCACTTTGACGTTCGCCGTAACCGACGTGAGCTACGGTGCATTTGTCGCATCGATAGGTCGCACCAGGCATATGGTGACACCATAAATGCGCATTTTTCCGTTAGCCGCGGCTTTTTGCACCACCATTCGTTGATTCGCGATAATTTCAATCATCTACGCGTTCACGGGGAGAACGGCTCTTTGCGCGGCGATACAACGTTCGCAAAAGAAAAAAAAAAGAAAGGTACAGTCGCCGCGAGATCGCTTCACGTTCACTTCATATCCCGGTCGCGTTGTGTCGGCTTTCAATTAAATTAAGACACGTCGATCATTTTCATCGTCTGCGCGCTAATCTCGCGCGCATAGACGCGTCGATTTGACGGGCGTCAATTAATGCGACGGTACAATTCGGACAGCCGGCCGAATTGAATCGTCGTGCGAGCTGAAAATCGCTACATGCTACATGTCGTACCCACCAGGTGGTCCCACTTTATCGATCACCGGTACGCAATGTGATATCACCGTTGAAGCAGTAATAGCATTCGCGTCGCTGTGCATCGCCGGGAAAGTTGTATCGCCGGGACACCTTTGTTTCGCGGGCGATACTGAGCGAAACCGAGTCGCGCATCGTCCGCCTCGCGTATTTCGCGAATGCGCGGCTTCGCGCGCGTCGCAACGACAGGAGGCATTTCGGAAACCGCGGCGGATTCCCGGGCACGGTCTGCTTTGTCCCACCTCTTTGTTATGAAAATCCATTCGATGGTGAAAAATAGCACACGGAAGGCGCTCGAATCAATGAAAGGAGGATCCTTGTACGGCAGAATCGGACGGAGTCCTTCCGGGTAATTCTTTGTCGAAACAACAATCCCGATCGATACGTTCAGCGTGAGAATACCGATGCGATACTGGAGGATTCGAACTTGTGGGGGATTCGAACGATTAGCTGCGTTGATATCGTGTGGTAAACAACACGGTGCATCGGCCGAGGCGTCCGAACTTTCGGCAGCGAATATCGTGTGAAGGCGAAAACTGAATGTAGACGCGCGCCACGTGACTCTGGTCGTTAGTAACACTCGAGTAGAGTTCGGTCAATGGTAGTTTAAAATAGAGAGTGTGACGAAGATAAAGGTACACGTAATGAGAGCCAGATAGAGCGAAAGAGAGCGGGAAAGAGAGAGAGAGAGAGAGAGAGAACGGCGCTGCTCAGTGATGCGAGAGGTTGCCTTTCGATACGCGACACTCAATGGTTTTTCACCGGGAATAGCGACTGCCTTTCGACCGACACAGCGGAATATTGTCCGGAAGACTGACCCCGCACGATCGAAATATCAGCTGTGTTTACGGTCGACGGGAAATTAAGTAAAATATTCACTTCTCCGGCCGTGACGAATCTGTACTTATCTTTACGGACGACGTAACTTGACCGACCGTCGAACGGTTCATTCGTGAAGAAAAAGGTACGAAAATATATTCGGAACGACGCGATCTGTCACGTGTGGGCGTTTTTCCGGGGGATTTTTCGCAGAGGAGAAATGACGGTATCTACGCATTAAATGTACGAACGGTGACGTTTCCGGTGTCGCCGACGGTCGTCTTGAAAATACAGCCGTTAACAAATTTGCCGAGTCGCCGTTGCTTGATCACTCGCGATGAAACGAAGGCCCCGACGAACTCGCGGTTGGTTCTCGCGTCGCCGGCGAGCGATCTCATCCGGAAACGACTGTAAATCAGTTTCGTAAAAACCTCCTGTAGATCCTGACGGTGACACTCTCGGCCGGCGCCGCTGTTTTGGGTGCTTCCAGCTACTGCCTGGCGGAGTTCCAGCAGCGCCGGGAGTTCCTGGAGACCAGGCAGAGCCTGGAAGCACAATTGATGTTCGAGGAGCAGAGCACGGAGCAGGAGCGACTGCTGCTCAGTGTCCTGCCGGAGCACGTCGCGGTCATGATGCGGCAGGACCTCGGCGCCTCCCTCGACACGCAGTTCAAGAAGATCTACATGTCCAGGCACGAAAACGTGTCGATACTTTATGCCGACATAGTCGGCTTCACCGCGATCTCGTCGACCTACAGCGCCAGCGAGCTGGTCAAGATACTCAACGAGCTCTTTGCGCGATTCGACCAGCTCAGCGAACGGTACTCGTCGATTCTTATTCCCGTCGTCCTTGAAACCTCGATCCGTCCGATTTCAGACGAGGACGATATTTCGCTTCCCGTCAATCGCTACGATTCCCTACGACCACCACGACGTACTCGCGCACTCGACTTCGTGGGTGTTGAACGTGTATCGTCGAGTTCAACACAGTTGCCCCTTTACCTTCGAGTTATATCGTCGCGCGTTCGCTCTATCGATCCTGCGAGAAAAGTACATCGCGCGCGAATTGAGAAACGCTGTTCTAGGTCGTAGATCTATATCGGAATCTATTAAGCGGGGCTTCGCGTGTCATTGAATGCTAATCGTAATTTTAGTAAAATGCTAGGATTCCGTAACACGCGCGTTCCATTTCCGCTCGGGAGGGGGGGGGGGNGGGGGGGGGGGGCAACGAAAATTCCCGAATCGGCGTGACGACGGGATTGATTTCATCAGTGAATTCACCCCGATTTTGTCTTCGGCTAACCGACTCCGTAAATCCCGCCGGAGAAGGAGGTTCTCCTCGAGGACACTGGCAATCGATATCCCCGGGGACGTTTTCCCCGTCGCCGTGCCGAATGCACTTTGCAGCTTATGTGACCGTCGACGCGCAGTATCGTAGCATTTCTTCCCCATTATCGGCTAACACCTTCGCGAAACAATTCGGTTCTCCCGTTGGAAAAGCTATTGGTAGATCGCGCGCGGGTATTTGTACGAAGTGAAACTTTAAAGGAAAGGAAAATCGGCGAGAAAGGGGCGAAAAATCGAAATATATATTACGCGTCGTACAGATGCGACGAGTTCCTCAGCTGTCAATCTCAGTTTCCCATTTACCGGTAAACGAATACTTCTGGCACCTTTCGCGGAAAATAATATATATTTGTAGAAACGTGTCTCTGGAATTATACGACAGTTTGAACGGCAATTCCTCGCTTCACTTTCCACGTAAACACCATTCGAGAATGCTCTTCGACACTTTGCCGCGGGTGCATTTCCGCGGATGCGATTACTTCGATTCGAGTTTCTCCTTTCGGATTAAAGAAAAAAACGGAGATCAGGGATATACTCGTCGATCGACAAATAGGTAACGGAGCAATTTGTGTGAAACAAACCTATTCGTAGATACGAGCAGTTGCGCATCAAGATCTTGGGGGACTGTTACTACTGCATAAGTGGTGCACCCGTGGAGAGGCCAGACCACGCGGTCCTCTGCGTGCATATGGGGCTCTCCATGGTGGAGGCGATCAAGTATGTTCAACAGACGACAAACAGTCCCGTCGACATGAGGGTGGGCATTCACACGGGTGCGGTGCTCGCCGGGGTGCTCGGACAGAGACAATGGCAATTCGACGTCTACAGCAAGGACGTCGAGCTAGCGAATAAGATGGAGAGCAGTGGCATGGCCGGGTAAGAGAAGCTGGAAATACGCCGAATTCGGAAATACCGATAGATCGCTTTCCCCGCCCTTGAGAATTTATCGCGAACTTCCGGACTTGATTCTTTACTCGGTGCCGAGTATATTCAACCTGCGTGGGAGACGCGTTTATTAACTTGTTCCCTTCCGCGAAAGTAATTTGCGAAAGTAAGACTCGCCGATCGATAGGCGGATGTATTAGCGCTTTACCCGCTCGCTCCGCCAATTAATTTTATTACCTTTTAATTCCACCGTAGAATCTACTAGATAAGAGTTATCGTCTAATTGGGTGTTGTCGCAATTGCACGCGATGCGATTTCCCGTTGAAGCGTCCGCCGGGACCGCGCGTCGCGAATGCATAAATAAATAAATGCTTCAAGGAGGGTACACATCTCGAACGCGACGCTGAGCTTCCTGAACGGCGAATTCGAGGTCGAGCCGGCTCACGGCGAGCATCGGGAAGAGGCGCTCCAAAAAGCTGGCCTTGTCACTTACTTTATAGTAAGGGCCTTGAAGCCGTTTAAGCCGGCGGTGACGAAGAGTCTGGCGTCGCTGGCGGACGCGGAAAATTCGCGGAGGACAATGGAGAACGCGCCGGACAGTAGGAACAATAAGGAGGACTCGGAGGAGTTTCGGCAACGGCTGAGAAAGAAACTCGACAGAGGTAAAATCGCGGCCGGTTCGCCTCTCGCGGTTCGATCGAGGCACCTTCGAGCGGTATCGAGTCGAATTCAACGAGATCTCCGGCTAGAAAGGATTAAGGACGAAAGATTGTCTCGTTCGAACTCGGTAAGCGGCTTAAAAATACGCGCGCATGCGTGCTCGCACGCCGTTCTCGACGGGCGTCGCAATTATCGACGCAGAAACTGATTACAATCGAGACTCGGGAGCAAGCTAGTTCACATTCGCTAGTACACGTAGCTACGCAACGAGCGTCGATGAAACTGCGAATGGAAAGTACACCTTCTCGAACCACGTTCGAATCTAAATCCACAGACAGGTCCGTGTGCGAAGGGAAGCCGAGGATTCGTCTTGCCGAGTTCGAAGGACGATCTCACCCCTCGATTAGAGGGCCTCTCTCTCTCTCTCACTCTCATGCTTGCGCAGAAAATCTCGAAATTCGCCAGAAACATATTTCTCAGGTGCCTCCGCGCGGGTAAATAGATACGAGAATGAACTTCAGGTCGAGGACTGCAAGCGGTCGCTAATCGCCGGACATCCGGTCGTCCTATTAATAACTCAACCTTAAATATGACGTCAGCGTATAAACACTCGTAGGTGGTGGCACCGACCTGAAATGTCACGCCTCCTGGTTGACTCTGCGGTTCAAGGATCCGAAGGTAGAGACGGCCTTCCACAGCGCCGAGGAGGCTTTCTCACCCCTCTCGCTGTTCGGCGGACCCCTGGTGACCCTCTGCGCGGCTCCCGTCTGGAGGTTTCAACCCTGGGGACCGTTCACGTGGGGTGGCGCCGGGGTAGTCGCCCTCTTCGGCGTCGTGTTGGCTGGGGCGACCTGTCTAGGCAGCGCTGTCAGGGCGACGTGGCTCAGAAAAACCCTCGCAATCTTGATGGCATTCTCCCTCACGGAATTTCTGCTGTTAGACATGGTACGAGCTTGGTTAGTTGCTTAATCGATACTTGTTCCTGCAGGCCGATTGTCTGTACGAGAGATCGAGACCGCTTATCAATTCGCTCACTTCGTATTTCACAAGCAGAATCTAGTTTCTTCCTACGCGGGTTTCTCCTCCGATTCACACCCCTCGGTTATCTTTTTCCAAACGTCATACACGATGCGGTTGTTCGTTTCAATTTCGCAGTCTTCGATACTTTCGACTTCGCTACTTGAGAAGATATTCAATTCGTCCGTCTATAAATATTATTCGCGTCTCGGGGAGCTTTCGAACACGATTCTCTCGAAGCGAGCGGTCTGCGCATTATCACGTCTCATTGTCTCATTTCGTTCGAGTGTAGAGTAACTGTGCGATCATCACCGACGTCGAGCCACCACCAACGAACTCGACAAACTGGACTCCACGGTGCCCGTATCCTTCTTACTACTCGTACATTGGCGTCCTCGCGCTGGTCGCAATCTCGATGCCGACGTATCTCTGTTACTTGTACAAGGCGTTCCTGATGTACATCCTTGCCGGCGGACAGTGCTGCTACAACATAATGTTCCTCACACCGACCATCGACAGGGAGGATGCGATGGCAAATATTGGACGGGAGGTTCGTTTCCCTCTGAGATACTCGCTGTCAGCCATACTGCTCATCATCGCGACCGCGTTGGTCATCGTGGCGAGATACGTAAGTGCGAAACCTCGCTGTCTTTCTCATCCTGTTAGCGATTCGTAAACGCAACGGTAATCATAGGTTCACCGGTCAAAAATAATAGAGAGATAGTGAGTTTCACTCTTGAAAAAAATAAGATAATGAGTCGAATGAGCCAGAGGGCGAGGTGAAAGCGTACACTTCTGTAATGCCAAAATTCGCAAAAGAAAAGTAGAACTGAAGGAAGATGAAGGAGTTAAAAGTAAAAACGAGACACAGGAGATGAAAGATAAAGCTCTGATGCATTTTCAGCCAAGCCGATCTTTCGTAAGGTGGCGTAATGTGATCGAATTTCCTAATATCATATGAACTCTCGAAAGCAAGTCGTTTCACGGTATATGGGATTTTAGGTATCAAAGTTTCAAGCGAGAACTTAACAGCAACGTCAAAGTAGATTTTCGCCAGTCTGATGGCCACCTAAGTAGGCGCAAACTATCCTCGAGAGAGTCAAAATAGTATGAAACTTTTGATCCGGGCGGCATTCGATGTGAGGCATTCGCACGTGTGAGAAGCCCGACGAGGGCCTCGATCGAATTGCGAATGAACGTTTAATGGAACGTTTAACGGCGAGATACGACGTCAGCCACTTGGCGTCCGCACAAATCAACTTGCGGGTGCGTTTACGGCACGCGAGAACGATCCCCTCAAGGGCGCGCAGAGTACGTCGATGAAAGAACAATCAATTCTCACGTGGCCGTAAAATCGCGTCGGCGGCTGCGATTCATTCCGCGAAGAAGAGGCGCGTTGAAGCGGATATCGCGAATTGAATCGCGAGCGCCTTAAAGCGCTACCCTTTCTCCGGAAATTGAAGACTTTCTATTACGTATCCCGGGAAAATGTATGGCTCTGATGACTCCCCTGTCCCGCGAGGGTGAGATCTCTCTTCTCCGTTTTATCGCCGTGCGATCGCGCTTCGATTTGCGTATCGGCGAATTAAGTCGGACGGTGCCGCAATTTTCCCGAAATAACCGAGCGCGATCGTCGGGCGCGCGGAACGAAAACATAATCCGCTCGCATCCGGCACGGTTCGATTGGAAAATTGAACCTCGATTAATTTGCCCGTCGAGTGGGCTTTTCACGGCGCGCGCTGAATGACGCTCCGCCCGTCCGGCACGATCGTCCATCTAGCCGTCGTTGAAAGCATCGACCGGGAGAAAGACGAAAGCGATTTCACGGGATTTTCATCGTAACGAGACATTTCCTTTCGGCCCGTGCTGTCGCGCGGATGCAGCTCGCGCACGCGTTTTACGAAACGGGGACGATTTTGCTCCGAGCGGAGAACGAAAGCAACGATTGGTCGGGTTGACGAAGGCAAGCCGTAATTTGCAATTTACAATGTCGATTGATCGTTATTCATTTTATCAGTTAGTTTTTAACTGGTCGAGATGCGCGAGAAACAGGTTCAATATTGTTTAATCGCACACTGATGCCCGGGACATCTATTTACGTTATTTTCACGAGCGAAACGCTCGTTACGAGGTGGGTAGAACGCGTAAGGAACTTTGACGGGCGATTCGATATTCGATAACGTGTCGCGATTGCATAGGCTGAGAAGGCGCGAAGGATGCTGTATCTGAGAGGACGAGAGGTAATCGCGCAGAAGGAGCGTGCGGCGGACATGAAGCGGAGGAACGGCATGCTGATATACAATATCCTGCCGCCGCACGTGGCCGTGCATTTTCTCTCAAGCGCGA
Organism: Dinoponera quadriceps; assembly: GCF_001313825.1. NCBI lineage: Eukaryota > Metazoa > Arthropoda > Insecta > Hymenoptera > Formicidae > Dinoponera > Dinoponera quadriceps. The sequence continues at coordinate 964,075 of NW_014555200.1, read as the reverse complement.
AGCATCACGACGACCTCTACAGTCAGAGCTACGCCGAAGTCGGTGTGTTGTTCGCCAGTATACCGAATTTCGCGGACTTCTACACCGAGGAGACCATCAACAATCAAGGACTCGAGTGCTTGAGGTTCCTGAACGAGGTCATCTCCGATTTCGACGCCGTGAGTCCCCAATGATTGACGTTAGCTTGTCCGAAAGTTTCGCTCCGCGAAATTTGCTAAACAGCGACAAATTCGCCCCCTTGTACACAAACACAAGTGCGATTATTTGCGCAAATTATTACCCTCTCGCATCTGTCTTCACGCTCGAGTCATTTCCGCTCACCGTCGACTTCATATTCTTCCCGGACAGATTCTTGATCAGAATAAATTCAAGGATACCATTATCAAGATCAAGACGATAGGATCAACCTATATGGCTGCTTCGGGAATTACCGAGTCGGTCGTGTCGGAGGACGGTCCCCGATGGGGCCATCTCTCCACTCTCGTGGAATTCGCCCTGGAGCTTAAGAAAGCCCTGTCGAGCATCAACGAGCAAAGCTTCAATCATTTCGTTCTGAAAATGGGCATCAATCATGGGCCGGTGACCGCTGGAGTCATCGGGGCGAGAAAGCCTCATTACGACATTTGGGGTAACACCGTCAACGTCGCGTCGAGGATGGAGAGCACAGGAAAAGTCGGCTGCATTCAGGTATCGTAACAATCAGCGAGATATGTGTCGCTGACTCGATATTCTATAAAGAAATGCTTATAATTATTATTGAAAAATAAATATATATATGTATACTACGTGATAAATGAGAGGAAATATCCACAGGTGACCGACGAAACGCGGCGGATCCTGGAGCCGTTCGGCTTCGGCTTCGAGCAGCGAGGTCTCGTCGACGTAAAGGGCAAAGGACAACTGTTGACGCACTACCTTATCTCCAAAGACGGCGTGTCTCTGGACCTCGACAGTGATCTTCCCGTCGAGCCTACCCATCCTATAATCTACCAGTAATATACTCGAAGGCTCTAATTTGAACGAGAAAAGTCACGACCTCTCTCGAGAGGTGTCAGATCGAAGGTTGAGGTTCCTTCTGCATCCTCGGGTCGCTTGATCGACGACGAGCGAGAAGAAGCAGGAGCTGACGAACCACGATCGTCTTTGTATCGACCGAACGGTTTTCCTTCAAGAGCGTTCGGCGAACTAAACGTAATGTCGTAGAGAGCTCTCTAAATGTGTTAGCATCCTCGTGTCTCGGAAGGAGGGAACAGCACGCGAAGGAAGATGTTTTGAACGGACAAGTCGGGCGGGACCGACTTGGTGAAGATCGTTTTCGAGTGTCATCGTGCGTCGCCATATTGCCAAGTCATCGTTGACGGATCGATCGATTAAGTTGAAGAGAGAAGAAACACACAGCCGCCGGTGACTGTTCACCGTTCACGTCTAACGTTTACACGCGCAAACTCGCGAAAGAGTCGCGACCTTCTCTCTTCGATGCCTTTCTTAAGGAAGGCGAAAATTGCACAAGCCGCTGGCCCCTCGCGATTTTCGTCCGATCTGAGACTCGTCGCCGAGAAAGAAGCGTCGCGACCGTGCTGTCCGCATTCACAGCGAGGCTGTGTCGAATTCGTACAGGGTATATCCGAAACCAAACGTAGTAGATTTAGAGGAAACTGCGCGAGCTGAAATCGTGTGGAACGATACTTTGATGCCACCGTGTAAATAACGCCGTGCGGGGAAGAACACGCGCGGAATATCCCCTCGAAGTAAACGTACAAATAATCACTCCGTTTGTGGCGAGTCTCGTATACTCCGCTAAGTCTGATTTCTCTCTCCAAGTCGCATCGGTCAGATGCTTGGTTGCCGACGTGCATGTTGTGCGAGAATAATTCGCGGATCCTATCAGTGTCGGACGACCTCCCATCGATACTAGCAATAACTTAAGGGAAGAGAAAGGGAGAGAGAGAGAGAGAGAGAGAAAGCGAAAAACTCAAAAGAGCGAAAGTAAAAATGTTAAGGAAGTAATTCAAAGGAAGTACAAAGTTATATCTGTTTTCGTGTCTCACCGATTTAGATCACCGGCGTTCGTACATGACACAATCTATCGTTCATCCGATTACAAATCGCTCGGAGCAGAGGAATAGCGATTACGAGAGATAGACGATTTAACAAGCGGCATCTTCTTAGAAACTTAGAACTGTATTTACCTTCCGGACTAGCCTCCGGACACACATCATCCGTAGGACGCACACTCGTGCGAGATACATCGAAGAGATGCAGTATGTGTACAACGGAAGCACTTGGCGAAACAAGAGAATAAAAAGGCGGAAGAAGCAAAGAAGAAAAAAAATCACAAGACCATAAACGTGCGCCGTAAATTAGAAAAACAGAAGAAGAAAGGGAGAAAAAAAGACCATCACCGATACGGTAATAATTTATTTTTCTACAGTCGCCGAGTTTATCACAGACCAAGATGACTCGAGTACGTAAAACGCACACGAGGAGAAGCTTGAAGTGGTTTTCTACTGACTCTTTCGTTACGTTTCGACGGCGCACATACCGCTTTATCGCAACACGAAATACATAGGTCTCTGTTGCGCGTGTTTGGGAGAGCATCTTCTATTCGATCTTGGTCTCAAATTCGGCTAGAAATCGAATCAGAGGTGCAGCGTTGAAGATCGCACGCTATTCGCGGCCGCGTTGAATGTAACGAGAGGGTTGCGAGAGAATATATGAGAGAGAGAGAGAGAGAGAGAAGGAAAAGAAGAGAGTACAATGAAGAATTGAATAGTATCAAGAACACACACACACACACACACACACATACATAAGGAAGCCACGGCCTAAAAGCGCGAGGCGAAGCTGAAGACAGATCGAACGAATCGTTCCAAGAAGAAATGCGATACATTTCAGGATCGCTCCACGAATCGCATCCTTCTATTTCCGGTCGATTTCTCGTCCGCGTAATTGCAACAAATACACATACACACGTACACATAGTTTCCGTGAGTCGATCGATCGATATGCAAGCAGAGAGGGTGAAAGAGCGATTGATACGTGGCACAAGTTTTCCTTCGTGAAAAATCAATCGATCGAAGGAGAAATTTACGTCCGAAGTTAATCTTTGCGATTTTGCAAAGTTTCATTCGGCATTGTTTTCCACGAGGCCGTCACGCGGATAACGACGACGACGACGACGATGGGAGACGCGCAGAACGACCCGAGCGAAAGAACGCGTACATAGTCGTGTAAGGGAAATATATCACTGTAGATACCTTAGCACACCTTAGATGTGACAAAACGGGCTCGAGGAACGAAGGGGGATATTTGAGTCGTGAAACTTTCATATTTCCTAGCACGACAAGCGGACACACGCGTGAAGAGAGGAAGATCAAAGGGTGATCGCGGAATTAGACGAGAAACCCCATTCCTGCGAAGTCTCGGCGAAGTGATAAATAGCGCCTTCGCCTACGAGAGAGAGAGAGAGAGAGAATATTTTTGTTTTCACAAAGAAGCGCCATTCTCGCGATTCATTCGTCGAGATCCGAAGGGTGCTGCGCGCTGAATTCAAGACAGGCTTTTGATCACGCTACGTCAGGTTGGCTCGAGACGCGCTTCGAAATTGTGGTCCTAAGCTCGCCTCGGGACGAGAGACGACCAGGATATTGAGATGATGTGACGACGTCTTATGAAAATAACTTGCAAATAAGACGAGCTTAAACACAACAGAAGCTTGGCCTAATAAAGCGCTGATGCGAGACTACGAAGCCGCGAGTAACTTAGCATAAATTCTTTCGCGAGAGAGATAGAGAAAGAAAGGGAAACAAGATGACGATCGAGAGCAATCCTCCCGAAACTCAGTTTAAGTTCCAAATACGAATGAGCCTGCGAATCTCTGTTCTGGAGCGGGACACTTCGTCGATTATCGATTCAGTTGTTTCGCAAAGCTGGTTCGCGAATCAAGTCCATTTCTTAAGCTTCTAGGTTCGCGCCGATCGAGGAGACGAGCGGCGAAGTGTTAGCGTTAAAGGAACAACATTAGTATCTTTGTAAATAAACTTCGAATTAGAATCCTGTGAATTCTGTGAATTCTGTGAAAGTAAAGCGAAATTAATGGAAGAACGAGATCTCCGATCTCTTGACTGCCTGCGACTTTCCCGAAACCTTCCAATTTTCAATCGCTCGCTAATTACATGGTCATCGGTGTCTCGCCGTCGAAACGACTCGGTTCAGGACCAAATCGGGGGGTAGGATTAAAAGGATCCACTGTAGCACATTTTTTTCCGATTCTTTTATTGTTTCTTCTTGCGTCTCGAGGGGAGGGGAGAGGCTAATACCTCGAAATGGAACGACCGAATGGAGGTAGTTTCGATACTTATGAGCGTAGCATCGACTATTAGAGTCGGGAAACGCTTTCATACGATCCATCTTGGCACGATTAGATTCAACGCGCGATAATTTACGTCGAATCGTTCCATTTTCGCGGCACCGGCTAACATTCGACGGGACGAAAGGGGACGCAAACGAAACACTGTAAGTATCGCGAAAACGTATACCGCCGGAAGTTTCAAGTTCGTGTGAAACTCGACCTTGTCACGCGCTCGTCCTGCCTTGCCCGATTTACAGTGTCGGGGGTAGCGCTTTATTAATTACAATCCTTGTTCGTAGTAGAGGAAAGAAAATCCCACACGATATCTCATATTCATTCCCGATCAGTTTTGTTGTCGCTATGCGCAATTGAAAGGGAATTCTGAGCGTGGATCGGAATCGCGGGAAGGAAGGGATTTGTAGTTGGCTATGAATTCTACCGCGAGAAAAAGAACCGTTCTTTCGCTCTTTCTTTCTGAAGGAAGGTGTAGGGTTTTTTCCCCGACTCGTCTACAAAATCCTCGGGGCAGTATACGTCTCGCATATCGTTGCGAGATGTAAGGTAAGTACACCTTCGTCAGAATTTCGATCTGTCTCGGCGGCAGAATGCCGTCGCGAGATTAATTTTAAGTCTGACGTCGCATATCGTATATGTAAAGGGAGTAAGGAAGGAGAAATTCTCCTCTTCACGTAGAGTGCAGCAGCGTTACATATGTGTACATACGTTGTACAGAATACGATAGTTAAAAAAGGTAGAGTGCGGTAATTCCGCTATCCGCGTGTGTGACGCGTCTTGATTATTTTTAGAAATTTCGTTGCTTCGTACAAAGCATAACATCAAAGTAACGAAGATGCGCCTCCATGTAACGACCATAAATATTTATAATATATATGTGTATATACATACATATATATATATATATGTGTGTGTGTGTGTGTGTGTTTTATCATCCATAAAATATGGCCGACTAGGCTGTACGAAATAAATTCCGAGATGTTTCATCGGGCGTCTCTTCTGAGCTAATCGCTGGCTCAAAACGAAATCGCATCCTAGGACCTAGCAAAAATAAATGGTGACCTCCCGGAGAATCTCCTCAATGAAGAGAGGAGCACGTGTCAAGCGAGCCGGATTTATTTTTACTTGCTGACGTAACGATCGATGTGATACTTTATAAAAATACGCAGACACCTTCGACACGTCGGTCATCAGCTGGCGCACGGCGAGCGCGAGACCCGTTCGGTTATTGCGAGAGTTCGATTTAGTTTCAAGCCACGTTGCGCTTTAATTAAAGCATCGACGATTAGCTGCCTTCGGATTTTAACACGGCGCCGTTGTCGGAAACCGTTTAATTCTAGCGGAAAGTTTCGTCGTTTCCGATCGCGGAGGCTGGCTCCGCCGAGCCGCGCTTAACGTTAGAATAAGGTTACCGGGAACGAGGCTATCCGGCCGATTGTCACTGAGAGAAGTTAGGTAAAGCACTTGTGTAAAGACAGTCGCGGGGCGTCCCGGAGAATTCGTGAGATTATTATTATGCTCGCATGCACGTCCGTGCGGAGGAAGTGGTGACTCCGCGCGCGGACAAGGCGCTGCAAAGCAACGGGGCTTGGCCGGAGAAAGAGTCGAGGAATCTTAAGGCCAGTTTCACAATCTCCAATTAACTCAAGCGACCGGTTCGACCGTTATTTCTGGTCAATTCTGCTTAACGACGAATGCGATTGGTCAATCCCACTGGAATAATCAGCTGATTCAGTTAACCGGAGATCGTGAATTTGGCTCTTAGAGTTCGAAATCAAACAGTTGGACAGAACAATTGGAAAGACGCGGTCCCGGAGAGCACAGAAAGGGGTGAGCAAAGAATAACCCCCCTCCCTCCCCCCGTGTCTCTCACAAACCGTGTACATAGGCTGTACTTACGGTGTTGCACTTACATACGGAACAATACGCCGAGTTACCGCTGCAGGGCCACGTATGTGAGAGAGTGAGAGAGCGCACACGACAGTCCGGAATTCGTGCGCCTGTAACGACAACCTGGTATATTGCTGTGTACATGAGTGTAACACCCTGTATATGTATTTCTTCGCGAGGATTTACTCGGGTTAGATTCAGACGGTTTTAACCGGAGCGAAAGTTTGTCGTAACGTGGTCCAGTCAAGGTGAAATGCGCTGAAAATCAATGCGCATAGGACTTTGTCGTCTTGAATAGAGATCGCTATTGGTATTCGAGGACACTTCAGTAATCCCGAAAGTAGAATCGCTTCATTTATTTCGTTCGATTTCTCTCTCTCCCTCTCTCACTCTCTGTCCGCATCGGCAAAGTATCTACATTTGAGCCACAATTCAATCATGATTGAAATTTCAAACGTCCGCTCGAATGTCGCAATGCGTAATCGATTTCATACAGACGGTCCGAATGATTCAATCCGTCCATTGTTCCGTCATCGTCGCGTCGTTAAATTTCACTTCCATTTGAAACCGATCTTTATTAACTGCCCCTGCCGCTCCAGTTACCGCCTCTTTCATTCTCTCTCCCTCTCCCTTTCTCTATCTATCTCCATCTCTCTTTCCCTCTTGACGATTCGGTAAAATACAACACATTGAAGAGTCCTTTAACGAGTTCTCGCAACTCGAGTTATATCGGCGATAGCGATGCACCCGAAACTCTGTCTCACCTCGACGAGACTGGAGCACAAATTTGTATTCGTTAACGAGATGCCACGACTCGCAACTGCATTCGCCGGGATTTCATTCCGACGTCATCAATGCATCTCTTCGCCGCGCTTTCGCAAGTACACAATTATCTCTTAAGAAATATAGACCAGCTATATATAGACTCGTAGCAAATGGAGACGTAGATTTGACAACCTCTCTTATAAATTACAACCTCTCTTATATTACAACCTCTCCGCGCGTCCTCCCCATCGGAATTTTTTCTCGCCGCCAACCTGATACCATCCGCACGCATTTATCCGCCATCAAAACGCGAATTGCTGCTTTTAGTCAACGCACGCACGCCCAAGCTTCTGCCCGACGCAACGGGCCGTCGTTGTCGGTGTTTCATTATCACTATCGTGTTTCTCATTATCCTCCTTTCACGCTTCCTTCCTATCAAATACACCCGGATACGCGCCAAATTTGTCGCGCTCCGACGAAACAACAAGTCACGTATAAAATTGTTTCCACACCTCTGGCCAGCCGCGTGCGGGGTGAGTCGCGTATCGATTATCGCACACTCCTCACCGTTCATCCTCGATTCCACCCATCGATCTTGTCGTTGAAAGATTCACGCTCAAGCTGAACGTCCGAACGTCGTCATCCCGATGGTGGACGCGTCGTTCCGTTGTCGCTTCGCTCTCCCTCGCAGGCAGGAGGTTCGTCCGTCAAACGTTACCGCTAAACACGCCATTGGCGCCCAAACGTCCGCTATCCTGCGGCATCGAGCCAGGATGCCGACTGGGCACCAGCAGCCAGCCTCACGTTCTGGCGAACTTGTAGACCACACCGAACACCAGCACGCTCACCAGCATCAGCACCAGCGCGGTCACCACCTTCGCGAAAGCGTTCAGCCCGCTCTCCGCGTGCTGCTGGGGTCTTCTCGCCGGCACGCTCTGCTTGGAGGCGAGACCGCGCGCGAGGGCGGGAAAGGCCAGGCTCTGAGTGAAGGTCAGCTTGTGGAGGGACTCCGACAGGGAATACGGGCCGACGGAGCCGCGGGCCGCGGCCCTCAGAAGGGCGTACTCCAGATCCAAGGCGTCGAACATGCTGTATCTGCTGGCGGAACGTGTTAATTAATATCGCCATCCCTCGCTATCGTCTCATTCGATCGTAATCTGGCGCACTCTCGGCAACATTTTCAGGACTATTGTTCTTTCTCTCTCTCTCTCTCTCTTCCAACGCAACTAGTTCGGGATCTCACAGGCTTCCGCACATGTTGCACATTCTCAAAAGCTCCCTCCCCACCGACGGTTGAGGATCTCGCGCGTTACATCGCAGCCTTCGTCGCACACACATCGGGAAACGAGCCCGACAATTCTGACGTGAGAACAAAGCGCACGGACGGTGTGTGGTAGAAAGAGAGAGACGTATAAACGGCCGCCTATCGAGACGATCCAACGTCGCGACCTCGCGCGAGGTCCTGCGTGCTCAACCGCGAGATTGCGACCGGTAAAAAGAAGAAAAGGGCAAGAAATTGGGGCGCGGTCGGCCTCGCGAGCCAGGGGGCGAAAGCGATTTTCTCTCAGAAGGAGAGCCACTCGGCAGCGACGAGAACACACAAGTGCGAGCGATACACCGCCTCTACGTGTTCGAGCGGACGCGCGCGCATTACTCGACGTCGACGCCGATACGTCGTCGGCTCGTGTATTTGCATCGTGTCAAGGCCGTTCCTTGACGTGAGTCAAGATCGACGTCAAACGTAGTAGGACGATGGATGAATCGTTCCCGGTGTCGTGATCTCTGAAACTGCCCGGCACGTGCGGCCAAGGATAAGCTCGCGCGTTTACGCGATTAACAAACGTTCGCGCTGATACCTCGCGACGAAGGGGAAGAGCAAGGTAAAACAGCGCGTTCTTTTACGGTTACCCCCGTCAAACCGTCACAAACCACTAACCAAGATCGGTGTATCCGCAACTTTCGTCCTACCGGGGATATTAGTAATAATTACGATGAACTGCGGCGTCATCACTTCCCATCTTTTCCACCCCGTTATTTCAGCAGAGGTAACGTCGAATGCATGAACCATCGATTACCTGCTGCTGCGTCTTCGGTCCTGGGAGTGCATCGAGGCGATCGCCGAGCTCGGCATCGATCGCAGGCTGCTGGTGGTCGAGCTGGAGGGACTCGGCGGCGCAGGTGGCTGATCCTCGTCTATGGACGTCCGGTCCGGCGACGGCGGACTCTTCGAGCCCGCGTTATGGTGGTTGTGGTGCAGATGATGCAGGTGCAGCCGCGCGTGATCCGGATGCAGAAGACTGGCGCGACGTGACTGCTGCGGCGTCGTCGCCGGACTGTTGCAGACGGCACCGCATGGCGACGGCGACGCCTTCAATGTGTTTCGCCAAAGGTTCAGCATATATTTTGCGCAACTCGCGAAAGGTCTTTATGTTTCTACACCGATGACATTCGGGCTGTACGATTGTTCGGATGTTATTCGCGTGGGATTCGACGAGCGAGCGTACGATTTAAAAACGGTAAAAAGTCGCACCTGAATGGACTCGATGCCGCTGTCGTTGACGTTTTCCTGCACATCTGGAAACAAGAAAGCTTGGGCCTGTCCGTCGGCTTCGCCTCTGGGCGAGTCGCTCGGCCATACCTGAAGAAGCGGGAGCCCCCCGCGCGTCTCGTTGCAGACCTCGGCGACGACGACGTTGCTCTGTCCGCCGGCATTGAGGCACAGTCGGCCCAGTTCTCTCAATGGCTTCTGCCGAACGACATTCGATTCTAAATTCGAAGCGCAACGCAAAGCGAGAAAAGGACACGAAAGTCCACGTGGAACGATGGGGAAGAATATATTTTTCAATGATATTACAATAATCTAATAAGTAACATTCTTTCCTAATCCTCCTTGCGAGGATTAAGTGGCAAATCAAAATCTCCTCGTGAAAACGTGAAGATTCAGACTCGCTCGAGGAGCCTCGAGGTGATTCGGGAGCGCAATTTCGCACCTCGCCGCTCGAGGTTTTGAAATATCACGGGAACCGCGGCACGAGAAGCGACGAGTCGCGGCTTTTCGTCAGACTCGTTGACTTTCGTAATAAGTAACGCCGTTGGAAACTTCGTAAAGCCGCCGGGGCAGCACGGAGCGAACATTTCCTGCGTTCGCGGCCGCTTAAAAGAATCGGGATCCTTCATGTATTAGCGTGTGAAATATTAAAAAGAAATATTTTTAGCCACGCTCGTGTTTCGCGAGAGCAGATCAATCGATGCGATACCCGCCCGTTTGGACTGTCGAGCCTCGCTGGACGTTTCGGAAGGAGAGCTACGGGAAGAGAGTGATCTCCAGTGCGATCCAAAGCGAGACTTTGGTAATCGCTCCGAAACAGAGCGATATATTGAGATCGCGGAGCGATACGTTATCATCGGTGAGTTCGTCACGAAATACCGTATTCGTGTCCGCTTATCGATCACTCGCCGATCCCACGAGATAACTTTGACGTCAATGACGATTAAACTGACTTTCCTCTGTCGGTGTGACACGACTATTTATAGACCGAGTACGAGGTCTCTCGATGAGAAATTTCAAAAAGATCCACGCGTAATTCCCCGCCAACTCGAGATCGTAATTAACGGATTAGGCGGTAACTGGAAAGTACCGTAATATCGCGCGACCGTGAAGCGCTGAACACGACGGAGCGACATGCGACTCCACTTCTCCGGGGCGAAATCCGATACCTTTATCCGCGCTTACTTAACGCAATCTTTCTTTGCTTCAACCGGGACGCAAAATCGTTAGGTTTTCGCCGCCGGAGAGGTGATTAATACTATTGCACGTTCGAACGTGAACGAGAGGATACCGTCCATACGTCCAGATCCTCGGACTGTCCGTTCGTTCGCGCAACGACGATGACATCGGTCGTACCGCCGTTTTTCCTACGGCGTGATCGATTGCCGATTCTCGCGGATAACGTCGGACAATCGCGTTTGTCGCTCGAAGCGCCGTTGAAACCCTTGCCAATAACATCAGGAGCGCAATCCGAGCGGACTCCTCATTCCTGCTCCCTGATCTCCCGATGAATTATTATTCCCGCCCTCTCGCTCGTGCCTCACCTTCGCCCTTTTCGCTCCGTCCTATTCGTCGCAGGGGCTGTCGATCGAGCGATCTGATTTTATTAGGTCTGCGACGGTGGACAGAGCGCGGATAATAATATACGGTTTAAAGTTCAAAATGTGCCGCTGGCGTTGAGAGTGCCACGCAGGAAAGCGCACGAACGACGTGCCCGATTACGCTCCTCCGCAACTCCGAGGATAAACGGTTCGCTGGTTTCCGGTGCGGCGAGCCTGCAAAGGTCGCCCGGCTGTACAAAAAAGCGCCGAGGAAAAGGGACGACCGCAGAAGCAACGCGAAACGGATCGATAAAGCGCGAGTGAAAGGAAAATATGCCGTTGAAGGAGAGAAAAAAAAGGGGAAAAAAAGAGAGAAACAACCCCGCCGCCGAGGCCCGGATTCCTCGTCCCTCTAATTCTCGATCGCGGCCCGGCATTTTCGCGCAACACGCGAACAAATATCGACGATCGTGCGTGACGATGTTTTCTCCCTTTTCTCTTTTTTTTTCCTCACAGCACAGAGTCCAATTCGTGCAGAAGCGCCGAATGTCTGTCCGCGTAAGCAAGATCGATGTACCGTCTTCAGCTTAAACGTGTGTGTGTACGTCGCACTCAGTGAAATTGCTTCATCTTCGCGCGGCGATAGAATTTAATGTCAACGGGCAGGATAAATGTCGGCGATACTTCTGTACGGCAGGCTGATGAAACATAATGCAAAAATGCTCGCAGGGGAGATCGATGGGTCTCTCTCTCTCTCTCTCGAAACACATCCGCGTATCCCTGGGAAAAACGATCGGATGAAGGATAGCAGCCGAATCGAGTGGCCTTTTCACCGAAGCGAAGAAACGTTGACCCGGCAGGGAATAAAAGCAGCGCGCAAAGGGACGGTGAAGAGAGTGTAACCGGTCGATAAAGCGCGAGCAGGAATGTCGTAGCTGAAACATCGAATGAAGTCGAAATGTAGTCGTCGAGCTCCCGGTTGGCCGTATAGATAAGAATGCAAACGACGAAGGCTGCGGAATTGTGTTGGAAACGCGTCTGGAATCGCGAATCGCACGCCTGCACTCGGGGTCTTTGCGTTTTCATCCCTCGATTGTTATTTCATTTTACGACGTTCGCAGGAAAGCCCATTAAACATTTTTCCTCCCTTCTTGCTTCCTTTCTTTTTTTATAGCTTTGCAGAACGATTTCGAGTCACGCTATGGAGGCAATAGCGAGGGGAATGCACGGTGTTCCGCGGTATGAAATCAGATCGATAATGCAAAGGCTCCTTAGAGTGCAGGCTCACTTCCGCTGTAATAAAAAGTTCACTCGTCGCTGTGAGAGAAAAAGAGAGAGAGAGAGAGAGAGAGAGCGCAAGCTTTCTCCTTCATCGTGAATTGTGAAAACAGTCGGTGCGAAACTACGCGGAATTTATATGTCGAATCGTCGTTTTGAAGGGGAGGTTAAATACGTTCTGCTGGGACGAGCCCCCGCGACTCTCTCGAAACTACCGCGATCGAGCGAGCCAATTCTCAGCGAGAAACCCGGAGCGAATAATCGACGCGTTGGAAAGACGTGTACACGTTTCCACCCTCTTTCTTCTTTCTCCCGCGGAACGTCGCGATATGCCAAACGTCGCGCGCGCGCTAAGTGCAATCCCATTCTGGCGGTATTCCAAATTGACCGGCGGTAAGAAAAACCCGCGATAGTGCGCGCGAGCAACACCGATACAGAATATCTCGGTGTGCCGTCCTCTTGCGTCCAGGAATGCTTTAATTAAATTGAGATTGATTCGGAGGCGGTAGGTGCGGCTAGTCGAGAAGATATCCGCGACTCGGCCGGGACGCGCCGCGCGCGTCCGTAAGTTTGCGAATTCTGACGTTGAAATCATTTTTACTCGCAGTCGCTTCCAGAAGTTTTGAAACTTTAAAGGCCCTCCCTCCCTCACTCTTCGCAAAACGAGCAATCTGTGCGAGAAGTCGAAGTAAATCGGACATTTACCGTTCCAGCGACCACGTTCCGTCCGGCAGTCGGCGAATGTTTCCACGATGTATTTTCCACGATTTAATCTAACAGCCGCGCGAAACCGTGCCGCCCGTTACATATTCAGCAATAAAATACCGTGAACCACGCGCGATTCCCAGCGCGATTACGAGTTTCATTCCGTCCGTCTGACCTGCAATAATTCGCGACCGCCTTGCAAAATTAATACGTTCGCCAGCCCCGACGCCGGTTAATTCGGTGAAAAATATCGCGCGCCTGTCGATTCTCACGAGCGTGCTCGTTAATCGACGACCGAACGTTTTACAGGAAGCAAGAAGAATCATCGGGCGAAATTGTCCGGATAATTTTTTCTCAAAATGCGCGCTTATTGGAACCGCAAATCAGCCGCAACGCGAGCCGGTCGATCGGGAATGCGAAATAGGGTGGTCGTTCATAATAATATCGGCGTGTGGATTAATTCACACGGCGACTCGCATCATTGTATAAAAAGATATGTGTTCGTTTCGTGACCGTGACTGTAAGACCGCGTCTTCCTGTTTGGCCTTGGCACGCTGGCGGTCGATGAAGGAAAGGAAGAAGAGGCCCGTTTTCCTGGCACGATGCCTGTCCCAGGAGTAAATGAAAAAGACCTCCGCCCGGATGCATTTTACGCGTTCCGACCATTTTCACGTGCGTGGAAATATTTATTCGCGCGTGGAAATATTCCCGAGCGACTCAGCCATTTCGGACAATTTCTGGTGAATTAATACCACGGCTGAAGCGCGGAACAGAGGCTGACTGCAACGCGGATATTATATGGTGCGTCAAAGGAGACAAGAAAATGCGTAATTCAATTTAGCTTCGCAAGCTTTTAATAGCTTCACCATCATTCCACACCGGCCGTTTCTTCTTTTTGCGATTACGGAGGCACACCATAGGAAAGGGAGAGACGAGGGGAAGTCGATAAAAGGAGCAAGCGAGCGGAGAAAAGTATGGGAGATGAGTTTAGATATAACACACAGAGACCGCGAGAGTTCATCGTGGTGAAAAGAACCACCTGCCGCAACGTCGGAACCTTGGAATTTCAGCGGTCGCTTCAGACCCGCTCGTAAACTAAATCCAACAAGTTCTCTCTCATTGCGGCCATCCGTGTGCAATTCACTTCAGCGCACGAAGATCGTCGTAAGATGCGTCGTAAATGTGGAAAGATGAACTACGTCACAAAATCATGTTAAAAAATAAACATCACGGGCGTCGTGAAAGTCGAGTAACGAGCGACGCACATTGAAGAAAACGAACTCGCGGTTAAACGCGATCGACTCGAGAAATACGCGTGTAGCATACAAGTGCGCGAGGTAGCGCGTATTAAAAACACGCCAATTCCAGCACGTCTATCGTCGATGTGTCTCCGGTAACGTCGACTATCTACGACGTGACAACAAATGTCTACCGACCGATCCGAGATGATCTCCCGACCCACCTGTATGCTTCTCGTACGACGGACTTTCGGCAAAGGTCGCTATAATCACCAGACTATTACGGGGCAAGTTGCTACCCGTGGTGTCTACGTTAACGCAACGTCGAGCACGATCTACATTCATCATTTTTATATCCCGAGAGCAGTCCATGGAATTCTAAGCCACGATATCCGCACTAAACGACTCCACTGAATATATCGGTCACATGGAGGAATAACTCACTGGCTGCCTTCGATCTCGTGCCTGACAATCAATTGCCCAAAGAGTCGGAAAAGAATGTTTTCCGTATGCTATTGCGTGAATCGTCACTTCGGGGTTGAAGTGGAGCTGCCGATAAACGTGAGTTCTCTCGAGTCTCACGAATCACGACGATAAAGACGCACGCGATCAGTCGACCCGTCGGCGAGGATCCTACCTGCATGCTCCTGATCGCATGGCAGAAGATCCTGGCACGATCCTCCGAGGCGTCGGTTTATTTGGTCCAGGATTACGATCGGGCTCACGATCGGTCTGCTCGAGGTTCGAACTGCGACTGGATCCAACGGCGCGCGCGGCAGGACCGTGTGCTTCGCCTCGCGGGGGTTGCCAGTCCAGTAGCCTCGTAGGGAAGGGGTGGGAAAGCCAGGTGGAAAGGCGCGGGAGGGGTTGTTTTCGCTGTGCTGGTCGAGGGTGAGAGTGGCGGATCTGTTATCGGCGCGGGACACGATGAGCCGGCAGGTGGACTCGCGACTCGAAATATTTCAAGATGGACTTTTCGCGGAGGTTCTCGCGAGCGAGCCCGATTTTCTACCGTAATCGTGTCGCGGGCTATTTTATTCCGTTCAAATTGGAGTGAAAAAGATCCGACGAGGGAAAAAGTAATTATGCTGAAATAATAAATTTCCTCGAGACGCGTTTCCATTACTGAAAGGTAAAAGTTCTTGCCTCGTGTCTCTGCAGCATCGAAATTTCAACTGAACGCGGAGGTACAACTAATCCAGTTTTCTACCCCAATGCCGGCCGAGTCCGCCGTCCTTTTCGTTACCGGTGTGTGGTTTAACCAATTTGATTGATTGTTAATCTATGGCAGCTGTTGCGCGGTCTCTTCCCCTCCCTCTCTCTCTCATTCAATTAAATTTCGCCAATTAAACTAATTGTATTTGTTCTCTAACAGATGAAAACAAATAGAATGATATATCGGCATACATTGTCGCACTCTGGCGTATATCTGTGAGACGAGGACGACATATTTATCTAGATTTCCTATGATTAAGGATAATAAATGCACTTTCCGATAATCACCCGGGAACTTTGCCGATGATTCATTGCTGTCACGTCGTCGTAAAGCAAGTTACATATCGAGTATATCCATTCGAACTCAAAGAGGCGCCCGCATCGAGACGCGACGTCGAGAAAAATGAAGAGGGACACGTTAAACCAAACTTAATGGAAATTTCGAGAATAAGAAGCAGAAACGACAGTGTGTCTTCGGCCGGCGCAAGCTGAACGCGAAAATATGGACCTGCCAGGCCGAAATGTACGGAATGAAAGACGGAACGTCGTATAAAAAGTGTTGATGAATGGTAAAAATGAGCCGGAGCGAAGAAGCGAGGGAGGTGGGTTTATCGACATAAGAAGCACAAACGATACAGACGGATGAACTGGCAAGTTTCGAACAAGTTATCGACGAGACCGTCACTGGCTGGGAAAACGTCGAGGCCTCCGGAATTGTTTCGGAGCACCTTCGACGGCATCTTCGGCGCTTCTGACGCGAGCCCGAGAGCTTCGCACTTTGATGATACGAAACTGTCGAGTATAGCGCAAAAGGCAAATGTAATTTCGCTTGCTTCCGCGTTTCTAGATGCGTTTTTCGGCAAAAAATTACGCGAAAAAGCGGAGAAGCGAGACGCGCGAGGGGAAATACAAATGGTATAACAGAACACGCTGTAGCCTCTCGCAGGGAAAAAAGAAGTGAAGGATGTGCGCGCGTGTGCGATGCGCGCATAGTCGAGAGACGGACAGATGTGATTGATTACGTCACGAGAGAAAAGCCCGGGACGCGTCGCGGCGAAAATATGGAATAACGCAGCCGTCAGGACGTATCTTGAATGGCGTCATTAATATTAATATCGCCGAGCGCGTGCGATTGCGGATAGAAGAGCTCCGCACGCATGAGGAACGGAAGGGAAGTATGGAAGTGCGACATCGCGAAGCGAGATCGTGGAACGGCGCGGAAGAATCGGCGGGACGTTTCGCCGGCGTGTTCACGGGAAATCCGAAGAACTTTCCTTGCGATCGATTCATCGACGTCCGCTGCGTGATTTCCCGGCCCGTCGGTCACCACAGCCGACGGTGTCCTCGGCGGATGATCGTATTGCAGATACATCGGAGTCGGATGTGCCTCAGAACGAGATGACCCGCGCGCGAGGAACTCGGGTGAGACCGGGGACGCCACGTGACGGGAGGACGTGACGCCGGCGCGGCAGGAACCCCGTAGGTCAAGGTCATCGTAAGGGTGGCAGCAACCATACGTTACGGCCCTGCAAACCCGTTCCTAACCGGCTAGCGAGCCTCGTGCGGGACGATCTTCCGACACCTCTTCGCCCCGCAGAAATCGATATACTCGGCAGCTCGCGACCGGTCTCTCCCGCGTGCAGGCAAAACAGGACTTTCTCTCTCTCTCTCTTTCGCGCGCGCATCATCCCGATGCACCACGCGATGCGGCTGCACGCGTGCCGCCTCGTCGTCGTGCGGACGCGACGGACACGCACGGACCGTTTCGCGTAATTAACGGGAAAATGCAAGGCGCGATACGATATTTCCAGGAGCGGCCTGTCGAAAAACTCGATCGACTCCTCCTCGGGAGAGCCGTGTGTCACGCGAATCGACAGGGCGCGCTCAATGTGCACACACACACACACACTTGCACCCAGCAGATGCGCCGGTGAGCGATCGGTGGTGGAGTAACGCGCGTCGCGCGTTACGTGATCGATATGTCGCGAGTCCTTCGAGACCGATTCGTATCCGGCAAATTGAATATCGGACGCGAGGACGCGCGTATAGAGCCGTAAAGGCCGTTCGCTCTCAAGACGATCTAAAAATCGACCGTCAAGGTCGCGACGGGACCAATATCTCCGGGAGTGCACCCGAGGAATCGTGCATCGGGGCCGCGCTCGATCGATCGCCATCGGATAAATGCGGCGCTTCGAGCTGATTACCGCACGAGATCCATTTATCTTGAAAGCGGGGGG
>NW_014555200.1:939955-946271 GCF_001313825.1 Dinoponera quadriceps | reverse complement strand
GGGGGGGGGGGGGGGAGAGGGGGAATAGCTCGCCGTTTCGCGGATATTTGTCAGCGATCAATTTCCTCGGATCACCTTCGAGGGATTGTTTCGTAAACGTGCGAGAAAGCGGATACGAAAACAACAGGTGTCCCTCTTGCCTTCGGTCATTTTACACCGTGTGTCCGGTGGAAATCAGCAAGACGCATTTTTCCGACGAAGACTCCTTCGCGAAGCGTCGCTAATGCGACGATCAAATGAGGCCATCGCGACGAATAAGGAAGGGGTGGCTCGCGCGGCGTCGCGCGCTCCGTGGGGGAGAAGCGGAATCGGGGTGGAATTTTGCGCTCGGCTCAGGAAGATTTAGCGAGGCCGTTCGGCCGGCCGCACGAACGTACCGCGCGTACCGCAAAGTAGGTATGCGCGTGAAATTTCCCCGGCAGCGAGCCGGGAGCGAGCGGGCTTGTGAATATTCAGCGGGCAACAGCGCCCGACTACCGCTAAAGGACTTCTATTTTCACTCGCTTCAATTGCGGGATACTTATAAATAAACCTCCGCCTTGAAGACGCAGTTTCAAGGCACCGCGTTTCTCGAGGTATCGCGGGAATATCCGCGTTTAAAGCGGCGCGCCTCATAAATTCGCGAACGGAAGGGGGGCGGAATAGAACGGAGCAACGTATAATTTCCTCCCTTCCGCGCGCGCCCCGGCGTAAACTGTATTATCGCTGTTGTTGTTTTCGTCTTTACAGATTCCGCTCGCGCGCCGCGCGACGTTAATTGAATTCCCCGCGCATGCGGGCCCCGCTGCTTAAACCGTTATTAATTAAACCGTTCGGTGAATTCGGTGTTATCGGAGCGCGCCGCCGTTCGTTCGCGCGTTATGTCGAGAATCCCGAGGTCGCCGTCGAGCTACTCTCCGAGGAGAATTGGGAGTTTCACGAGATCCCGCTGTTCCGCCGCATCGCGCCGACACGTCGCAACGACGCTACGTCGATCTGCCACTTTCCTGCCGGGGCGTTGATTAATTCAGACCGGGCTTTGACGAACGTCGCGTGTCCGTGTGCCTGTAACACCCTCCGTGTGTGTGTGTGTGTGACAACAGCGGGTCGACATTCAGGGCTCGACCGTGATAAAAGTAATCGGCCGGGGGAAGTTAAGCGGGCGAGGAGAGATCGAATTTTGCGCCGGGGGGAGGGGAGCACGTGCGGATTAATCGTCTGGCGCGACTAATTATTAATTCAATTACCGGCGAAACGAGTTCTCGCGAGGAGAGGGATCCCTGTGATCGATTCACGATAGCGCAGCCGTGCGACACGCTCGTACCAACACACGATTATACAGCCGTTTCCTCTCCTCTCCCATCTCTCAGATTCAATCTCCATGATAATAGCGATCGCAGCGTCGGCCGGCGGGTTGATGAATCCCCGTTTCTTCACGACGGGAGAAGAGAAGAACGATCGCGAGCCACCGTTTCGGATGGTCGGGGAAGCGATCGCTCGACGATCGAGGATCGACGATCGAGAGGATCGTCGGCGGACGATACGCTGGATCAACGAGAGATGGAGCCCGCGGTATCTAGGCGGCTCGCGCGCGATGCCGCGGGCAGAGAAAGCTCTCCGCCTCGAAGGCTTCGCCGACGCCTGGCCGGGCTGTTGCTTTTGCCGTTTTATCGTCGTCGCCTCGTCTTCTTTCCTTTCACCGCCGTGGCATATGTCACGTCAGGGCCGCACCGATCTGCCCCGAAAGGCTCGCGTTTTCGCAACGCCAGTTGATAAGGGACCGCCGCGTTGCCTAAGGCGCGGCCGCTTCTATCGGCGCGCGAAACGTTTGGAAAGTTTCCGCCGCTGGGTAAAAGTCCACGTACCGCGGAGAGGCGCTTTTGCAATTGGAAAACTTATGTAATCCTCCGAATCGAAAATTCCCGAGGTATCGGAGTCCCGAGTCTCGTCGGGGATCAAGGCACGTTCCGCGAGATCGAGAAGGCGCCACGAACCACCGGACGTGGAAATCATACTCGAAAGCGTACGCTGGTTTATACACCACTTCTTCCTTTTCAATTTGTACCTCCGCTCGTCCTCGCGTGTATGCGCCGACGCCCTTCCACAATCAATTCTTGATCGTGATAGAGTCGCTTAGATGATCAGTCAGATAAGACCGATTGAATCCGGTACATTTGCTAAAACTACACGATTTTCAACCTCACGCATAATGCAAAACATCGCACGACTAACTCTGATTATAATGTGCGATGGAGTTTTATAAACTCTAATTGTTTTGAACGATATATGCGGGGCTGATAATCGTACAATCTCCGATGCGGGGAATGGTACGATACACACGATTGGCAGAGCAAGCTAGACTCGGGGGAAAAATACTTACTGGCGAATTCAAACACAGAAGCACGTGTGTGTTCGCACGATCGGCGAACAAAGCCCCGTCTGAATCACACACGTTCGCCGCCGCGTGATCCCGTCGCGATTACCGTGCTCACCGTTGACGGATCGATCGCCTGACGGCAAATTAATTCGTCCGTCGTGACTCCACTCTTTGACGGGCCGACGGGTCTCACGATTCAATCTCCGGGTGGACGGCCTCAACGGTTTTATCGACTACGAGATCCACGAAGTCTCGGGGAGATGGATCCCTCGCGAGCCGCTTTCTAAGCGCGGGATGCGCGTCGTAATCGCGCCGTTCGGCGATTGTAATTACGTGAATCATCGTTGCACTTAGAGGCGCCGCCGGGCGAGGCAGCCCGAGGAAACGTAACCTGCCGTTCGGTCGAGGATGGATGAACGCATCCTCTCGCGGAACGCACTTCCTGCTCGCGAGCGAGCGAGCGGCGGATCGACACGCGTGCGGATCCTCGATTGAGGAAGTCTATCGAAGCGGAGGATACATTTCATCGTCGCTACGATGCGACTCGCGGCACTTCCACCGGTCGATCGGCCAACGACGAATAGGCGGAATCGCGTCCGATCGGGAACGTCGTCGACGTCGCGTAATTGGACGGTAATGATAGTCGCGCGTTTCGATACTTTCGCGTCGGCCGAGCAAAATGGCATTTTGCACGGTCGCCGGTTTTATAACCGGCAAAGGGCAAATTCCTGCGGCGCGGATCCGCGATGGGTTCTCCGTGCGAGGCTCGACATATGTTCGATAGAAGAAGAAGAAAAAGAAGAAGCGTGCTCGGGCGTCATTGTTCCCGAGACGATGAAACGTTCGCCGAGTGGCTCGAGGCGAACGCAGAAGAGCTGTGTGTGTGTGCGATCAAACAGCAGTCGCGCAAGCAAGTCGCGTTTACAGCCGCAACATACACACCAGTCGCGCGTTAGGTCGAGACACACTTTCTAGCGGTTTCGAGTTCACTGTCCAGTGAACATTGTGTTCACGATTGCGCCATATGGAGTGCGATATTAGCAACTCCCAGAACCGCCAAGTACCGTGGAAACGCGAGTCTGCCCGACGGATCTCCGACGGCGGCGCCAGCCGACGGAGACGACGACGGAGGTGGCGAGGTTTCGCCGAGAACACCAGCTCGCACGAATCCATCATCGGCGTTCGCGTGCCCACCGGGGAGTCGCACGGAGGATCTGCGAGCTCGGCAAAAGGGCACATTCCTGGCAGCGTGGATCGCAATGATTTCTCGCCGAGTCATCGATGGAAGGACGAAAAGCGGCGGGAAAGAGAGAGAGAGGAGCTTGGCATTTACGGGAGCGAGACGAGGCGCGCGCACGAGAGTGCGACGATGGTGCAACGAGCACGTGCGGCCCGTCCAAAATGCCAAGACAACCCTCTCGCCCCTCTTTCTCCCCTTTTCGCGCGCGGTGACATTTGAGAAAAAAACAGATCCGCCGTGTGGCTGCCTGCGAAAGCGCCAATGAGAGATCACGCCGGCGCATTGTCCGAGGAAGAACGGCAGGTCCGATCCGGCGCTTACGTGCGAGAGAGGATTGTGTCACGATACTGTGATATTTCGAACGGTCCGTCATCGCACAGGAGGGCCGACCCGGCAGCGAACGAGACTGCATCCACCGTGGTGGTTTCACTTTCGAGCGCGTATCGCGGCCGCCGCGACCGCAGCTCCACGGCGAGGACGCCGACGGGCCGCGCTGATACACCCGTAAGAAATAACATCGACGACGGGCGAATATTTATTCGCATCACTTCTCGGCTTGGTTATGTAAAAATCTTAGGTCATCGTAGAAAGCGGTCGTTTTTCCCGGCCGGTGATCCGCGCAGCTCGATATAAACAAATGTTACGTAAGACGTGATATCACCCGGTGATAACGTCGGTTACGGGAGACTTTCCGCTAATCACGCGGAAACGTTTCGTTCTCGGACGCCGATGAAATTCAGATACGAATCAAGCCCGGAATCATGGCGTCATCGCCGCGACGACGGAGAGACTTCCAGCGGGATCTCAGGTCGCATTATGCTCATGAGCAAACAACCGCTTAAAGCCGATCAACCAGGAGGCGTTTCGGGATCTTCGCTGGAAGCTGCCACGACGCGCGCAACAACCATCGCCGCGTCTTCCTCGATGAACCTTTACTTTGAACCTTTGATTCTACAGCAGGAGCTAAGATAGTAAGATGGAGTGAATTTCAATTCTAATAATATAACTCACTCTTGCTTTCACCCCGATGATGTCTTCGATTTCCATTTGCGCTGCTCCAGCGTGAAAATAGGTCCTTCAAGGTAGCATTAAAATGAAATATGTAGAATCAAAGGTTCAAGAGAGAAGTTGCTGAGGTTCTTATCGGTCTATACATCTAAGCAAACTGTTAAGAGCGTCAAAGCAGCATCCAAATTTCGACTCTAGCGGCCGGTGCGGTCGTTCGATGCGCGTGCTTATGGCTGCTGGAAGAAGCACATTGGAGGGAACAGGAAACATTTGAGGGAACAGCAAATCGTTCGTCAACACAGTGACGGCGGAGAAACTTGTCACACGCAAAAAGTAACATTGCTGTTGTAACAAATCTCGGAAAGCGTTTACTAGGCCGAGCTGCATTTTCCGCTGAACGCAGCTATGAAACGTCCTTCTCCTTGCCTGCCGAAACGACGATCCGTCCAAGGAGGTCGTTATTCCGCCGACCTTGACAAACTTACGTCATCGTGGCCTCTCATCACTTTCTCGTCCTGTCAACGCAAACTCCGCCGAAATGCCAACGACGTCCGCGCGTCTCCCTCCTCTCCTCCGCAAACGCGAAGAGATTCGCGAGTTAACGCGTCTCCATCCCGGCGATGCCGACTTTGGAGATTTGCGCGAACACGTAAACGGCCCGGTGATATTTATTATCTCCGCGAGAACGGAATTCCCCGACTTTCCTGATTTTACGGCGCGTTTCGCGCGCGGAGAAGGTATGCAAGCGCCCGCTCGCTATGCGCACTCGCTCTTGTAACGCGCCAAGTCATACTCTGCGCGGCTAATACCGGGTCGTTTTATCGTTCCCACCTGCCCGTCCATTTTATCGCTCGCCGTAAATCACCACGAATCGAATTCGCATTAAGCTCGCGCAGAGTGACGAAGATTAACTCGGGGCGAGCGCTGCTGTTTCGCGCGAGAATTTTACGCGAGCGCATAAAGCGGCGTTCGGAGTTGCGGCCGGAGTTACTTCCGTCAGGTGTTCCTAGGTCGAGGTCGTGCGCTCGAACCTATTACCCGACACTACGGGAATCACAGCACGGTACTTTCATACCACAGACGGGAAATTATTGACCGCCAGCTACCCGTTTCCCTTCTCACGAGCGGACGATTAACGATGACCCGCGGGTCGTCTTCTACGATTCGCGGAATCGTCCGCAGAACGCGCTCGCCAATTTCGACGCCTGCGAAAGTTGCATCGTCGCAAAATTTCCACCGACATTGCCGCAACGTTACGACCTCATGCCGAAAATGAAGGACGTTCATCCCCGAGTTAGCGAGTGGTCGGAAGGGGGCGCGCGCGATTATCGACGGGTCCGCGTCTATCGCGCGCTCAGGGTGTCTCGGACAAACCGGTGGTGTCGATTCGTACGTACCTGGATCACAGCGGAGGTCTACGCGGGCGGCAATGCTCAAAGATGAGAAAGAGGGGACCCGATCGAGCACCGTCGTGGTGGTGGCAATATAAGGCCCGACGAGTGGCGGGCCTCAGCCAGTCCGTGAGCGGTACCTACACCTTCAAGGTCCGCGTCCTTGAAGGCGAACTCGTCCTCAATTACAATCCGCCCCGTGCGTCGTACACGAAGATCCCCCCCGTTGGGAGTCTCGCGGGATCAAGATTCGCCGGATCTCCCCTCGCAAGAAAATCGGGCCCCGTTCTCTCCCCCCTCCCTCCCTCCCCCCTCTCGCCC
>NW_014555200.1:909790-939634 GCF_001313825.1 Dinoponera quadriceps | reverse complement strand
CCCTCCCTCCCCCCTCTCGCCCCGGAAGTGGCCGTCAGCTGCTACGCCGCATCCCCACCCCACCCTCAATCGGTCCCCTTTCATCCCTCCCTGAGCAGCTGCGTCGGGCGAACGTCAGTTCAGCGGGAGTGATCGAGGGGTAAAGAGTTAGACGTGATAGCGAAGCAGCTCGTGGCAAGACGACGAAGACGACGAAGTGGAGAGGAATTTGCGTTCCCCGTCGAGGGTCAGGACGAGCATGAGGTCCGCGTCGGCGCTGCTCCTGGTAGCAGCTTTCGTCCTTGCCGGTGAGTAGCAGATTTCTCTCGAGCTCTCTCGCTACCACGTCGATCCATTTCTCAGCATATCGAGTTTTCTCGCGCGAGAGGGGCGTCTGAGAGACGATTTTTCTTTTTTCTCCTTCCTCACGAGAGCCTTAGAGCAACTTTCCGCCGGACACATCGCTCGCTCCTCGTCTTCCGCGCACGTATCGATTATTCGATCCGCGTTCGGAACGATCCGCGGCGTCGGACGAAATGCGTTCTCCGAAATGCTGATGGATACGGCTCGTCGACCTGTCGTCGCGCGTGAGACTTTTTAACTGGTAGCTTTCGCGAGGACGGCAACAGAATTGTAGCATTAACAGCCCTCGTCGAAAAATCGTCAGTCGACCGCGCGACGTGCGATCGAATGGGTACCTCGCACCGTCGGACACGAGAGATCGTGTGGTATCAAAGCCGTTCAAAATGGCGAAAGTGCCACTGCAATCTGGTTTGAGGTTTCACCAGTCTATCACTCCTGCGTTCTCCTCCGCGAGACCCTGCGGTTGCTTCCCTTCTCGTGGCAGACGTTCGTGCCGAGAACTCGATTCGACGTGCGCCCGGATTCAGACCGATCGTCAAGACGACAGGTTGCATAAGAGATTAGAGCGTGAAAGCCTCCGGTCGGTCCCGGATGAGTGACGTCACTGCCGTGCCCCGGGCGTCTGAAAACGGCGCGGGTGGGGGCACAACTTTCCCTGTTTGTCGCTCCACCGCGAAGTCGTGCCGCGAGCCCGGGGGACCAACGGGACCCAACCGGCCGTTTCCCATTGTCCTTTTCCACCAGACGGCGAAA
The DNA here is from genome assembly GCF_001313825.1 of Dinoponera quadriceps. Classification (NCBI taxonomy): domain Eukaryota; kingdom Metazoa; phylum Arthropoda; class Insecta; order Hymenoptera; family Formicidae; genus Dinoponera; species Dinoponera quadriceps. The sequence goes on along the minus strand of NW_014555200.1, from coordinate 938,539 downwards.
TCTCGGCTGAAAAATGCCGCTGAAAACTATTATTGAAATATTGATCTCGTATACACACACACACACACACATAGACATAGGCAAGGTCACGAGAAAGATCTCGCGTCTGTTCAGCTCCGCGCGGTTTTCCTCAATCAGCTACGTGGAACGTGCGAGAAACCAGGTTTTCTAAACTGATTACGTCGCGTAGTGTGGTAATCATATACTACTGTAATTGTGGACAGTTATAAGTCCCATAATGACAGTGCTGAGCGAAAGTAAACGAACTTATTTTACGGTCTTTCTTTCATTTAACATCCTTCCTACACGATCTCTCATAAGTCCGAATCTATTCTCGGTTACTCGTCCGATCGAGAACTACCGGGATGAAAATATCGCCGGGGTCGGCGAGTCGGAGGGTGATCGAGCCGGATGGGATCTCCGTGGGCAAAACTTGGCTGTCTCCTTTCCAGAGGGCTCGATTCGCGTGAAGCGTCAAGAGGACAAGAAGGAGGAGAGCTTCGAGAACGAGATCTGCAAGGACAAGGATGCGGGAGAGTGGTTCAGACTGGTCGCCGGCGAGGGCGACAATTGCCGCGACGTGATTCAGTGCACGAGTTCCGGTCTGCAGGCGATCAGATGTCCGGCCGGCTTGTACTTTGACATCGACAAGCAGACTTGCGACTGGAAGGACTCGGTGAACAACTGCAAACTGAAGAACAAAGAGCGGAAGGCCAAGCCCCTGCTCTACACCGAGGAGCCGCTTTGTCAGGATGGCTTCCTCGCCTGCGGGGACGGGTCTTGCATCGAGAGAGGTCTCTTCTGTAACGGCGAGAAAGACTGCACCGACGGCTCCGACGAGAACATTTGCGGTAAGTTGCCGTCGCGAAGTAACGACCGCATTTTGCCGACTCGATCACCGAGAAACGAAAATGTCCTGAAAGTACGGAGAAAGCGAAGATCGCGATACCCTTGAAACCGGTACCTTCGACATTGCAGACATGGACAACGATCCCAACAGAGCCCCACCTTGCGACCCGGCCGTGTGCGTTCTTCCCGACTGCTTCTGCTCGGAGGACGGCACCACGATACCTGGCGATCTACCGGGCAAAGACGTGCCGCAGATGGTGACGATAACCTTCGACGACGCGATCAACAACAATAACATTGGCCTCTACAAGGAGATCTTCAACGGCAAGCGCAAGAACCCGAACGGTTGCGACATCAAGGCCACCTTCTTCGTGTCCCACAAATACACCAACTACTCCGCGGTCCAAGAGATGCACAGGAAGGGCCACGAGATCGCCGTCCATTCTATCTCGTAAGAATCAACTCTGATTAATTCTCGGCACCGCCATTCTCATTCACATACCATTGTTCTCTCTCTCTCTCTCTCTCTCTTTCTCAACGGCTCCGCAGTTTCTCCCGAGCGCAGAGTCCCAGGAAAACAGATGCATGAGTGCAGATTCCTGGCGTGCGTCACGTCATGTCGCTCGCTGCCATAGTTATGATTAATAAAGTTAGAACTGCGTCACTACATAATCTTTACCATGAAAACTTTGGGGTAAGGCACAATGACGACGAGCGCTTCTGGTCGGACGCGACCGTCGACGACTGGGCGAAGGAGATGGCCGGCATGAGAATCATCGCCGAGAAGTTCGCCAATCTGACGGACAACAGCGTGGTGGGTGTGAGAGCGCCGTACTTGCGGGTCGGCGGTAACAATCAGTTCACCATGATGGAGGAACAGGCTTTCCTCTACGACTCCACCATCACCGCGGCCTTGAACAACCCTCCCCTCTGGCCGTACACCATGTACTTCAGGATGCCGCACCGTTGCCACGGGAATCTGCAGCATTGCCCCACCAGGTGAATGTCAGGCCCGATCCTGCGGGAACGTTGCGAACGAACCGTCGCTAGAAAGGAGTTGTAAATGTCGGGACGAATATCCGTTGCAGGTCGCACGCTGTTTGGGAAATGGTGATGAACGAGCTGGACCGACGCGAGGATCCTCAGAACGACGAGTACTTGCCGGGATGCGCGATGGTGGACTCCTGCAGCAACATCCTGACCGGCGACCAGTTCTACAACTTCCTCAACCACAACTTCGACCGTCACTACGAGCAGAACCGTGCGCCCCTCGGTCTTTACTTCCACGCCGCCTGGCTGAAGAACAATCCCGAGTTTTTGGACGCCTTCCTCTACTGGATCGACGAGATCCTGCAGAATCACAGCGACGTCTACTTCGTGACGATGACTCAGGTGATCCAGTGGATCCAGAATCCGCGCACCATCACCGAGTCGAAGAACTTCGAGCCGTGGAGGGAGAAGTGCTCGGTGGAGGGTCCGCCTGCCTGCTGGGTGCCTCACACCTGCAAGCTGACCTCGAAGGAGGTACCTGGAGAGACCATCAATCTCCAGACTTGCGTGCGCTGTCCCAACAATTACCCGTGGGTGAACGATCCGACCGGTGACGGCTTCTTCTAAGTTGCCGATCCTCCTTCTCGTCTAAGTCAAGTCCCTCCTTCTCCTTCCTTCTCGACCCTCCCGATCCTCTCCTTCATCAGACCTCGGCCGGACCTAAATGACGTCGGTCGAAGGCGCGTCGCGAGTTTTCCAACACATCGCCGGATTTCGTCGACCGACGCATCAGCCGAGTACCCTCGAGGCCTTCGAGAGCAACGGAGATTACGGCGACGAGGCACACGGGAGAAGAGAGGGGCAAGGTCGTCGTTGGTCCGTTAGACTCCGGTGACCGCACTAGTTGTCAATATTTCTCCTGTTTTATTGTTGAGAGCGACGTATCTGTGATGATTAGTTTCGTTTGTTCGGTTAGCAGACCGCAGAGTCTAATGGGCTAAGGTCGAACGGTAGCGAAGCCTTCTATCCGCTTCGCGCATGTTTCCCCTGCACAGACGTCTTCCTCTTCGCCCAGAGTCAAAAAGAAGTAGCAAAATTCGGACAGCCACCGGGTTGTTCCTGAGTACTCACGGAAATCGCGACTTTTCTCCGCGCGTGTCTCGTCGTCGACTCGTCCGTTAGTTCAAAGTTCACGTTCATCAGATACCCGATAATCTGTGATAGACACCCGAGTCCTCGAGGCGGCCGCGTTGGTCGACGGCGACGACAACGACGACGATGACGATGACGACGAGAGCCGCGCATTCCACTCGAATCGGCAAATGCGAAGCAAAATGTCGCGCCCCACCCGAACCCAGGAGGAGAAATCGCGGATCCCCTGATGGCGGCCGGCGATCCGCGAGTGTGGGATTCCACGTGTAATATATAACCGTGTCTCCCTCGCTCTTGCATCTCCCATTCCCCGTCCACGCGCGAATCGGCGAGTGCGCCCTCCTCCCGTCCCGATCCACCAAGACCGCCAAATCAATTGTTCCCCGATTCGAGGTGCGCCCTTATTTTTTTTAAGGGTCCGCCGACTCTATATAAATATATAAATTTATATATATATATATAAATGAAAATGAAATATTGTATATGTATATTTGTAAAAGTAAGCGATATTGCCGATGATAGCGTGTTCGACGAACCTTTGAATAAAAGATTCAGAGAAATCTTACACACAAAGGGGCTTCTTTCTTCCACCACCCCCCCCCTCCCTCCTCGCTTCGTGCTTATTCACTACGATCGCTCGCTAATGGGATGGAAAGTAGGGCGCGATTAGGCCCCGCGAACTTGACCGCCATTCTCGGAGGAAAATTCGTTTCTAGGACGCTTAAGAGAGCGAATGAAAGCGCGAGATTGAGATTTATTCGTTCACCGGGATTCGGCGTCTCGCGAGTGGAGCCACTTTCTTTGCTCTCGCGCTATTTATTTTGTACAAACCGTCAGAGTACGTCGAAGAACTGCTCCGACGACAATCGAGAGACGCGACGCAGGAGTGTACTCGCGGGACGCTTTCATGAGCGTTTCCTCAAGGAACGTGGGAGGACTCGGCCGTGTCGCGTCATCGATAACCGCGGTATCGCGAATCAGATTCGGATCAAGGCCGCGAGACGGCCCGGCGAGATACATGGGCGAGCGGGATTTTCAGAGCAATTACGAAACCGGAATGAACTTTCCGTCCTGGTATAAATTGCACGCGGTCTTCGTGTTCGCGCATACCTACCGTACGTATACTTGCGTACGGGCAGGCAGATAGGCAGCGATTGTGCACCGGCCCGAGAAAACGCCGGCTCGCATTCTTCCGCGAGAGAGGGGCGCGGAGGACCACGATTGCGATTCATGAACGAGATTTTTCTCCGACGCTGTATAAGGCGCTGCGCCGCTGCCAGCTCCTCCCCTCTCTCTCTCTAACTCTCTCTCCGCCGGCGTGTTCGCGAGATTTTTAATGAGGTGCCATTAATTCTGGTTAACTCGAAACAGGCTCGCGCCTTTGTAAGCTTCTCGCCGCGGAGAAGCGTTCTACGCCGGCTACTGCGGTAGCAAGGAAATTTCATGCGATACGAAAACGATTTATCGCAATTTCACCGTGGCTAATGGCGTCCGCAACGCCTCGAACGATATTATTAAACTGTCTTAACAACGCGGTAAATCATACTTACCTTCCCTCCCGCTGCTCGCCGGTCGCGATTGATTTCTCCTTCATAATCGAGCGGCACATTAGAGGTATTACGGGCGAAATTCGAGGGGCTGCTCCTCAGAAATTCATCGGTAATTCGCCGCCGTGATGATTAAAAATACGGGGAGACGATCACGTGACGCGCCGGGGAGCTCGTGCGGAATCGCGACGGAGCTGAAACTCATCGTGCGCGTTGCGATGCGGCTCGCGAGCGAAGCTCTTCCCTCCCCTCTTGAGCGGTTCACCAGGTTTACCTTGCCAATTAAGGTGAATTAGCGGCGTTACGCAGATGGCTGCGGGATAAAGTAGGGGAACGCCGCTCCGTCCGGCTTCCGTTTGTCGCGGGGCGAATCGCGGGGGAAAAGAAAGGAACGCGCGCGGCAGCGGCAGAAAAATCGTGCTAACCTCGTGAAATACCAACCGGCCGACGGCGGCGATTGCATTCCGATGCAGCCTCTCTTTCGTCGTCGTGTCGAAGCGTCGTCTTCCATACGCTGACGTAGCCTGACCGTCGGAGGAGGTGATCTCGAGGGATTTCCATTCACGAGAGCGGCGGATTCCTCGAGCACGATCGCGAAGTTAAACGACCTAATGAGCGGCTCGAGTCACTTTTCGCTCACTTTTACGTTACGTTTTATATATATATCGTCGTCGTTATATATATTGCGTGTCCTTTATCGCCGGTTCATCGAGACGGCAATGCACGTCGTCGGGGGAGAATTTCGTCGGATGTCGGAGCGGCGATCGAAACGCAGCGGCGAGTAGCCGGTCCCGAGAGGGGATCTGCACGCGCTTTTACTCGCGGTAAACTCTTCGTTAGATAATTTGCCGGTGTCACGCGAATCGCGCCCACGATGAAATTCCATTAACCGCGGGCGAGCGCGCGATTAAATTTCGCAACGACAGACCGCGGCGTGCAGAAAATAGCACCGTTCGACGACCGGCGCTGGAATCCACCGGCATCTCTGCGTCGAGCATCGGGAGGCATCCGTGAAAGATGATCGTCCTATTAGAGCTTTACGTGCTTGTTAAGGTACGGTTGCAGCCGATAATCAACACGAACAGGCGGAATACATTGTACGTCTGAAGGGAGAAATACGCGTGCGGACGTTACATTCAATCGTTCCTCGTTCGTTGAATACACTGAAAGAACAAAGCGCTGCGTTCAAGTAAACGTTTGTTAAGGAATATCCGAGCAATCGTTTCACTAACACTTTATTCTCTCAGTCAGTTCGAAAAGGTGGTCGCAACGCGTATTTCTCATCAGTTTCGGAACGGGTCTCGTGCCCAACAGGAGAATTTGTTTCTTAGCAATCCTCAGGAGATACATTTTCCTATCGAACACAAGATGCGTTGCGAATTTTTCGTCTCACGTTCTACCGCCAATATCGCTAAATGCTGATGCACGAGTATCGTTGTTCGCGATGTAACGCTATTTAATCGAAATTCATGGCCGGTTTAACGACCAAACACGAGGCACACGACGTCGGGCCTTGGCACAACGGGTGGAACTTCCTTCTCTTCTCTCTTCTGGAGGAGCCGGCGCCAATGAAACGCTCGCAACAACGGCGCTAAACGACAACCTGAAAATCTCGCATAAGCGAAAGTAGAGAAAGCTGCGTAGCTCGCGAAGCCGCGGCAAGGCCGTTGCTGTTTAAAGACGAAACACGCCTAGCGGCGCCATCCGATGTAGGCTGGAATCACGCGCCGAATGTCCGAGTATTATTAATCGCGCGCGCGCGCGCCCACCGGATCGATTATCGGTGGGCGTGATAAAAATTTCACGAGCCCGAACGCGTGGACTATCATTAGGTCCTAAGTTTATCGTGCGCCGATATCAGTTTCGTCAACGGCGTAAACACGCCGCCGCAATTCCTCCGGCGAAATCATTCACCGCTTCCTACGCTCTCTTCGTATCGTGGAAGAAAAAAAGAAAACACACAAATCAAATATCGGTCGGACGTTTCGAATTCCTCCGGAATTCGATTTATTACAATAACGCGCGTTATTGCCGGCCGGCAATTTTCAACGAAGTCGACGTTGATTTTCGACCTCGCGCATTCGAATAATTAAAAAGCGTGGGGAAATTTCTCGGTGAACGAAAACGCGTGCTGGATCGCGCTTCTCTTACTTTACATTATTGACGAGACAGTCGCTCGCCCCAACAAAAATAGCTGTGTAATTTCGGAAGCTGCTGCGGCCAGGTGTACTTCCGGCTGGCGCATAAATGATCCCGGCTAAACAAAGCCGGGTGCCGTTAAGCCGCTTGCAAGTGCGAGGGTCCCGATAATGGAATATTTAATAACCCGCGCCTCGCTGCGAGAGCCGGCCGAAAGAAACTGCGAATCGTGGTGAAATTGTGACTCCCACTAGGTCAGTGGGTGACGGAAGGCGAGTGACGCGGCCAGGTATTTGTCTATCTGTTCGCAGCGACTCCTTTTCAGCCGGCGCAACGCAAGCAGATAAACATCGCGCGCCTCAAAACCGGCGTCATCTCCGCACGCCGTTAATTGAAATTCTCCTTGCGCGCCGAGGTCGGAGACGGGAATGGAGATTTTCTCGCAATGCTCAATTTCACCGGCGATGATAATATCGAGGCGGATGATTTTACAAATAGACTCCGCTTCGCGAAATTCACGGCTCCGCGCGCAATGAGACGACTGAATTGACGAAGCGTGTAGAACAAAGTGCGAAAGCGCCTCCACTTTTGAACGAAGAATCAAAAGTGTCGGACATTGTGCTTCGCTTGATCGGTGAGGCTAACGGTGCCGTATCGATTCGTTGAGATTTTCCTACGAAGAGCTGCTTCTTATTATTGACACAATTAACTTATAACGACGAAGTGTCGCGAGTTAATCACGAGATCATTTTATAGTTGTCGCGGAGACGACCGGACTAAAAAGATTTGCGCCGATTGGGGAGTAAAAAAAAATAAATTCCTTCGAGCCGGATTTGAACCAGCGACCTATGGATGCCTGCCGCTTGAATATTGCTCTAAACCTCTACAGTCCACCGCTCTACCAACTGAGCTATCGAAGGCTTGTAACGACGCTCGCGTAAAGTTCGTAGATACACGTAAGTACCATCGACTCTATTGTTAACGCAATTATTAAAGTAGGATAAAATCGGACATTTCTCGTATCATATAAGATAAGAGGTAGTATAAAATGAAATATTCTCCAAGTTGAAAGTATGAATCAGCGATCTGTGAATTTACACTTCAAAAATGTCAGCTCCAACCCGTCGTTCTGCCAACTGCAAAAAAAAAATATTTATCTTTAAAAATATAAGCGGCATAAAAAATATTAGCGTAACGTTAAATATATTTGTAATAATACTTCCGTAAAAAATGACAAAAAACTCCTTCGAGCCGGATTTGAACCAGCGACCTATGGATGTCTGTTTGAAGATTCCAACCGACTACAGTCCACCGCTCTACCAACTGAGCTATCGAAGGTAACATATATCGTCTCTCTACATAGTAGTCTGGTGGAAGATGATATTTGGGACTAGACAAGATATTAGTTTTACGTGTGACACAAAGAATTTGAAATACGTGTTTGACGCGAAGATCCATGTCTTCGGAAGAAACGTTTCATCGCTCCATTGACGACGCTTTCTCCCTTCCGCCAAAAAGGAATATTAAATATTAAAAGGAGAACAAAAGGTGAAGTTTGTGAAATTTTTCGCGAAGACATATACATATACTGAGTCAAAAAGAAATCAACGATTTACACATAAAGTTTCTTAAATGAATAATTTAACGTTCAAATTAATATATTAACTCATAAAAACTAGATTTTTATAACAGTCGCAGCAAGTTGCAAAAGGAACTCCTTCGAGCCGGATTTGAACCAGCGACCTATGGATTTCTTCTTTCATACGATGACAGCCAACTACAGTCCATCGCTCTACCAACTGAGCTATCGAAGGCATGTAACCGTGTTCTTAGAAAAAATTAATTCATTGAAAGATATCGCAAAGTAACTAAAAAGTGTAAAAAATTCCTTCGAGCCGGATTTGAACCAGCGACCTATGGATTTCTTCTTTCACATGATGATAGCCAACTACAGTCCACCGCTCTACCAACTGAGCTATCGAAGGCGCATGTCCCGTTCCTTTGTAAGGACATAATTGAACGTTATTGCTAAGTAGCAAAAAAAGTGTAAAAAATTCCTTCGAGCCGGATTTGAACCAGCGACCTATGGATTTCTTCTTTCACATGATGATAGCCAACTACAGTCCACCGCTCTACCAACTGAGCTATCGAAGGCGCATGTCCCGTTCCTTTGTAAGGACATAATTGAACGTTATTGCTAAGTAGCAAAAAAAGTGTAAAAAATTCCTTCGAGCCGGATTTGAACCAGCGACCTATGGATTTCTTCTTTCACATGATGATAGCCAACTACAGTCCACCGCTCTACCAACTGAGCTATCGAAGGCGCATGTCCCGTTCCTTTGTAAGGACATAATTGAACGTTATTGCTAAGTAGCAAAAAAAGTGTAAAAAATTCCTTCGAGCCGGATTTGAACCAGCGACCTATGGATTTCTTCTTTCACATGATGATAGCCAACTACAGTCCACCGCTCTACCAACTGAGCTATCGAAGGCGCATGTCCCGTTCCTTTGTAAGGACATAATTGAACGTTATTGCTAAGTAGCAAAAAAAGTGTAAAAAATTCCTTCGAGCCGGATTTGAACCAGCGACCTATGGATTTCTTCTTTCACATGATGATAGCCAACTACAGTCCACCGCTCTACCAACTGAGCTATCGAAGGCACATGTTCCGCTCTCTCTCTCGGAGGAACTCAATTAGTCGAAGGATAACGAGAAGGAACTGCAAAGTGTAAAAAGAAACTCCTTCGAGCCGGATTTGAACCAGCGACCTATGGATATCTTCTTTATACAACGACAAACAACTACAGTCCACCGCTCTACCAACTGAGCTATCGAAGGCTCGTGTTGATCGCTTCTAATTGTATCATTATAAAGGAATTGATAAAAACTTGCTGCAGATAGCCCCGTGTGCGATAAAGCGGCGATTTACAAAAGGACGACATAAATTTATCATGTCGTCGTCCAACACGGCCGTTCTTTACATATATTCAGCATATCCCGGTATTCGCGCGATATTAATGTAACAACGTTGACATGAGACAGGTAGGGAACGTAATAACGAACCGTATTATTATTATTCCGCTACCTGCATTACACGAGCGTTCCGCTTGGACGAGCAAAATTCTCTCCTAACTCCGATTCCATCGAATCGCCAGGCCGATTAACGCTTACAACAGTCATAACTGCGCTATCGTAACGAAAAATAAATTGGCAGGAGGGGCGATCAGTCTCTCTATTTTTCTTTCGTAGCGGTCGATAAAGGAAAACTCAATCAATGGAAAGTGATTATGCAGATTTCCTTCCGAAGGCGTGCAGATATTTTCACTCGCCTCGGAACCCGCTCGAGCGCCGCTGCTACTTGCAGCGGCTCTTCATCAATAATCCCGTTAACCCTTGTCCCACTTCATTAAACCCTCCGATCCGTTTGACCAACGTTGCTGTATTTCGTCATCACGTGTTTGATCGTACTCGTCGCCGTGCTCGTCTAACCGAGGTCGGAGTTCAGCAAAACCAGCGACCGGTGAAACACGCCCCGACCTCGATTCCCGGCCGCTGTTGTCGCTAAATCGGTAGCTCGAAATCTCCGGGTGTTGCATTGTCCTCGAGGCGCGTGCCACACCTCGCCGCGTCACCCACGTGGATTCCAGTCGGCTTTTCGCCGGGAGAAGGTGCCGCGCGGCGCACAAGTCGCCAGCGAAATCGCAATGCGAGATGAGAAGCACGTACTCTCAACTCGTTATCTAATAAAGCAGCAGCAACGGAAAAATCGCTGTTGAATCAATAAAATTTCCAGCAGCCGGCGTAATTGGAGTAAATCTTTCCGATTTCGTGGAAAACATTATTAAATCACCACACTACATGTCGTTTTAATAATTACAGCATTGGTTTCAATGATATCGCAATTGAATCAAGAAGATTTACTCCAATTGCGCGCGCTGTTCTGGAAATTTTTGTTGATTCACCGCTTTTTCTATGAAGAAAAAGATAAAAAATGTAAAAATACCACACTCACAAAAACTGCCTTAAAAATATCGTGATTACAGAATGGTGCGGAGAAATTAATTGCTGGAATTTATTCGCGCGCCCTATGAGAGTACTTTTAACTCAACCCGAAAAGAAATCTTTCTTTTCAGGTAAGTAGCGGGAGCAGCTTTCGAATGGGCTGTTGATATCCTTCCGGGCAAACAAGGACCCGCCAGCTGGAAGATCGATCACCAGTACGACGATGAAGTACGTTCGACCTTGAGACCGTCTCGTTAATGTCACGAAAGTGCGAATTTCTTGTGATCGACCGAACGACACTGTCCTTGCTGCCGGATTGCTCCGCGAGTAACCTTCCTTATTTCCATATGCCTTAGTGGCAATCGAAACCGCGATATCGGGGGAATTTTTCCAGCGAAAAACACGAGAGAACGCTTCTGTTTGCACTCCGAGGTGTTCAATCACCGCCATTGTTCGTTGATGAACGCACGATTGATATCTCGGTCGCTGGATTCTTAGATATCAGAAACCGGTCTTTTTTTCTAATTAACACAATTGTCCGCGAAAGCGTGAGTACCTAGGTTTTAATGATTCGTCAGAATTTTCTTTGTGAATTGAAAGTTTAGATTAGAGATTAGAATGAGAGTAAGGTAGATATATTAGACGTAAGCGTAAGGATTCATATGAGGGAGATTAAGATACATGAACGCGTGAGAAAGATATTTTTATCGTGTCGCGAATGAAAATAAAATTGGATTCAAGAAAGGCGCGAGAGAGCCGTCACATTCTCCACCGTAGCTTTCAACTTTCAACTCTCCGCGACCATCGGGTTCTCCCCCACTGACAAGTCCCTGTTTTTTTCTCCTTTTTTTTAATGTCGCTGAATATGAGTACGTCGAAGGTGTAACGGCATACCTACGTTTTTTTATTACGACATTTTATTACGACGATTTATTACGACACCTTCCATTATTCGCGTATCTTATAACACACAAGACAGAGACTCGTCAGCAAACGACGGCAGCGACGACGACGTGTAATCGCCTGAATCGGATAAAGTGCAGGAGCGTGCCGTTATCCATTAGGCGATTTTCTCAATTGCGAACACGGCCGTATTATCCGATCAATCGTGGCTAAAGTGAATTGTGATTGCGACGTCGCTTCGTTTATCTCACGCGACGGAAGGCTTCAAGGTAAAAAGCGGTACGATATTAAATACCACGCGTACCGCTTTGCCGAAGCCATTATTACGTAGGTATTATACGATAGCGACTAATTAACCCGTTAATTAACCGTCCGAAGGGGCGAGAGTTCGGACGAACGATATTAAACGAAATCTCAAGCGTTTCTAATTGCAAAACCGTGATGCATGCATGAGAGGGACGCGGCAAGGTAATCGGCACGGCATGACGGTCGCTACGGTCATTTCCTCTCGATCGGGCCATCCGATGTATCTTTCGGGCGTAAATCGTGAGTGAGAATTCAACGCGAGAGAGCGGACGGTTGAATCGCCGGCCGTAAATACACCGTACCGTGCAGGTAACGGGATATTTCAGCCGCGTTGCAACATCGTCGCCATTATCTGTACGGCGGGGTCATTCTCATGCGAAGACGCCGGCCGGCTGGTAGCTCCGGCGACGAATCATCTCGAGATCGCGGCGATAATAGCCGCTCCTCGTCGTCCCCTGTGCCTCCGAATTCGGCCCTGGATCACATGACGTACGGCGTTTGACAGTGAAAGTTATCCGCGACCGGGCCGCCCGAAAATCGCACGCTCGCCTCGAGAAGTCCCGCGAGTCTTCCAAAGGTGACGGAGGAGCAGAGACGCCGGGCCATCAAGTTCGCCTCGCGCGAGCTAACTTCCAGAGGATCGGAAGGGACCGACGTAGGCCCTGAACTTACGCCGACAGCTTGGAGACCGTTCGCGCGTCTCATTTAACACCCGATCAAATAACGGGTTGTCGGGATTCACGGGTTCCCCCGGCCGGATTCGTTCGCTGCGGAGCGCGTCTAACGAGTATTCCAAACGCGACGCTGTCCCGATGGAAGATTCGAAGAGAGACTTCAAGCGCGTGGTAATTACTCGATAACAATTACCCCGCCTGATTCCTCCCGCTTTCCCATCGCACGTTGCAAGTCCCTTCTAGGTATCCGCGCACTCTGAATACTTCGGAACGGCGCGAGGACACGGATGATATCCGGGAATTCATCGGCGATCCAGATCCGCCGACGAAGAGCTATGAATTTCGCGAATCGATCGCTCGTCCCAGGGACACCCCGGCTGTACCTCCTGCGCACCTCACCGCACCTCTTCAGGGGCAAGGTCGACCGCTCCCTACCACCGTGACACGCACGTGTGTGCACACATGTACAGGTATACGTATACGCGCTCACAAGTACGTACGTTTCTACGGGCGCAAATGGGCGTGTGCACGTGGCTGCAGTTGCATTCTTTCTCTTTCTCTCTCCCCTTCTTTCCCTCTCTTTGTCGTTCTCTCTCTCTCTCTTTTTGTGTACCACCAACTCGTCCGACCCTGCGGACGAACTGGTGAAAGTGACAAGAGGCAAGGTCGTCTCAGGCTGGTAGTTACAAAATCAGGAATTCCTCGAAAAGAAGGCGGCCGGCTTGAGCCTCGCACAGATTCCACTTGCGCAAGGATTGTAAAAATTAAAAATCGCCGGCTAAATGCCGATTCGCGAGGCGGCATTTCGCGCGGAAAAAACCCATCGGTACATCCACGAACATCCATATTCGTGGGTACATAAAAGATGCAGTTCCTCCGCGGCCCATCGAATGGCCAAATCCCGATGGAACACTTTGGAAGTTGCCCCGAATCAGAGATGCTGTTGTACATCACCTACCACTATCTACTGCTGTAACACCGTCCCAAATTTGTTAACTGGAATTCGCAATCTTTTCTTTTCGGGGACACTCCGTGAGAAATTTCACAGTACTTTGGATCGTGATTTTCAGCGGGATGTAACTGAGCGCACGAGCGACGTGCGAGCTGGATGCAGGAAAGACTGCGCGCAGCCCGCGCTATTTTCTCTCGATTTGTATTTCCAGTAAACAATTAAATTTCACCGGCGATTTCTACGAAACAGCCGGAGAGGATGCGCCGTTTATCCTCACGAAAGCGTGACAAGGTGGCCACCCATTTGCATCGGACGCTTGCAACCTGCCCTCGGATGCGACGAGTGTCCTGAAAGAAAATGTCACGTACGACATTTGACGAAGCTTCGAAGAAATGTATGATTTCTGCTTCATGAAAAAGAAAAAAAACTCTTCCCGCCGGATCGTGCAGAATCGATTCGTTGCAGCCGGCGCGTTAAAACGACGATGGAAAACGAGACGTACCTCCCAGTCTTATTCTAAGTACATACATCGCGCATACGAGACGTCACCGAGCGAGACGTAACGAGCGGTAATGAAGTTACGTGAATCTCGCGGAGAAAGGTGCTGAAACAACATGAAACCGTCTTGCTGTACGGCAGATTTCCGGGATGTCGCCGCTCGCGATTGTGATCTACGATAGCACGATCGTCCGTATAAAGATCAATCGCTTCCTCGTTGATAAGCAGCGACGCAGAGGCGGCCGGTCGTGACGCGTTCACCGTTCGCATGCGACATTGAGGATATACACCTGCGAGAGAGTATTTTGCAACATGAAATATGGTTCTCCGGCTCATCCTCAGCCATGAAGAATAAATTAAGGATAAATCGAGAAGCGTTATATAATGTTTTCTGTGCGTGATAAAAGACTTGTGCAATAAAACACCGGCGGGATAAATTATTTGCTGTGTTTTATCAAATACTGTGCCGCACGGCCGTGTTAAAGTAGATTGTTCGGTCGGGAGAAAATGTCAAAGCTCGGCGAGCGCGCGCGACGCTGAAAAATTACCGACTCGCTCGTACGCCGACGGAGTCGATATCTTCGATACGATAATGAATGATTGCTATTCTCCTCTGATGGGGGCCAGTCATCTCCACCGTGTACATTTGGAATCACCTTGACTTTTTACAAGCGACGTACGCACAACTCACCGGCGACGGATGGAAGCCAGAAAGTTAGTAGCTGCGTAACAGTCTTTGAACGACGTCGGGCTCTCTCTGACGTGTCCTGCAACACGGCGAAATTATATATGTAAATAATGAATATATGTAAACACGCGTAGGATTACGACACGGGCGTCGACTTGATGCTCCGCGTCGCGGCTCGAAGTCGCTTCCACGGCGATCCGTCACGGCCTCCCGCACTCTGCGGCGAAATTAAAAATACACCACCTCTCATCATCGTACCGCAGGTCCTCCTCTTTGATTTTTACTTTCATAATAACCCGACGAAGTCCGCTGGGAATTCACGCGTCGCTTTTGAATTATAAGATATGTCGCCTCGAGCCGGCCCTGTCCGCGCGCCGGCAACACGTTCTGGAGGTCGATTTAGAAAGGTGGATCACAAAATTCGGGTCGCCGTATGAACTTTCTTCGAGTCGCGCAACCAGCCGTCCCTCCTAGCGATCGAGTTCCTCGTTTCGCGATTCTCGACGGCATCCTTACGAAGCGCGCGCTCCGAAAAGGAAACGAACGGTGTGACAATGGGCCGATGAGTGTGTTCTTTTTCCGAAAACTCTTCGACCTTCCCCGAGCGACGCCGGCTCTTTCATGCGGTGTTTCTCTTTGTCTCGAAATGACTCGGCGCATAATAAGCGCCGGGAGGAAGCGTGAGTCGCATGATGAGCGACACGCGAGCAAAGCGAGACGGACGGACTTGGCAGTTTCGATACGTGCGCTTCCATGCGACGTAAAACATCGTGTAATCAGCATAAACATGTAATAAATGGCTCGCCATTACAACGCGTTGAATTCTAAGTCCGTCTACGTGAAATCGCAAATGCGATTCCACCGCGGTGATCTGATTTCCCCTCCCCTCCCCCGCCGAGGTCTCGACTCATTTCAGCTGTAGCCCGACGGTTCCGCGCCGAATACGGCCGTGTCCTTCGCACGGATGGCGGAAAAGTCGAAAGGAAGGAATTCCTCTAGTATGACCGAACGTTAATTCGAGGAAAGCCGCCGCGCCGGTGCATTCTATCGCCGTCGAAGGGAATCGATAGCGCCGCTGGCCGTGGAGTCGATTACGAGTCGAATAACGGAAGGCTGTTTCTGCAAGGTGAACCACCTTCCTTCTCACCTACGAGCACATCGACGACGACGTACCTTTCCAAGCACAATTTCTCTCCCGTGATTCTACCTCGGAAGGCTGCGCACGGCTCGGGTCGGGTTAAAAGAGAAGCAATCTCCGCTGGATTATTCCGTGTACGGGGTGTCCGAGAATCAGCGACATCAGAATTACAATCCTTAATTGAAAGAGGCGAAGAAAAGCTGGCGCTAGTGAGTAAGATAATTGTTTCGCAATAACTGTGGAAAGCGATATCTTTAATAGTTTTTGCGCTATCAGTTCCGCCAGCTTGAGAAAATGTAGTTTCGAGAAAAACGCATTTCTAGCTTCAAGTGGTGTTTAAGTATAGATTTTCATTACTCCCGCTTAATCAGCTACTTCAGACTGTCGAAATATACAACGAAAACAAAAAAAAAATCAACTTTTCCACCCGACAAAGCAGAATGGCCTTTTAATGATAATGCAAAAGTTGTTTTTCTATTTATGGTTAACCATTAAAATGATGGTTTTCTAGTGGTGACTTAAAAAATTTCATGATTAACCATGAATAGAAAAAGATAATTTTTACACCGTCATCAGATTAAGCTTAAGCCACAAGTTAACCGGAAAATGAGAAACCGGACTTCTGTGATAGACTGACTAGCAGAATTACGCCCGCATCGGAAGATACTCGATGGCGCTTTGCGAGTCCTGATTTAGTTTCCGATCCGTCACGACGAGAGCGGAAGGGACGGAGAATTCTCTTCGAGGAATTCATCTTCGAAGTTAATAAAATCGAACGTTCCACGCCACCGAGTAGAAGAGAATAGCTCATAATAGCTTCTTCTTCTAATTAATTCTCTCGCAAACGCGCGACTCGTGATATTAGCTCCGGACCGGTAATTATCGATGATCCTTATAAAAAGTTTCCTGTCTAATAGGATCGGGAGGAAATAAATTCCACTCTCGACTCGCGGATGAGATTTTACGCGGAAGCGGCCGATAATCCGTCGCATTTTCGCTCAACTGTCCCCTTCCTTTACGAATCGCGGCATCCATCAGCGAACGAGCATTTTCGATCGTTCACTTTCGCCGATATCGTCGTTTAATTCATCCTGACGCGCAAATCGCACGCGAGGATGAATCCCCACCGACCGGCGGCGGATCCTCGAGAAATGTTCACTTTTCAAAAATCCAAAGTGTCGCGCATTACGAAACGGCATTTTATATAAGTAATTCTGACGAAACACAATATTCGGCCACCGACAGCTCCTTCGTTGGACGCCGAGCGAAGCGGAAGGTTGCTGTCGCAGCGAGGTGAACCTCTTTCGTTCGCGGTTTTGCAATTAAATTGCCGATTCGCGCGAGGAATAATCAGACTGCGATTTTATGGCGCTTTATATCGTAAACATTGGGAGGGATTGACGGTCGGTATTAAAAATACGATGAGCTTCGCGTCGATGAATTTTTCACGAGGGTGTCCATATAAAAAATGTGCCTTAAATAATTCGTACGGGTATTTCTCCCGGATATTATTCATAGGCTCCCGAAATCCGAAGAGAGCGCGCCTGGCTCGAACTCACCGGCGAAATACGCACTTAATTACCGGTTGCCATTCAGTTGCTTCTTCATCCACTTCGCTCGTTCAGTTCTCCAGAGTCCTCTCGCGCAAACGTCGTTGAATTATTCCGCCTTCGAATCGTTTCCTCGTCGGAAAGCGTCGGCGCTGCCGATGGGAAAGTCTGGATAAGGCAGGCCGCAGCGCGCGCGCTCACGAGAGAGAGAGAGAGAGAAGTGTTTCGAAATACGAGATGTGCATAATTATGCGCGCCTACTTAGGTGCATCGGGAATGCAGCGACGTCCTCCGTTTTTCTGGCACGCCCTCGTAGCCGCCGTCGTCTACCTTTCGATCGGCCTTTGGTGTCTCTCGCGGGAGAACATTCGAGACGTCGTCAAACAAAAGCGCGTACGGGATTCTCCATCGACGGAAAAATGTCCCGGCGGTGAAATCGCGTCGCATTCGCCGTCTCGGGCTTCGCCTGATTATGCATTAAGTGTAATTGCACGTCGCTCTCTCGGCGTTCAACGAAATAAATATATATATATATTTCGCGCCTAACGAACATTGTTTCGTAACAATTACATCATTATACGTTTTGCAATGTGTATCGAATGAGAGAATGTTCAAGGGTCCCGTAATTAGACGGTATTCGCCATCGGTGGATTGATTCGTCCACTCGCGCGCTTCGCTCGCAGCGTTTTAGCATACAACGAAACGATAATAATTTTGCGGAATTTCGCAAAAACGCCGGCAATACTCGGCTCTCCAGACGAAGGCCGTCTTCGTTGCGTCGCAGTGGAAAAGCTTCATTCGAAATTCACCGTTTCCTCGACGGGAATTAACGCGATTTCGTTTTCACGTGCGTTTTTGCCACGACGATTAAATGAAATATCTGTCATTTCTTTTCTCCCTTACTTTCACATAACGCGTTTGTATACATGCGTACATACACGTGTCTCGGAAAAGAAACTCGGATCACTTCGCGCGCGACCCGAAGTAACCAGGTCGGATCAACGATCGCGGATCAAAGCGCGATTTGATCGATTGAATTCCGATCACGCGGCGGAAGAGGGCTCGCTCAATATGATCGACACATACCAGCGACGACGTGATTTTCACCTTGACCGTGAACGGGTCATTGTCCAACCGGCCGTCTCGATTTTTCGACCTCGTCGAGACGCAAGGTGGAACACGGCGCGTCGACCGAAGTGAAAAGAAGTTCGATTAATAACGGCTCATGACAAAATAAATTAGGATTAAGTTTCGGCGGCCCCGGGCGAAACTTTCGCGTCCTTATCCAATTTATATTTGAAACAGTGCCCACCGGCTAAACCTGCATATTGTTCGGCGAGTTTCAGGAGTGATTATAAATTAGAGGATATCGAGAGAGTTTCGCGCGGGAACGTGTAACCGGATTAAATACCGGATTGAGGATCGCGATCCTGTTGAAAAGATTGCGAAGACGAGGAGCGACGAGACGGGTGTCCGCGTTAAGTACACTCGATAACTCTTCCACGTAAGTGCGCTTAATCTTTTACCCGACAGAGAACGCACCGATCTCTTTCATAACGCAGTCTTTGGAGATCTCTGGTTTACCCAAACCTCAGTTTGCCGTGTTTCGAAAGAGAGACGGGTCATCCTTGATATTTATTGGCGTAGGTGAGTCACTATCAGCTGCAGATGGCGAAATGCTATCAGCAGCCCGCAAGTCATATATACATTATATATCGAATTGACGAAAAGTTCGTTCCGTTTCCTTCATCAAAATATGCATGTGTATATATTTGTCTATACATACAAAATCCGCATTTCGATATTCTTCGTATATGTGTGCTCGCGCGGCCGTAAAAACTCCTTGTAAAAGCTACCCACGATCCCGGCTTTACGAAGCAAGGATTCGACGCATGCTCGTTCCGCGCGCAGTTCCTGAGAGCGTGAAATAGGCGAGGCTAATCGATACGGTGCGTTTCATCGGTTAGAATCGCGCCCGCACGCTTAGAGATGTTTATCGCGCCCGTCGCACGATAATTACGCCGTTTCTTCGGAGCGCGTAATCGACCCGGCTCGCGAAAAGGCGAGCGCGTTGGAGCGCCGTTCTCTCCTCGAGAGTCGACTTTTCCCGTATTATCCCTACTCGCGAGAAGATTTTCCTGGGATCATCCGCGGGAGATCGAAGGTGAGCTTACGTCGACGATCGCGAAGGATCCGCAGTAGTTCAAGGAGAGAGTGAGCGGCCGAACGAACACGTAATCTAGGAAGGAGGAGGAGGCGAAGAAAAGCTGCCGCGGGTCAGTGCACCATCTCGCAGGAGGAGATGGCGCCTGATAGGAGCGCTTGGAAATGCCGATTGGCAATTGACATTTATCGTCGACCCCGCGGCCGTCCTAGACGAGATAATGCAAACCCTCGAGAGAGCCTCTTCTCGCCGCGATGAATCCGCGAGCAATCTCGCAATCGCCGATGAATTTCGAGGTCTAGGCGGCGACGGGCGAAACCGGCCGCCGTAGTGACCTTTTCGCAAAGTAGCGATGAATTCGCCCGCGAGCGGTAAAATCGCCTCTCGTCCGAAAGTAACGCGAGGCGGTCTTGAAATTCGCGACGAATGTGCGCAATTTCACGGTGGTTTCCGCGGCGTGACCTAGAAGAGCGATTTATGCCCGGCGACTTTTACTTCGCCGGCCGGTCGACGGGATCGATCGTGAGGATAAGGAGGATTCACGTTCGGGCTCTCCTAGAGCACGACGCGCCATAGGTCGACGGGGAAAAGAGCGGGATAGAGAGGCGCACACGGTGAACTACGAAAACTGGTTTCCCGCGGTTCCCCGTATTTATCGTGTGCACATACGGTGAACGTGCGCCCGCCTCGGCATCTCGGCGTGTGCATCTCGCCAAGGACTCGGCAGCAACGTGCATTTAGAAATGCCATTGGGTCCTACGGTGGCGAGGAAGGCCTCCGAAACGTCGACGCAGAGGGAAAGGATCGCTCCAACTTCTGCTTCCGAGAGCTTCAGATTCGCTCGAGCGTAAATTCACCTTCCCCTCTTCCCCTCGATGCTTCCGAGATCGATCGAGCGGGGGGAGGGAAGGATTCGCGCGCTCTCGGATAATTACGCGTCACGTCGCGCGCGCAAAACGTTATTGCACGCCGTTATTATCGACCACCTTATACCACTGTTCCGTCCGCCGACGTGCGCCAACTTCTCGTTGCGCAACAAGAGTGTGCGCGGGAATGATTAATGCTAATTCCGCGATACGGAATTGTCGGTAATCCCCGGTGACCCGTCGCGTTACGCCGCAAAAGTGCGAGCGAGGATTCTCCACGGGATCGCGCAAACGCAATCCCCTCGATCGTACGCAATTATCGGCGAATCTTCCGGCCGCACCGCTCGACATCGGATAATTTACCCTGCTGCTTTAGCCGCGCTCCTTCCAACGCCCGGCGAAGAGGAGAATCCGCGTCTTCGCACGCGCGCTCCTTGCGACACGCTCGTAACCTGAATTCGGAATGTAAACGTCATTGTCTTTCCGCGCCGGTACGGCGATGTAAATGCCTCGCGCAACCAACGGTAGATACGCGTGGCGCGACGTTAACCTTTCCTACGTAAACCGCAAATTTATTGGCCGTCACGCGCAGCCTCCAAGGATGCGTCGGAATAACGGCGGCGGTCGGTGGAGAAACACACCTGCCCCTCCACGTGCCGTTAAAATATTCCGAAGACCTTACCCGAATAAGCGGCCTGTTCCATCCGAGGGACGTATTTCAAATGCCCGACGGTATCGCGACCTGGGGAAAAAGCTTGCATTTCGGACGATGCTATTTTCGGACGAGGCCTGCCGACGTGTTCCGAAAGGTCAAATGCCTCTCGACGCACTCGCGCGCCCGCATCGTTGCACACCGCGAAATCACGTTACTTCCGGAAGGATTGGTCCCCCGCGATTATATACTCGAACCGTTAACAATTTCGCAGGAACCGGCGGATAATACGACTCGCCGGAAGCGATTCCGCGGTTTCATGCGCGTGTACGAACACACAGGAATATCGCACGCGAAACTGCACCTTCCCCCCCTCTCCTCCTCCTCCCTCTCTCTCTCATCTTCTTGTTAGCAATTTGCGACCCGCCGGCGAAATAGTGCGACGTCGTGCGTTGCGAGAACACTAATATTAACGATATACACACACGTATTTCTTTATGACGAAAGGTAAACACGTGTGGAGAAAAGCAAAAGCGAAACGTGCATAGTGACGTTGAAAACGAGTGTAAACGTGAGGAAAGAGCTACGGCCGAGCGTTATAAAATGACGAATATAATTATAGATGATATATAAGCGAAAGCGCAAAAATATTAATTAATAGAACCGCGTCCGAGAAAAGTTTTTCGTCGCACGATTATATTATTGTGTCTTCAGGAGATATCAACATTTCTTACGGCCCGTTATTATCGATAATACTCGGAATAAAGTATACAATTGATTTTATCATGTATACATAAAAATTGAGAGCGATATTTACAGGCACGCAGGATCGATATACCTACGTTCGACTTTTATTCTTGGTACGGATCGCGCAAAGTGTTAAACTTTCTTCCGTGCGCACGCACGAGCGCAACTTCTCATTGGCGGTATGTCCCCAACAGCGCAAATCGAATTTATTTCGATACCGCGCCTTCGAATGGCACTTGAGCGCATCGCCGGGCGCAGCTCCCGATGAAAGTAACGCGAGTGACACTTTCTCAGTGTTTACGAGTGCGAGGCTTCATTCGCGGCCGCTTTCGGAACGTCGCGAGACTCGTAACGTTTTCACGAGGCGATCGTAAAAAAGCTCGGTAAAAATCCCGTTTTCACTTCGGCCGGTCCTCCGGTCGCGCGCAAAGTCACGGCGAGGACCTTGAATATTCGGCGCGCCGGCTCGAGGAAAAATCATCCTCGCGATAACAACGGAGGGCCGCTTTTAGACACCGACGACGGAATCCTCAGGTTGCCGGGACGCATTATAAATTCCATTCTTAGGCCGCGCGGCATTCCTGACGCCTCTTAGCGCCGAAGAAGCAGCCACCGACAATGCATCGGGTTAAAAATGGTCTTCACGTCGAACAAGTGGGCGACGCAAAAATGAAAGACAAGTGAGGGCCCGATGAGCCAGGTAGAAAATAGAATCGGCGTGCGAGAGATTAATTCTGCATTCCTCCCCACACCCGAACTCTTCCGTGGCGATCCGGCCCGGTCGAAGACGACGTCCAGCCCGTGTCCTCCTCCGTTCGGATGCGAGTGTCATTGACAATGCGTTGTTGCAACAATCTGAAGAGGTCGCGTCGACCAACTCGTGGGACGTGTAGAAACTTGAAAGCTCTTCCCAGCAAAATTTCCGACGGTGGTGGGGCTCAACTTGAGCCGGCTCTTCATCTTCCTCAGCGAACAGGATGCACTTTGCTCCAACCGCTTTCCTGCAGCCCACCTCAAAGATGGCAGCACGATCCGGAAGGTGAAAGTCCCACGATCAAGAGGGAAGGAGTGGTGGTGCACATATAGAGGGGCGGAGAGGGCGCGGCTTGTCCAGACGCTCTCTGTCCCGACGACGATGACGACGACGACGACGATGTCGCCGAAGTTGATATTCCTGCTGGGATCTCTGTGCCTGCTCGCCGGTGAGTACGAGTTTTACTCCGCTTTGCGAAAGCTACCGCGAATTCATCGGTGGAATCGCGCCGGCCCCTCGCGCGTCCTGTGGGATTTTGTCCGATTTTAGACGAGACGACCGTCGCGAGAGTTGTAAGGAACTAGTTTCGCAGTCGAGAGAAAGAGAGATTGCGTGGCATTATGCAATGAAAGAAAACGCGAGCGACGTTGCTTTTCGATCATTTCGGGAAAATTGGAATTGTAAATGACGACGGGAGAGGAGGCGAGAATCCTCGAAATCGACGTATTTCCGAAAGAAAGAAAAGGTGGGAGAGGTGGAGGACCTACTTTGGAGAACCACTGTCGCTTTCCCCCCCGTTGCCCTGACATTTTCAAGACTTTCTACTTCTACCGCGGTTCACCGACCCCTCCTTCGATCTCCGATCGCGCGCACTCGTGTCGTGAACCGATCGTGACATTTTCAACGATTAATCGAATTCACCTCGGGCTCGTCTCCGCGCGAAATGTCACATTGAAACGAACGAGTCGAGCTCGCCCTTTGGTCGCGCCGATCTTCTTCAATTCCCGGCGCGTTTCGCCACTCGTCAATCGAGTCTTCGGAATCCCAATAGAATTTCTCCCGGGCGGAGCTTCAATTCAATACGCGGTATTAAAGGAACGTACGATCCTACGAACAATAACAAGTTGGAACGATTGAGATTTACACGCTTGCCGCGTCTCTGTTACCGGATTCGTTACGCGTCTGGAACGATGCTCGGGGACACGGTGTAATAATGATTACTAACGAGAAGGCAATGCGAGACGAATGCAAAGTCGGTTAATTAACGAACTGTATTCCTGTCGACAGGCACGCAGGTCAGAGCACAGGATGAGGAAGGTGGCGACGGGATCGACGCGAACGCCGAGGAGCTTTGTCAGGACCGGCCGGGCGACGAGTACTTTCGCTTGAGCGTTGAGGGCGACTGTCGCGATGTCGTGAGGTGAGCGCTCTTGTTATTTTACCGGCGAATGCAGAACCGGGCTGCTTGACGAGAGAAAACGGGAGAAACGAACGTCGACGATTCTCCTTCTGGTTCCCACCGTTCCACTGCGCGCGCGGAAAGGATCACGTTTGATCTCCGCGACCTCGCGGGGCGCTCGTCGTTCGCGGCCGCCATCGCGAAACGAGGATTTGCTAACGATTGTGAAAATTTGCTCGAATACTTTCGAATAAGCTGTTCGATTACTGGCAGCGAAATCACTTAGTACCATATATAGTGTACTAAACGACTTGGTTGCGGCAATTCAAGCATTTAGTTGAAACTATTTAATGAAATGTTGGCGATTGTCGGCGAATCCTTCTTTCGTCTGTTCTTACTTCGGGCATTGTCTAATATAATCGTAATTCGCGCGACGGGCGGACGGGATCGCAAGGTGAATAGGGCTCCGAAGGAGACGGAAAAACTCGCTTCCGCCCGCTTGGACTTACTCCGCCAGGAAGTAGTTAGATCTGTATTCGATGACCGGACTTTCTCCAGGTTTGAAGCTCGCCTCGATTCAGTCCCGTTCACTCGGCGCACGTTGGCCGTGTCGCTCGAGACGGTTTTGCGAAACGGACGGTTTGCCTGATGCATTTTTACGATACTCTTTGTCCGACGAGGAGAACGTAAAGCCCCCAAGGACACCCGCTTTTGACAGAGGATAACGCGACACCGTGCGGCCGGAATGCGCTCGATAGTGGAAAATCGCACGCGCCGATCGTTTATCCAACGATCTAGGATGCGATTGATCGCGAAACGTCCTCGATCGAATTCCGACTTTCCAGGCCTCTCGCTCAAGGCGATCCGGTAGATGCAACTCGACGCCAGTTGGTTAACGTCTCCCCCCGCTATTCGGAGATACGCTTCTTCTTTCCTTTCTATTTTCTTCCCCTCTGCGAACTTTCTCGTTTCGCGCGCGCGACACGAAGTCGTAAAGATAGCTCGATGTGAGAATAAACCCCCTAGGTGCGACAAAGCCACCGAGATCGGTGTGACCAGGCTGGCGACGGTGCGATGCCCGACCGGCCTCGCGTTCGACATCGAGCGGCAGACCTGCGACTGGAAGACGAACGTGAAGAACTGCGACCAGCTCGAGAGTAAGCGACATTACGCCTTTTTCCCTCCTTAGACTCACGCAGCCGCCTTTTTTGTTTTCGGCCCCGCTAGGTGTACAAGGTCCGGCCTGAAGCAAATCACGTGCCCCAGCGGACTGGCCTTTGACTTGGACAAACAGACCTGCGATTGGAAGGGCAAAGTCACCAACTGTGACAAGCTCGAGAGTAAGTCGACGGCGATGGCGGTATCTCGCGCCGGTAGAACGCCGCGATCCCTCCGTAGACTCGCAACGTAGCACGCACCATTCGTACCATTACTAACTAACGCATGAGATATCTCCGACGCGTCCCGACTCCGAGCGTCTCTGAAAAGGAAAACGAGGAAGAAAGAGAGAGAGAGAGAGGAAAAAAAGAAGAGGATGAAAGCCGGACTTTCCGGATGCGCGTTCTCTCGACTCCGCGCAGTTCCGCGAGCCAATTATCAATGAGAAATCACTTCTCGCGGCCGCTCGAGCTTCGGGACATTGCGCAACGCGCGTTGCGTAAACGACGAGGATCGAAAAAGCCAACTATGCGAAACTTTCCAGCGACACACGCACACACACACACACACGTGGTGCCATTAAACCGGAAAGCGCTCATTAACATAGCGACGGGATTCGACGCAAAATTGAACGGCCGACTTGTACTTTCAGCCAGCGCGATTAACGATCGGGAATGCCCGATACTTTCGAGAGACGTTACCCGCTGCTCGCTCTCGTCCGACCACTTTCGTTCCGAGGTGGCGCGACTGGTTTCGATTTTCAGCGAAAGTGCGAACGGGGCCTCCGGGCCCCGTCATCGCCGTTGTTGTTACCCCCGAGAACGCTTCAGAGACGCCAGAGAGTCGCGATACGTCCGACCGCTCTAACCCGGTTTCGACTCCTCGAAACTATCTCCCACATTTGTTTCATGCGATTTCCACGACTCACCGCGTACGACTAACGAACAAAGCTTTCCAAACGGAGTTGGACGAACGAACGAACCGGCAGCATTCTGCGATTCCGATACCCGGGTGGAAGCGGAGAATCGCGATGACGTGGAAATGACGCGCGGTTTCGTCCAACTCCGGGCCCCATCAGATTTGCCGTCGGCTTAACATTCGCCTGTCCTCGTTTCATTAACACCTAATTGCGCGCCAGTGCGTACGCGGGAGACGCTTACGACGTTATTCCCACGCGAGCGGTGATAATCGCCAGCGAGGGATATCCCATTCCTCGACCTGGAGCTATTAATTTTGAGCGCGATCAAAGTTAATCACCGTCTGGAGTAAATGAGACGCAGATATTTGTGCAGAGACGAAGCGAAGTAAAGGGAATTTTCTGCAAGAAAGAAACAAATAGTAGAAGCTATTTAGCTAAGGCGAACCCGGGAAAGCATTAAAGATGTACTGCTCATTAGTGCCGTATTTTCAGTGACGCATCAAGGGAGCCATTCATTCAATTTAGAATTTATCAAGCAAAATTACGCTCTTATATTTATTTCACTATCTAAGTAATAAATATTAATTGAAATTGATGTAAACATATATACACGTTATTACAAATACGAAGATATTATCGTTTTCTATTTTTCTTATTAATGCTATTGTCCGTTTATTAGTCTTTATAATACCATAGTAGTTTTTCATTAAAATCTTGCTTTTAGTTTAGAAAATATTGGAAATAGAAATGAAAAATGACACGCTATAATCTCAAGGCACACATATAAAAAGTAATCAACTTTAGTCACAAATATCTCAGCTCTCGAACGATTAACCTCTTTCTAATTGCACGAGCAATGAGTCAGATAATATTTCAGATAATATTTCAATATCATAGATAATATTCCAGTGTATACGCAGTGCAAGTTTCATCGAATTTTTATCGAACTCACTTCACCTTAAAACTCCTTTGAAGTGGAATAACTTTCGAAACTTTTCGGGCTCTGGATTATCGTCAAATTATCCGTGTCACCTTTAAATGCAACGTGTAGATTTCGAATCGCTGCGGATAATTTTTTCGCCATTTTTTCATTATTTTGATTTACGGGCAACGCGTCCTTAATTTCTCGTGCGAGATCAATTCTCCCGTCTTTCGTTCCTTCGTCTCCTTCGCTTTTCAACTTGCCTCCGCGGAGCCGCATTTTGCAATTCGCACGTCGATAATCTTTCTGCGTCGGCTGTAATCGCGATTATTGCGCTAGCGTTTCCAAACATAATTTCCATTTAACGCTAAACGCATCGCTGCGCGCGATTCTCATTCCGCTGAATATACGCAAGCGCGTCGCAAATCGAACAAATAAGGCCGCGTATGAAATAAACATGAGCCGAGCGCGCTGAAAAATGTATAGTGCACTATTTCGCCGTCGGTGGTACATATTAATTACATTTACATCGAGATCGAAGCGCACTTTTCTACCTCGCGTTGCCGAGCGCGCGTGCGCGCACGTTGCAGCCGACGCAAATTTTGAAATGTCACGGTTTTTTTTTTTGCGATCCGTTCGACGGGTCAACATTGGCGCGCAATCATTCTCTAACATTTCGCTCTCCCCCCGTCCCCTTAACGCTCGCTCCAGGTACGAGGTTGCACGTATTCGATCTTTCTCTCCGCGTCCAGATCGGTTTCGCTTGGACGATCTGGCCTCCTTACAGGAGCGCTCCTCGCTGCTCCGGCCGGCTCCGCTTTTACTACTGAAATCGCACGCACGCTCGCGCGCA
Source organism: Dinoponera quadriceps (assembly GCF_001313825.1). NCBI lineage: Eukaryota > Metazoa > Arthropoda > Insecta > Hymenoptera > Formicidae > Dinoponera > Dinoponera quadriceps. The sequence goes on along the minus strand of NW_014555200.1, from coordinate 910,716 downwards.
ATCAGCCACATCGTTAATCTCCCTTCGCGGGACTCCTCTTTCGCCGCTAATCCTCGTTTCACGACTGGAGGACGACGAGAAACGATCACGGGACTTTTTCGCATCCATTTCCGTAACACGATCGGTTCAAGCCACAAGTGTCTCGCGCGCACACACACACACACACACAGAGTGTCGCGCATTTTCTCTCGATTAGATCTGGTAGAAGCCGTACTAAAAAGCGTGGGCAATAAGCGGACACTCACTCGCGAGGAAAGCAAGAATCGAAAAGTCTCGACAGATGAATGCGAACGAGTAACGAGATGGGTTATCCTCTTCGCCGATCGATTCTTTACGCTCACGCTGCGCTTGAGCACACTCTAATTTCATTCCCCAAACTGTTACTCTCGCTCATCTTCGTTTCGCTCGCATCACAGCACATTTTCAAAGCTCATTTTTTTTCTCTCCTTCTTTCTCTCTATCTTTCTTCCTCACTTTCTCTCTCTCTCTCTCTCTCTCTCGCTCTCTGCCTTTCTTTCATACACACGAATAACGACTTGCGTGCATCGATGCCAGTCAACGAGGCAGAAAATAATGACCGAGTCACGATTTGCGTTCGAGTCGGCATCGCCGTCGAACGGAAGACAAACAATTCTCCTGCGAAAACCGGTAAAGAGGTTGCAGGACGAGGCGGGATGTACACCCTGTCCGTGACTGTGCGACGACGCGACGGACAGAACGTACGCTTTGTGACTGGACATGAGGGAAAAAGTCGCAAGGGCGAAAATAAACGAGAGAGACTGACAAACGAGACGAGAGACTGGGGACGAGACGAAAGCCATTCCGATGGAGGACCAGAATAAAGAAAGAGCCATCTCTCCGAGAGGCAACGGCGTAGGAACGTGTGTTGGCGAGCGTAGTTCCTTCGCGCAAGAATTTACCCCCCC
>NW_014555200.1:879803-909627 GCF_001313825.1 Dinoponera quadriceps | reverse complement strand
CCCCCCGATTAAAAACCGAGTAGACGTCACTGTGTTTGCTACAAGGTGCTGCGAGGTAGGCTGCGGAACTGGGTGACACGAATTAATTCAGCACGATCCCCACTCCAGCTTAACAACTTTTTTTTTTGGATTTTTCTTTTTTATACCCTACCTAAGCCACTCCCCGCCCTTTTTTTGTTTTTGTACTCTTCAAGTCCAGCGCCACACGGTTCCTACGACGTTGCGTTTAATCGGTGTAAATAAATTCGGGATAGGCAAAGCAGCGGCATCCCGGGCCTTGATTACACTCGCGGCTGGTTACGTGAATTCTCCACGGCACCGACAGCAATGCGAATCTCAAACAGTGTTCGGTGGTTGGCCATAAAGTGCCCATTAGGAAATATCTCTTGCTGGACGCGGTCGATTTAACGAGCTGGAAGCGGCGCTGATTTAACGAGCTCATCAGGCGAGCCTCGATAAGAGAAAATCGTGCTCGGACGTGAAGAACCGCGTTTTATGAATTATACGTGGTAATCGATCGAGATTATTCATCCATTGCAAGAAAAGGGTTCCCTCCGTTTCGTAAGATAAATAAATAAATGATAATTGTACAAGGTATAAACTGACGTTATCCCCGTTAAATTATAATTCATATTAAAATTGTTATAATTCATGAGACGCAATTTTTGTCGGTGCGCGATTAATTCTATCGAGAAAATTACGCTTCGTCGACGCAGCCTTGTGAATTTTCTTATAAATTGTGAAATTTCAATTTTAACATAAACGAATGCTTAATTACACCGTGCATTCTATGGTCATCCTGCCGACATTTGATGAATTCCTCTGCTGCATCAGCTCGGTAGCTCAACTGGTAGCCACTTTACGGACGAGCATCCGGCACTCTAACGAGGATTGCGTTTTACAGAGCCGCGTAAAGTCTTGCCCATCCTCAAGACCGACGAACCCGTTTGCCCAGAAGGGAAATTATCGTGCGGTAACGGCGAGTGCGTCGACAAGGAGCTCTTCTGTAATGGCAAGCCTGACTGCAAGGACGAATCCGACGAGAACGCCTGCAGTGAGTGTCGCAACGTATTACACTCGCTTTTACTAAGATCGAGTGACGGATAACGCGAACCGATCATAGATTTCGACTAGAAAATTATTGCAAGAGCTGTCGTACTATTAAGATATATCATTATGAAGACATAGTAGTATCCTTATTTGGACAGAATAGAAATAGTCTGTTTTGATAGGCTACGCATAAAAATTAAAGGATCGCTTCGTTCGGCTACGAAAGGTGGACAAAATTTAACGGGCTATAACAGTTAAATATAATGCCAATGAAATGCTTCGAAAATTCTCACTCTTGTACTTTCTAAATTTTTTAATTCTTAGTTTTAAAATCTCTAATTTTCAAATATTTTACAGAATATATAATGTAATTATTTTTTACCGTGTTACATAAATGTACATCGAAATACGTAAAACGTCAAAATGTTCGATGAAATTTGTTGACTCATACCGCGTGAACAAAAAGTCTTAGACAACTGACGTTTGCATTGCTTGAAAATACGGATCTTTCTCTTTGATTTGCATGCCGACAGATTGCGATATGGTATTTTTTTTACCAAGTTATTCAACGTTGAAGTAAAATGAATGTCATTTTTGCTTTGATCGCTTATAGAAGGTGAACGCAACGGCGTACGACATTCGATTACAAACGAATAGAAAACTTAAAGTTCGTTCTTTAAAATTAATCTATTCTCCATTTGATACGAATAATTCTTCGAAGTCAAGATTCGACTAAAAGTTGACGTTAAAAATTGAACGGTCATCATGTTTCATCTAAATTGACACATCTCGGCGAAAAACAATAGAAATATTATGATCTTTACATATTTAAAAATTAGAAACTCCAAATTTTAGAATATTTCTTGAACCATCTTATTATCATTATTTTTTCTGGAGTTATTTACTGTTGAACTTTGTCTACATCTCAGGATAGAGTAAAAGGACGCCTGACCCATTGTTGAATTATACTACTATCTCAATTCGTCGTTGTGACAAGTGGCGCCTCATAACGGAGACAGCGGAACTAAATTGAGCGCAAATAACGGGTCTAATAATGCCTTAGACCTTTTATTTTTGCTAGTTGTAAATTAGTTCCAAAGTCTCTGTTACGAACCGCCATTTTCCTTAAATGAAGAAATGAAGAAAGTCGTGGTTGTACAGGTCAACAAAGGAGCAGACTTCCATTTTCAAGTACTATTCGACGGCGGGTCAAATGTTCTTTATTTTAACCCGAAAAACAGACAAAATTTAACACAGTAATTTCGATAAAAGTAATGATAAAATGGTGCAAGAGGCATTTTAAAGTTTAAATATTTTTTAAACATGTAAAAATCATAATAATTCTATCGTTTTTCGCCAAGATATGTCAAATGCAAAGTGACGGCCGTTTGATGTTCAACCTCATCTTTCATTCGAGTTTTCATCAAAAATAATTAAATCAAAACCGCGTGAAATGCATTTGAAAAGGTGAACTTTCAACTTTTTATTCGTTTCTTAACGAATGTCGTCATATTGATTTGCTCGCCTTCTGTGAACGATCAAAGCAAAAAGGATGTTTTTAACTTCAATAACAACACGACAGACAAAGATTCTACCGCAATCTGCGGAATTGCGAAACGCAACGGGGCAACGGTTAGCCAACCGACTAACTTTTGCTAATCGGGAATGCTTTCTCAGCTACTCAACGTCAGCGTTATTTTTACGAACGTTACAGCCTGTTGAATTTTGCCCGTCTCTTTCACGGTCGAGAAAAAACGATCTTCCAGTGAGTTCCAACGTCTTCCTGACGTGCCGAACAGCCAAGTGGCAACGGTCTTGCTTCTATTGAAAAGTAGAATCTGAGAATAATGCAAATGCGTTACAGCCGTGGAGACCGATCCCAATCGCGCTCCGGATTGCGACCCTACGCAGTGCGTCCTGCCCGACTGTTACTGCTCGGCGGACGGCACCCGTATCCCCGGCAACATCGACCCTCAGCAGGTGCCGCAGATGATCACGATCACCTTCAACGGCGCCGTCAACGTGGACAACATCGACCTGTACGAGGAGATCTTCAACGGGCAGCGGCAGAACCCTAACGGCTGCCAGATCCGCGGCACCTTCTTCGTCTCCCACAAGTACACCAACTATTCGGCCGTGCAGGATCTTCACCGTCGCGGCCACGAGATCGCGGTGTTCTCCTTGACGCACAAGGACGACCCGCAATATTGGACTCAGGGCACGTACGACGACTGGCTGGCGGAGATGGCCGGCGCGCGTCTCATCATCGAGCGCTTCGCCAACATCACCGACGGCTCCATCATCGGCATGCGCGCCCCGTATCTCAGGGTCGGCGGCAACAAGCAATTCGAGATGATGGCCGACCAGTTCTTCGTGTACGACGCCTCGATCACGGCCTCGCTCGGCCGAGTGCCCATCTGGCCGTACACCCTGTACTTCAGGATGCCGCACAAGTGCAACGGCAACGGCGGCAACTGCCCGTCCAGGTCGCATCCGGTCTGGGAGATGGTGATGAACGAGCTGGACCGCAGAGACGACCCCACCTTCGACGAGTCCCTGCCGGGTTGCCACATGGTCGACTCGTGCTCCAACATTCAAACCGGCGAGCAGTTCGCTCGTCTGCTCAGGCACAACTTCAACAGGCACTTCAACAGCAACCGCGCGCCGCTCGGCCTGCACTTCCACGCGTCTTGGCTCAAGAGCAAGAAGGAATATCGGGAGGAGCTCATCAAGTTCATCGAGGAGATGATTGCCAGAAGCGACGTGTACTTCGTCACGATGGTTCAGGTGAGAAAGAGATTCTTGAACTCTCGGTAACTTCCTTGGGTGACCGTGTCATATCCACGCGTACTGCTGTAAGTTGTTAAAAAAAAGCGAATTAATTGCACCTGCAAAACGGGCTGGTCAGCGCACCCCCTTCACGCTTCTTCCTCTCTCTGCCGTCAGGTGATCAAGTGGATGCAGCAGCCTACCGAGCTCTCCGCGCTCAGGGACTTCCAGGACTGGAAGGAGACCTGCGACGAGAAGGGTCTTCCGTACTGCTCGCTGCCGAACGCCTGTCCGCTGACCACCAGGGAGCTGCCGGGCGAGACCCTGCGTCTCTTCACCTGCATGGAGTGTCCCAACAACTACCCGTGGCTGTTGGACCCGACCGGCGACGGTTTCTCGGTGAAGAAGTGATCGGACGTCCGCGAGACGAGGGATGACGCCGAGTTTCTCCGACGAGCGCGGGAGCGGAGATCGCGGGAAGACATCGGAGAAAGCAATCGGCGCCGGTCGTCTTATCGCAATTAGAAAGCGTCACCTCGGCTGGGTCGCGCGACTCAAGTGGAGCCCGCACCGCGGTCCGTCTTCCGCTTTCCAAGGGAAACGCCGCGCCCGGTTTCTCTCGAGGCCGACTCCTCGGCTCGACTATTATTATTTATGCAGATTAGGATCGGTGAACGCGCCGATCCGCGAGGATGGTCGATTTCACGGGGAAAACGCGCGAAACGGGCGCCCGTTCCCGGACGTTCCCGAAAGCTCCCCCGGCGAGAGACCGACGACGAGTCCAGAGGAGACGAGTCCCACTTGTACATAACCACCGGATCCTTGCCCTCCTGATCCTCGTTGCTTCCCTCGCGCGCCGACGAAGCGAGGGACCGAGAAAGGCCGAGCACACACACACCATCCCCGCGCCACTATACGCATGTTTACTCATTTAGAATTGAATTAAGCGACGCAAGAGAGAGAGTCTACGTAAGTGTAATTTCCTAGTATCCTTTAAATGTTTCTCAATAAAAATCACGTGCGTACGCGCACACACACGCACGCACGCACGCACACACAAGAAGCAGATCGGTGGATTCGAACGCGTCGACCCCTTTCGCGAATATTCCCCTCTTCTTCGCGCCTTTTCCTCGTCGTGGAAAGCTGCCACGGGGCGGATCGTAAAATGTCAGTGCCGACCCGAGGGCCCCCTTTCGATATCGGACAACATTCCATCGGCAGCTCGTGGCTGCCGAATAATCGTGCGCGTCAGCAAGCATTCCGCGTACGTTCGACACACGCTGCGTCATACATGCCTTACCATCCTTAAGCAGAGTTGCACGATTCTCAGCGTGAAAAATGTACGGTCGGCGTAATGTATGGCCGTACCACCGGCATTACCTGGACGAAAAATTACGCGATTTTCAGCCTTATATTTAATCCGTAAGAAACTCCGGTTGTAACGGTAAAGTGTAACATGACGCAATGGTGAGTCACAAGAAGGTTGCAAAACTTGTCTTTTTTTTTAACAAGTCTCGGAACGCATTCCGTATTCCAATAAGAGAGTCTATTTCTTTAGCAATTCTCGGGAGATATATTTTCCTATTGGATACGAGATACACGTTGCGAAACTCATCGAAATGTTTGAATTCTTTCATACGTAATACGTACAGCCGATTTCATTGTTTCCTCTCCATTGTTCTCACTCTCGGCGCGCCTGCTTAACGAACTACGAAAATTCAACGAAAGGTAGAGATACGTCGATTAACGACGTTACCTGTTTACGTATATCATCAATCGAGTGTGGTCGACGCTTAAAAATCTGTTTTATTTCTCCGGAAGGTCTCCAAGTTACTCACGGTAATCCGTACACATGCACGCACACAACGATTTGATTAAATTTCGATACTTGCATTCGGAACGAATTCGCGTTAGGGGCGTATGTAAAACAAGCGCATTCGCGCGATAAAACCCAAGTATAAGAGAGTTTGGAGAAAGCGTCGTCTTATATAAATAAAATTCGCGAGCTCGATCCGCAAGACGTAGCGTCAATTATTGCTAACCGTACAGCGAGTCAATCGACACGAATATCTCATTCGTCGTTTGTCCTATTTTGTGGGGAGAATAGTCAGAAGCACGTGTAACGTGTGTAATGTGTGGTAGAAACGAACGTAGAAATTCGCCGATACATCAATGCAATCAACGTGTTACAGACTAATGTGTCACAGGAGCCCGTCTGTGGTACATGCAAGGGAGAAGAGGGCGCGCGATCGTACGGTCGGCACGAGAAGCGTCTCGATTTACCGCCGTAACGAAAGAAAAAAAAAAAAGCTACTTGAGCATATCCGTTATTCAAACGGAAGACAGCGCGTAAACGCGCCGTGCTAAATTCAACTTCTCTCGCAACGCTAAAAATTCGCAGCACACAAATCTATGTACATCAATGTGCTAAGATACTGCGGCCCCAACCAGCTGGAAGCAACTCCGGTGCGACGTAAGTTCCATTTATCACAGTAGCACCTCGACCGACGAGTCGTCGAGTCGCCTAAATTGCACATCGCGGGGAGCCAAACCGCGAAGCCGTTCGCGATTCCGACCGACCGAAAGCGCCATTTATCATCCACCGAGACTCTTTCCCATTACAGATCTTTTCTCCGGAATCGGCCCATCGTGACTGCACGACGGAACGAACGGCGATCTCGTGGCAACGCGAGATCACCGTTAATAGTACTTCGATTATTTCGGGCATCCGTAATAAGAAAATCAATGAAAAATATAATCATCATGATGGAAAGTCCCGTCAAACAGTTCCAGGATAGACACCCCCTCCCCGCTTCCCCCCCGAGAGTTGTGCCTGTGTACAACAACGAATTCAGCTATTGTTCGATAACGAGTGGTCGAGAGCAGTAAACGACCCGAGAATGCTATTAGCCTTGACGATAGCGCAATTAAGTGCATTCTTCTGTATCGCAAACTAATTACCGTACACTCGGTTGCACACACACACACACACACACACATACACACACGCCCGGTCGAGACTCATTTTTTTCTAATGACGCTGGGAACGCGCCGAGTTGTCACAATTGCTTTGCAGGGACCGGCCGTGACAGGAGTGGAATAAACGGTGCAGATATTAAACCCGTTGTTATATTCTAATCTGATAGGAAAGAATACAATAAATAAACTTGCGTTTCTTCGGAATGATCCGTCGCGACGACAAACGTCTCGCGCGTCACTTCCGCTCCTGACGCGGCACAATTGTGACAAGTTCGAGCGGTACGGAAACGTTCGTCAGAGAAAACTGTGCCCGAATCGGTCCGTCCGATCGCTTTGTACGCGCGTTCCAACGAAAGATGCCGCGCATCCGCTCCTTACGTCTGCGTAATTTATCCTGCGTGACGAGAAGCTCTCGAGCGGAGAGACACCGTGCTCGGTACGAGTGGATCGTGCGTTGAACGTCGCGTTTGCATTTCAATCGGTACGATTATTAGGAGGCGCAACGTAACCGGGAGAAGGCGGCGTCCTGCCTCATTGCCTCGGTCGCACATTTCATGGGTCATATACCCAGGTAGCTGCAGAGAACGAACGCTCCGCAAATACATAAGGCTATCAGTATGATGACAAACCAGAACGGCAGTGTGTCTGAAACAAGCAAGAGTTCCCTTATCTTATCAACTCTCCCCGAAAGTTCTCACCTCTTTGAAGTCGTCCTTTCAAAAGTGATTTAGCGTACAGACACAAAGTTATAATAGTAACACTATCGCGTAACAATATGTAACAATCAATTGATATATTATAATGATAAAGTATGACAGATTAATGAATTAATCGTACGATAATATATCTACCGATTGTATTTACGAGTTTGATTTTCCTTCTCCAAACACATTTCCGAGTTACCAACCTCTACATTCGCGTCAAGCTAAAGCTACTACTTTCCCAGCGCGACGTCTGAAATATTTCGAGCGGTGTGTTGATTTGAAATAATGCACTCACGTCTGAACGGTATGCTGTGTATACAAATCCTGTTGTCCACGGAGATGCTGACGACCGCGGTCTCTGTGTTGCTCGTAATCGCAGGGCCATCCAGACTCGTCGGCAAGAATTCCAGACCGGTCACGAACATACTGTGCGCCCCTGGCACGTGAAGCGCCTTCCTCAGGCTGAACGCCACGAATATGTCGACGCTGCCCGAGAACATCGTGCCGACCGCCACGAAATGGCCGTCATCGGACACCGCCAGAGCCGACAGCGTTTCCTTGTAGGAAGCGGATTTCACGATAGCACCGGTGTTAGCGTCCCACAGCTGAAGGTAACTAAGATTCTTCGCCGTGGTGGCGTTAGAGAGCATAAAAAGATCGGTCCTCGTTTTGTCCTCCGCCAATTTCCGGAAACGACATCTCTTGTACATGTATTTCGCACCGTTCGCTGGTGTCCAAGTGAGCTCCTTGTCTCTCGCGCCGTCTTTCACGCTCCACAGGAAAGCCTTGCCGTCTTTCGCGATGCTGACCAATAAACTACTGTCCGGACTAAAGTCTATGTCGTCTATCTCATTCCCGTGCGCATCGAGATCGTACAGTTTGTGTAATTGCGGGAACTTCCATAATCTCACTTTACCGTCTGTGCTACCCGTGGCCATGATTCTCCCGTGTAGGCTCACTCTGACGACTCTTTGCAGAGGCTCACCGTTGCTGCAAGCGAAGGGAACGTTAAGGAAGAAATCAATGAGACGCTTTACGACGTAACAAATGCAATCAATGAAAACTACCCAAAAGCCGTCTGCACGCTATCAGCAGGCTTAAGTATCAACTGCAACTTCTTGCTCTTCACGTTAGAATTATCGTCCTTGACCTCTTCCGACCTCTCCTTTTGCGACTGGACTTCCTCCACTCTTTCGCTATTTCTCCTATGTCTGAGACCATCCTTGTTCGCTGCCGGTGCCACCGGACCCTTGATCAACTCTCCATTCTCCGAGGTCACTACCTTGGAGTTTACATTGTACAGCTGACAATGACTCTCCTGACCAGCAACTATCCACGTCTTCTTGCCATTGTTGTGCGAGGCACAGTTCATAACCACACTGGGACCAGTCTCGTGCCTGGTCACTTCTTCGGCAATGAAATGAGCCCCGTTGTGCGACAATTCAAAGATTTCCTTTAACACAAACAAGTACGGTTAGTATAAATTTCACACATTTCATACTTAATTAAATATATTTATCACGATATCTTATCAGCATCAGATATGAGAAAAATGTGTAGAAAACGTATCCGATAATAGGCTCCGAATAAGAATGTGCAAGGAGCGCAGGAAGCAAACCATTCGCAACATCAAACTCACAAATCCATTGGCAACTCCAGTCTTGGAGGAACCTCCACCGCCTCCGACCAGGATGTGCCTACTGGTCAGCATCTGTAGGGTGTATAACGGGAAATTCACCCTGGCCAGGAGGCCACCTTTGCTCCTTCTGGAGGGCATGACGTATCTCCAGTCGTTCGATCGCGTGTCTCAATTTCGCCTCGTTGGGACAATCAAGAATAAAAATCCCGCAGGATCAACAGTGGTACGGCTATCAGCACTGTCCGGGATTCCACGTGTCACGTCCGCGTTCCATCGCCTCGTTCAATCGACTGCCGTCATATGCGACGGCCTTCGGACACGCAACTCGCACGCGCCGAGTGCACGAAGTGACAATTCGTGAACTTTGCACGGCGCGCAATCAAAGTATACGAGTATTCGGCTGACGTACGATTGAGCGCTCCGTTACGAGGTCTCGCTACTGCAGTGTTCCTACGTTCGGCGCATCGGGGCGGGGGGGGAGGGGTCTATTTTTCATAAACGCTAGTTACCGCATCGCGCTATCTGCACTTTCCACGTGTAAAGTCGAGCGCGACATTCCGAAAAAGAGGTCTGTTCCTCCCACTTTCTGCACCTTTGCGCCGTTGCACTTGGAGCGCAGAGAAGCGCGAGTAAATAAAATACGGAGAAAGTGCAGATGCAAGTTAAAGAACCAACGGGACATTTAAAAATGTCGGAAAATCGCAATTGAACCGGCGCTAGTTTTCTTTTATATCCGAGAGCAAGAGTAATCTTCAGGCTTATCCGGCAACGCAATTTTGCCGCTGAAATGACTACTTGTAATTTCTGTACAATTCGTCTTTAACGCTGACACGTAATTGAAAGTACCGGTAGTCGATACTCTCACTTTACCGATCGAGTACAAATCTCAGGTCTCTCTCGGATGCTCTCGTTGGCGACCAGCTGCAAAATGGCGAGTGCCATAGTGCGTTGTTTTCGGATTCCGGGGAGACAATTGGGTGAGTTTTGGGCATTCGTGCATCATCGGGAATCTCTGTATTGCCGCCCGTTTTTATCCCGCAACGACAAGGTGACGAGCAAGTGTTGGCACGTGTATTCCCCCAGCCACTATTTCATCCGCCACGACATATTCAACGTGACAAGGTTATGTAATTAAATAAATTCACACTTTTTAAAGGTCTCCTCGGATCGGCTGTGAGCAGTCAGCAGCAGCAGAGAACTCTCGCCGATGCTGCTCCCGAAGGAAAGGTGAGACTCTCCCTCAACATTGGACTTCTTCCATTGTCATCTTGGTTGCAGTCCTCTCTCTTGACTAAGGTCCTCAGACCAATGGGACTGATATTACCCGAGATACCGGATTTTCTGTTCCTGAACTAGGTTTGCGCCGGAACTTTGTTCCTTCCCCCCCTCCTTCAATACTTAGTTATATACTTGCCTGGTTCTGACGGTAAAATATGCAACCTAGTTCAGAAACAGAAAACAGACCGTTGGCCTGTTCTTTTCAGCTGAATTGGCTGCACTAGTTCGACAAATAGACGTACACATTGAAGGGTACATATGGGATTCTCACACTTCAGTATACGCAAATTTCTTGAACTAGTGCAGCCAACTCAGCCGAAAGGATGGATCGCTTGCATTATTGACATCTTTACGTTCTCCTTTCATAGAAACAAGGTTCACCAATGTCCGACCAAGATCGTATCTTCACGAATCTCTACGGCAGACACGACTGGAGGCTGAAGGGTGCTTTGAGCCGTGGCGATTGGTACAAGACTAGGGAGATCTTGGAGAAGGGTGCCGACTGGATCATCAACGAGATCAAGGTTTCCGGGCTGAGAGGCCGCGGTGGTGCTGGTTTCCCTTCCGGCATGAAGTGGTCCTTCATGAACAAGCCGTCGGACGGCAGGCCCAAGTATTTGGTGATCAACGCCGACGAGGGCGAGCCGGGAACTTGTAAGGACCGTGAGATTCTGCGTCACGACCCGCACAAGCTCGTGGAGGGTTGCCTGATCGCCGGTCGCGCCATGGGAGCCTGCGCCGCTTACATCTACATACGCGGCGAGTTTTACAACGAGGCGTCCAACATGCAAGTGGCCATAGCCGAGGCTTATCAGGCCGGTCTGATCGGGAAGAACGCCTGCAATTCCGGCTACGATTTCGACATCTTCGTGCAGCGAGGAGCGGGCGCGTACATCTGCGGCGAGGAGACCGCTCTGATCGAGTCGATAGAGGGCAAGCAAGGCAAGCCAAGGCTGAAGCCGCCGTTCCCGGCGGACGTCGGCTTGTTCGGCTGCCCGACGACCGTCACCAACGTGGAGACAGTAGCAGTGGCGCCTGTACGGCAGCCGATGGCTTTCCAAGTAAATCTCGCGATGAATTTTCTCTCTGTTAACTGAACAATGTCGTACTTGCAGACGATCTGCCGGCGAAGCGGAGCGTGGTTCGCCTCATTCGGACGGCCGCGCAATCAGGGCACGAAACTTTTCAATATCTCCGGTCACGTGAACAATCCGTGCACCGTGGAGGAGGAAATGTCCATCCCGCTGAAGGAGCTGATCGAGAGGCACGCGGGCGGTGTGATCGGCGGATGGGACAATTTGCTGGGCGTCATTCCCGGAGGCTCTTCCACCCCCGTAATTCCCAAGAGGTAACCGACCGGTCTCGAGCGACGATCTCACTCGCCGAGAGTCACGATGAAAATGTGTCTTGCGTAGCGTATGCGATACCGTGTTGATGGACTTCGATGACCTCATCCGAGTGCAGAGCGCGTTCGGCACGGCCGCGGTGATCGTGATGAACAAACAAACGGACATAATCAAGGCCATCACCCGTCTGATAAGCTTCTACAAGCACGAGTCTTGCGGTCAATGCACGCCTTGCCGCGAGGGTATCAGCTGGATGTACAAGATACTCAAGAGGTAGGCAAATTTGTTACATCGATTCACCCCTCTCTCTCGACGGTTTTATCACCGCGATATCATCCTCGCAGGTTCGCGGATGGTAACGCCGAGGTGCACGAGATAGACATGCTGTGGGAACTGACGAAGCAGATCGAGCTGCACACGATCTGCGCGCTGGCGGACGGCGCCGCGTGGCCGGTGCAGGGTCTGATCAGACACTTCAGGCCGGAGATCGAGGCTCGCATGAAGCAGCAGAAGCAAGCCGCGTCCGGCTGAAAAATCCTACGAGAAGTAGAAACGGAGACTAGATAGGTATAATCGCAGAGAAAGAGACGACACACTAGAGGGCGGTCCCTGTAAGATTTTATATTTATTCTCGCTGTATATATAAATGAACATAGTCGCGATTCTCATGTAACAGTGTCCTTCGAGCCCGGCGCAACGTCCGCCGGCGGTTCGACCTTAATAAAATCAACGTAAGAAGAGAACTCGGGCATATTTGTGCACATATATACATAGATGTATGTATGTAGATTGCGCGCTTAAATATATTCCTTGGAAGGGTGGAAACGAAAATTAGATCGAGTAACACGCGTTCACGGAGGAGAGCAAGTTCGGCGAAATCTCGCGTAGTCGATGCAGTGAATCGTTGCCGGGGACCAGTGATCATTTCCGTGGCGCGTTAATCGCTGGAAAATCGATACATCGGGTCTGTTCTATTCCTCTCGCGGATCCCACGAGAGCGATCCACTTTATTCGCCGACGCGAGAATGTACAACGCGCCGACGGGTTCTTGGGAAAATACACGCTGCCGGAGAGAAACGACGCGGATCGTACGCAACGGGATACGAGAAAATTGGATTTTACCTTTCGAGTGTTGGCCGAACTTACTTAGAGCCAAGATCAATATTCACCTTCCGCGCAGCAGTCCGATGCAGATAGCCGCGCGCATCTAGTATCACTCGTACGGCTTATGTGGAAATTATATCTGCTGCTGTTGCCGCAAGACGCCACCTGAGGTATACGCTTAATGGCGTTCGACGCTGTATTATGCAGAATGGAGCGGCGGAATAAACGATATCGAGTGGAAAATATTTTTGCCGAACGCACCTCGGCGGAAATGAAGTGAAGCGAGCCGCCTCTGTCCATGAATCATGCATGCGATCGCCGGGTATTTACGTTCGAACGAAACGCCGACGTTTCCGCCGGCCGGGCGGGACGGTGATGGTGCTCCGTGAAAATATCTGCCGCCAGTTTTTATATCGAACGATACTTTGCATTTATTCGTTCATTATACAAGAGAATTCACTAGCGACTAACGTTCCGCCGACTACGGTACAGATAATGATGTGGTTTTATATACGGTACAATGTGCGTATACAATATATACAAAAGCACACACACTCGTTCCCACAGACCGATATCTCTCCTCTCTCTCTCTCTCTCTCTCTCTCTCTCTCGCTCTCTCATTCACTCACTTTCTAAGCGTCATTAAAATCGCAACTGTCTTTTTCGCCGGTTTCGAAATTACCATATTTCTTTTTTGCCTTTTTTTTTATTTAATTACTTAAATAATAGATTTAAGCTAGCCGTTACGTTCGGAACAGCTCACTGACGGAGGCCGAGCTGTCCCGGTTGAGTTAGTAAGCGCACACACTGTCTTTTATGATAGGTCCGTTTTGTTATCTCTCTCTTTTCTCTCTCCCTCCCCCATGTCCCTTCTTCCTTCTCTTCCTATGTATACACATACACACATATATATATATATATATATATCCGCCAAACCCATTTTCTTTCATCGCACGTCGCCCTTATTACGTTCTCCCTTATTTCCGCTTTCCCGTATTAACGATTCTCGCGGGCAGTGATGGCAAGATTGGTTTGTCCCGAGTGCTCGCAGGTGCTCGTGCTCTAGATCGCTCTAGATTGAAAAAATATCTAGTACTAACGTGTCATGTTCCTCGAACGTTTTTTAGGCACTAACGTATTTTCCTTTCTCTCTGCGTAGACGCGCTGCGGTCAATTTATTAAGCCTCAATACGCGCGTTAATATTTAATTAATACGCAACTGCGTCTCTCTCTCTCTCTCTCTCTCTCTCTCTGCGGCCTATATTTTGATCCCGTGTGGAGAATCTTTCTATATTAAAAAGATATCTATCTGCGATCTATGGTAATAACTACACGCCAGCCAGACCCGAAAGCAGCTGTCGTACTAGATTTTCACGCGCTCGCTCTAAATCAGAGATTGTGGAGAAACTCCTATTCTAAAAATATATATATATTTATATATATGTATATTCGGCAAACTCAACCGCGTATGCATCTTCAATATAAATCGACAGCTTGTTGCGGCAGTACGAACTTAAACTTACGCTCTCGTCAATACATACTTGTGTTATCGCGGTGTACACACGCGACGATGAGATCGCGAATCAATAGCACTCGTCGGTAGGAAAAAATCACCCCTGAGCGAACATCCAGACACGTCGCGCGTAAGTTGGCCCCGTCAGAAAAGCGAAGTAGAGTCTCACCGTTGGAGGCGCAAGTTGGAAGATAAATGTCGTCGTCATCGTCGTCGCTTCCATCCTGGACGACGACGGCGCGAGGGGATTATTGTATCGTATCGCACGTTTCGCCAATCGCGTCTGGATCACTTCCCATCACTGCTCACGACTTAACGAACCGACGCTAAATACAAGCTAAAGACCGCGCGGCGTGTTTTGTTACCCGATTGCCGCGTATCCCGTCCGCTGTTCTCGCGCGTTGTTATCCGCGTGACGCAAAACAGACCTCGCCGTGTGTGTGTGTGTGTGTGTATGTGTGGTGGAGCGGTAGCTAGCTTCTTCAACGTCACGCGAGAGACAAGTGCGCGACGACGGCTTTTGTCGCCTTCGGCGCCGCTAAAGGGTCGTTCGAGCCCCCCGACGAGAATCGAGCGGACGGCTCGCGCAAATCGGTTTCCGCGCGACTCCGTAATAAAATAATGTGGCGCTCTCCTCGCATTTCACTCGCTCGCGATTGTACTTGGTTGCAGAACACCTTGTCGCCGACCGGCCGGCCTGCCACTGAAAAATCAGCCTGGTTGGACAGTTCTCGGCAAACGCGAACCGACGTGTTATACTTTCTCACTCAACGATATAAGTGCGATATAACATGCGTTGTATGTAACATCGTCGAGTGGAAGTTCTAACACGGTCTCCTTCGAACGAAAAGGCGTACGCTCGCCCATTGTCGGTTGGATTCAATTCATTTTTCAGTGTGACCGTGCTCGCTTCTCTCGAGGCCGGCGCGAGAAGAAATGTGCACGATATGATTGAAAGCTCGCTGCTCGCTCGCTCGCTCTTTGGCATGATCATTGGCTGTCGTCCGGCAAGATCACGCTTATTGTTGGAGAGCCCTGCCGCTGGACACGCGCCACCACACTTCCCCTTCCGTATATACATCTGCCATAAAAATAGACGCGCGCTTCTGTCGCGGTTCCCCCACGTCAGTCCCCTACCTGTGCCACGGAGGATACGTCCACCACCTCCACCGTCTCCTCTCTTCCTGGCGGTCGTTTCAAGGAGCTTGTTCTCGAAACCGTGCGAGACTACGCACGTGTGAATGGGAGCGGGTCTTCCTCAATGGAGAATGGTGATCGGCGTGGCATGGGAAACAATGCTGATTACCTTGCGCCCCGATCTCTCGAGGATACGACGATTAGCTGTCGGTCGACGATATCCCGTGGAATCGGACGAGCGCATAGGACGACGCTGAGCAACCGAGAGAAATGCGATGTTAACGTATCCGAGAGTTTCTCTAATAGCGTTATACACGATTAATCCGACGTATCTCTCTCTCTCTCATACACACACATTCTCTCTCTCTCTCTCGACACTTACGGAATCTTTCACAACGATATATTGACGATAAACACTAGTACACGATGATACAAAGTCGCAGGGCTTCGTCGAACTCGCTTTCCGGGGCGCACTGCCGCGCCGCGAGATAAATTTATCTCCTAGTTAGTCCCGACTCTCTTTTTCTCGTCAGGCCCAAGTGCCGGGGCGATTTAATGCCAAAAGCAACACCACCGTCGGATATAATCGATATCACTGATCCGCTCTGCCACCAAAGTCGATTTCCGGGTCGGAGGCTGACGTAAAATCTACCGCGCGAGCGGCAGCATCTCTCGAGATCGCGCCGGTTAAGCGAAACGTGCGCGCAATTTATTCTTAGATAAAGGCGTCCGCGCGCTGGAATTTGGCGAAAAAAAAATAAATCCTCGAGCGTATCCGCCGTGAATCAAAGTGTCCCGCGAGATCCCGCGAAACGTAGGGGGGGGGAGGGTAACAACACGTTTGTTCGCGCGCGTCGGTGACTATACTCGTAGAAATAGAAAAGATCGGCGACTCTCCGCGTTTCTCGTACGTCATAAATCAAGATGAACGATACGATCCATCGGAGCCATCTCCGACGGATGCATCAATCTTCGCGTGTGCTGCGCGAAGGGGAGAAGGGCGTCTCTCGCGCTCCAGTGGCAGTGACTTTTTGACCGACTGCTCATAAAAGCGGCCGGGACTATCGCGTTTTTCAGCAACATTTGTCTCTCGCGCAGCGCTACGGCGATTCGTTGGAGCAAGGAATCGCGCTGGTCTTTCCACCGAGCGAAAGTCAAAGTCACTCGCTCGCGACGCACCGATGAAAGACGAGTCCCGCTAACGTCGTGAAACACAAAGGTATCCACCGGAAGCTGAGACGACGAAGCTCCTGCGCGATTTGTAACGCGCCGACTGCTCGCGCAGGACGAGGCTGCTGTCACAGGCGGGCGAGAAAGGAGTTTGCAGGAACAGCCGTCGCGACGACTCGCACTCGGATTTCACACGCCGCGGCCTAACTGGGTTGCGGCGAGGTGTCGCTCGGGGGTTTACACGGGGGTTGGGAGGGAGGAGCAGCGCGCGATTGAGAAAGCTGGAAGCGCTGCGTGAGCAGCGAGACAAAACTAACAATAACGACGATCTGATTTATTATTTGGCTGCCAGAATCAGGACAGTGCGAGGGTTTAAACGTAAGGATCGGTAACAACGTTGTCTTTTGTCGCTGTGATTAATTCGCGCGGTAGCGTCGTCTCGGTTGATATCTCTCGCGCGAGAAGTCGCCGGCGGCCCGAGAACGGAGGATCCCTGCCAGAACGTACGACGAAACGAGAGCGGACCCGTCTCGCGAGAGCTAACGTGCATTTCTGCCGCGTTGATACGTGTGCGAGCGACCGGCCGCGAATCGTTTCACCGTTCGCTCTACGAACGTCGCGCGATAACGACGCCGGGCGTCGCGCGATAACACCATATATCGTCGCGGCGAGCTGTGCAGAAATGCAAATCGAGCGACGAGATTGTTCCCGCAATCCCATTTCTCTCGGATCGCAGCCCCGAGGAATCCGACGGCCGAGTTGTAGGAGAATGTAACTGTATACTCGTGGTGTGTGTGTCTGTCTGTGAAAATGATCCGTGTATTTGCGTGTATGTGATGGTCAAGATCGCTCGTTGGCGGATGGAAGGCACGGGGTAAGGATATCAAAAGGGGGTTCGAGACTCGGCGACGACGACTCGCCGAGGAATCCGCGCGGATCAGCCTCGATCACGTCGGAACTATCGATCGTCGCCGGTCCAGTCGCTGGCCGCCCACGCCGGCAGCGGCGTCTCGTACTCCCATCCCGGTCCGCAGTAACGCCACGCGTGCAGATACATCACCAGGTCCGAGGGCTTCGGGTCCCTGTACTTAACTTTGCACTCGTAGCAGTGCGGGTCGACGGTGACCTTGTCGTTGGCGAAGCTCGAGTCCGGCGGCTCCGAGCCCGTCTGGGTTCCCACGGTGACTTTCGAGGCTTTCAGCTGCTCCTGCTGCGGCGGCTGCTGCTGCTGCTGCTCGTCTTCGAGCAGACCCGGAGTGGACGACGGTGAAGAGCCGTCCTTGTCGTTGGCGGAGCTCAGCATCCGCTCTTCCATCTCCAGCTTCGGCTTGAACAGACTCATCTCCGAGTCGCCATCCATGCCCAGCCAATTTTCGGCGTTGTGAATACTGATGAGATCCCTCACGAGCTCCTCGTCGGTCTTGCCGATGTTGCCGCCCTTACCCTTGTGCGGGCCGAAGACCACGTGGTTGTAGAGCGGGTCGTTTACCACCGGATAGCCGAGATACTGCAGGTGGACGCGGATCTGATGCATACGTCCGGTTTGCGGCTTGCAGAGCACCACGGACGACTTGCCGTTGTAGCTGAGACGCTTGAAACGGGTGATGCAATCTTTGCCCTTCTCGGAGACCTTGCAGACGCCAATCTTGTAGGAGACGACCTCAATCGGCTCCGAGCAGATCACCTCCTCCTCGGGGAACTCGCCCTCCACTCGACACACGTACTGCTTGTGGACCTGAAACGTGCACACGCATTACCAACGTCGTCCTCGTTGCCGCACGATTCCGGTGAGCCGCGCCGGTTTTTCCCGCAGCAGCAGAATGCGCTTACGCAACCGACCTGTCGATTTCTTATTTGGTGCTCCATCTGCCTCGCCTTCTTCGGCGTCCTGCCGAACAGAAGGATACCGCTGGTGAGTCGATCCAGCCTGTGAATGGTCCTGAGGTTTTTCAAGTTGTACTCCTTCGCCAGGATGAAGACCACGGTGTTGTGCCGGTAGCGGCCGCACGGGTGCACCTGCGACCACAAGCAACGGTTCTCGAACGGTCATCATCAGTTTCACTCTCCTTCCCAAGCCTTATCGCTTGGGTTAGAATTGAATTTTCCGCGGTCTCGCGGAACTTTCGAATCGCGCTATGACCAGCCACGGATCTGCAGGTACAGCCAGCGGCGTCCGCGCGCGTCCGTCAGAACAGCGGCGCAATAACGGCGCACCGACACCGATAATCCGAAATTAATTTCGACGATTAAAGGCCACGGAAATTCCGGAGGCTCGGCTTCGCAACGCCGGCGAACAACGATTTGTCACGCGTGTAAACGCTGCCGCTGACGCGTCCCGCGCGTTCTATTTTCTTTTCATCTTCAAACTAAATACCCAACTACGTAATTAGAACTTTTCCATCATTTATTAACGATAATCTCCCTCCGGGACGTCTTTATCGCCGGAGTTTCTCCGAAGCCGTGTAACAGCGAATCGGCGTCGCGACGAATCGCAATTGCGTAACGTCCCGACGTCCGCACGCGAAAATTAATTCGACCAATCGACTGACCGGAGGTCAGTCCCGGCCTCTTCTCTCGCAAGTAGGCAGGCAGGCAGGCAGGTTAGGCAGGCAGGCAGCCAGACAGGCTAGAAGAGAGGTACTTGAGAAAGCGACCATTAAGTCGCTTATGCGCCGCGCGGGCACTTGTGCATCGGATTATTTTTGCATTAATGCCCGGCGGTCGTTGCGCAAGCTCTTGTTAACGACCCCCGGACGACGCGCCGTGCATTCGATGACATTTGAAGAGAGTGGCCGGCCGGCTCCTCGCCAGCCAACGGAGAGTATACGCGCTGTGTTAATCGCGCGCGAGACCGCCTCCTCTCGTCTCACATCTTCCAGCGAGCGGAATGAGACGGATTTTCGAAATCACCGTCGCGACGTAACCGAACGGCTGTCGAAAGCGCGGGAGGAGGAATGAGAAAGGAGCGACGAGAAAACGAGGAGACAGAAAGAGAGAATGGGGGGGCATCAATCTCGCGGAGTTATCCCGCTTTTCGAAGACTCACGCTTTATCTCCCCAACATGTGTACACTGTTGCGCACTTTAGATTACCGCGGAGCGAAATAATTGACATCGACGCTGTTGAAATAAAGAAGGAAGAGAGAGAAGAAAAAGAAGGGAGGCCACTCGGCTTTCTCCAACCAGAAAGCCTTTTACCTTAACCGTTAGTTACGCCAATGAATCACCGATACCGACGAGAGTCTCCAACGCGCCGGGCTTGGGCGGGATTGCATTACACATGCGCCACGAAACGGTATTCTTGTCCTTTATGCGTTTCCACTAGAGCTCGACCGTCCATGGAGCCCGACATTATCGCAAACGGCAGTAATAGCGCGGAATAAATTGTCCGTGATTTGCGAGCGGGCGTAACGCGCACGATTAACATTTTAATGGTGAGTTTTATTCGCGCGCCCGCGGCCGTTGTTGGTAGTCCGTGCCGTCTCGCGACTTCAAAACGTTTACGCGAATGTTTCCGCGAATTTTCCCTCTCATTTTCCCCCCCCCCTTTTTCCCTCTTTTCCTTCCGTTCATTGTCGCACGTTCATTCCCCCCATCCTCCCCACCTCTCTCTCATTCATCGGGTCCGGAAATGTCAAGAGAGACCCCCACCTCCCGAGGCCGACGCGAGCCGAAACGTTGCATTTTAAAACGGCGAGCTCGTTAAGACCCTTGACATTCGCCTCCGTTAACCGCGCTGTTGGCTGCAGTTCGAAAAACGACTCGTTAGCGGCGATTTAGTCGCGTTTATCGCACTCGCGTCCAAGGAACACACCGGCGAAATCGGAAAGCCGACGCGGTGGTAAAGAAGCGAAAGTCCGCGCTTCGGTGTGTAGTCGGCGCGGTGTATTCATTCCGGGGAAACACTCGGGTATATATTTAGATAAAGCGACGGCGGAACTTCATTAGCGGGGTGCGGGAGAAAAAAGACAAAAGAAACAGGTCCCCGCGGGGACTACTCTCTCTCTCTCACTCTCTCTCTCTCTCTCTAAATTCGACGGTAATGGACTCTAACTTTAGGAGCGTGTTCTAGGAATAAATTTTAATAAAAGCGGTTAGTGCATAAGAACAGCTTCTGGGAGCGCAGCGACGAGGAAGTGCGCGATCTCAAGAGCTGCGAAGCGGTTTGATCGTCCCGAAGAATTGTCATGCGAGGATCACGACGTGAATGTGTGCATGCATATGTGTCTCGGTGAGACAGTACGGCAAACACTGTTTGTTTCTTTTTCTGTTTCTGGCAGTACAGTTCTGGCAGTACACCACTTACAGGGATGGAGGCGGGCTTGTTGACCACGACGACGTCCTCGTCCATGTGTATCACCGTGATCGGCTCCGAGGTGACAGGCACCTCGTGTCTGCAACACACCAATCGCAACCAGCTTAACGTGGCTTTGCTCCGTTTGCACTTACACATCTCGCGCACGTGGACGCAGGCTCATCCGTACGCACGTATTCGTGCGTACGCGCACACATTCGTACACACACATACACATACACATACGCGTCAATTGTGCAGCAGATAGCAGGTAGTTCGTGGGAAGTGCTGTCGATCGACTCGACGCAGCTAACCGGCAATAAAGTCCGACCGATAATTACTGTAACGTCGAGAAACGCCGGCGGCGATCGCCAATTGATAACCCCGCAGTCTCCGCTTATCGGCGCGACTCGGCGCGTTTTAACACCGGACCGGTGAATTTCTCGCTCGTTGCGGTCGAGGGATGCTATCGTGATTCCGATTCACGAAAGCCCGGGTCGATTGCAACATTATCCGACCATAAACGCGCCACGAAAGTCACGCACCGCTCGGCGGTGTTCCCATACAAACGCGCGCAAAAACGGGTCGCGCGAAACACGCTTTTATCTGACGTTGAGGTGAACGGGTTTAATGGCGAAGGACATCGAGAAGAGAGAAAGTGAGGAGACGGCACGCCGATGAGAGAAAAAGAGAGAACTGAAGGAGAGGAGAAAAAAAAGAGGAAAAAAAAGGAAAGAAAGAAAAACAGAGGAAGAAGAAGAAGTGGGTACATGCGCGCGGCGGCTCCAATTATGTGTTCCATCTACCTAATGCATTTCCACTTCACAATACCATGTTCGCACCTACTGTGCGCGCACAGACGTCCTATGCAGTGCATTCTATTCACAAACGATAAGGAGACCTCTACGGACGATAGAGAAAAAGACAGAATAGAGGAGAGAAAAGGATGAGACAGAGAGAGAGAGAGAGAGAAGCCTTCGGCGCGTGGAGATTGAATTTGCGAAATCTTTTTCCGTCACTTTGCAAAGTGCCGCGTTCACGATAAATGACGTTCGCGATGGAAGACAGCCGGGAATATCGGATAAAACACGTGACAAACAGAATTCAATTCGCGAGAGCAAGATGTCCGTGAACTTTGCAAATTGCAACATCACGGAAAGAGGTGTGTGTGCGTGTGTGTACGCAGCGACGCGTTTTCTCGCAGAAACTAATCGCAAATCGATGCATCGTTTATTAGTTCTATTGTCGCGCGAATTGCTTCGCAGCGGATCGACACGGTAGCGCAATAGATCGCGAAAGACGGCATAACGTGGAAATATAGATCGAGGGCACATACTCGCGACGTTCCACGGCTGTACTCGCTCTCTGAAAATGCACCTTCCCGGCGGATAGCAGCACAATTCAATTATCCACAATCTAATTAATGTAACACAGCGACCAAGATCGTTACGTCTGTGACCGCCTAGTCGAGCCCATTATCACGTGCATAACATTAATAAAACCAACAATGTTAGTCACGCATTTTCTATTCTAATGTTTTAGCATTGCTCTCTATCAATTAGGTGGCGTGCCTTTTCCCCTGTACTTCCCCTTTCAAAGTGGAAAGCGAAGAACGACGGGCAACAGATAATTACGGGTGGATACTTATCCTGAAGCACGTAATTCACAGTGCCGTCGCCGCGTCCTTTTATTCGGCGCGTTTCTTCCTGCACGCTTCCCGAAGAATGGTTTAGGATGGCGCGAGGTGATGCAAGAGAAGAAGAAGAAGAAAAGAACGGACGACCGTGTGCCACGGCACGAAAACCGAGAATGAGCAACTCCTATCTTCCAATTGGCTGACGCGATATTATGCAACCTCAGAAACGAAAAGCGATAAATCGCTTTCGTCTCGTAAATCACCTCTCCGTTCCAACATTTCGGTCCGCCGCTTTCAAAGTATCTTCACAGTGCACACAGAAACACATACGTGCACACGTACATACCCCGTGCATACCCGTAAACGAGCTCGCGCGCGCGACCTCCCGCCGTGCCTTAAAGTTCGCGACAGAATTTCGAAGCGCGCGACACATAAAGGGAGCATTAAATCATGTAGCATTCCGTCCCGTCGAGGTGGCGTCGAATAACACACGCGAAGTGTAACGTTACGATTCTCTTATTCCTATATTTAGCTGGCAACCGTTTCAGATGCGCCGTCGCCCCTGGACTCCGCTCCATTGCTCATCCCTTATTAACTCCGATCGCGAGCTGCTCTCTCCGAACAGGCGCCGCTGCTCATTCTCTATTTATCGGATCAACATATGAAGTAACGAATAATTATCGAGTCATCGGAGAGGCAGCCTCGAATTAAATATGCACGACCGCATCGACCCGTCCTGATTGCGTTCGAAGTATCCTCTCTCTCTCTCTCTCTCTCTCTCGAGCCCGTGCAACGGGATTTTGCGGCGAAATACTATCGATCGACCGAAGAATCGGATTCGAGGGCCGCGGTTGGCGCCCATGTTGATGACGCGTTGTATCTCGCGTGACATTTGCAAGGTGCGACATCACAATCGGTTTGCGTGCCGCACGTCGGTCGACCCGAGCGTCCCAAGTGCGCCTTCCAAATTTAACACGCGGGTCACATGCCGATGTGACACGCACGCTTTTCACCGTCCGCGAGATATACGCGCGCGCGCGTTGACAAACGCGCGGACTGCCGCGGCACACGGCTAAGTAATGCTATTATTTGCGGGGCCGAAAGGCGCGGGGAATTGTTGTTACTTGGGCGGAAAGGCGACCGATTTATTTTCGGATCGGCCGGCCGCGATAGTCGGCGAATTGCGAAAAGGCATTCTGCGAGCGGACGAGCGGCAATCAACGGGCGCGTTAGGCTGGATTCGCACCAGTCTAGACGCCGGGAGGCAAGCGTCCGTCAATCCCCCGTCACAACACTTTCCAACGCTTAATGGCTCGGATACAATAAAAGGAGAATAAGAAACAAAGAATCGAATATAGGGAATTGAGAGCGGGAAATTAAATGTCGAACAACCATGCTTCAATCCATAATAAAGAAACGGAGAACTAGGATTCAAAACACCGTCGAAATTCGATCCCATCACCGGGGGAAAAAGTGTTGCCGTTCAAGCGATATTTGCTCGATCCAAGTAAAATGGTTACTCCTTGGCGAGTATTTAGTAGAGGTAGAAATACAATCGACTGTATACAATGTATATGTGGTATTTCCTTCCTATGAGTAGACATTTACTTGTGCGTGTGAAAATAATTGCGACAAGTGTTAAATTCATAATATCGAGAGTATCAGAATGACGCGCGCCGACGACGATTGAACGACGATGCGTGCGCGTCTATCACTTGCGAAATTTGCTTTATTTACCGCTCGCGCGCGCACGATCTTCGCGAGTTGGTACCTCGAGCAATTAACCGAAATTCAGCGTGCCAACGTCGCACGGGTGTTAATTCTCTCATCATTTCGACGTGTTTTGATACGGTCGCGCGAATAGGAAATATACGCGAGTTAATTGTAACCGTCGACCGCGGGAAAGCCTGCCGGGCGATTGTTACAGCACGCGCGCGATTGTTTCAACCGGACATTTTCCACCGGCGGTATCGTCGGTGAGCAATGTTTGACCATAAACTTGGCGAAATTGAGAAAGCAAATTGTAAATTATTTTATAGCGAATTTCGGCAAATTTTCCACCGCCATCGCCGCCCACCACCACCGCCGAGTTTATATAGGTGGTTCTATATATAATTGAATAATATTGACTCTCTGCACCGACGCGCGATGCCGTAATCGACGTTGACGCACGTGCGTTCGATATTTTCCGTCTAATTTTCCCCGGTGTTTATTTTACCGATTCTAAATTCCAAGCGAATTATACGCGACGCTCGCGGGACGTGTACACGGGAGTTGCGTTTTCGTTAGGTCCCTCCGTTACGCTTTGCCTTTTTGGCACGCTGTTTGATGCTCACAGAGACTCCCGGGACGTGATACACGTATATATGTCCGTATATTTCTCTCACATATATTTCTATATATAGTTCTACATTATAACCGGATAATATTGACTCTCCACTCCCTCGCGCGCAATCGATGCGTTTACCGAGCGTGATTCTATATTCGTACGCGCCGTTCGATCCGACCGTTTATTTCTCCACTTGGCGACCTGAGTGACGAGAGGAATTTTTTTCACCGACGACTTTGATTGCACTCCTCCTTATATACGCGCGTCAATGCACGCGCGGTTCCGCAAAAAAAAAAAAAGAAGAAAAAATGAAAGGAGAATGAAGGTATCTGCGAGTGCAGCGAAGGTCGCATGAATTCGCGATCTACGCGTGATAATAACACCTGTAAAGCTGCGGCGTTACGGCTTCGGTGTGCATAATTTGCGCATGGAACGGCGTCAGCAGTTCATACAATGTACGTCATATTATGCACTCAGACCGCCGCGTAATCTAATTAATATATAAGTGAACATAATCGTTTCGGGGTCTGCCCCCGTTGATTCGCAGCGACCGAGCATAACGGGGAAACAGCGGCGAGAGCGCGTGCGAGCGAGCGAGCGAGCGAGCGAGCGAGAGAGAGAGAGAGAGAGAGAGCATCTGGCTTCACGGTAACTATCATTCCACGTTTCGAAGCGAAACGAACCACTTCCGAGGGGATTTCGCCGGCTCGGCTAAATTTATGGTAACGACATTCTAACGAAATCAACGAGTCCGCCGTGGGAATTCACCGACGATCGACTTTTACGTAATGAATCATCGGTGCGCGTGATTAGGCTTCGGCAAAAAGCCCGAGCGTCGTTTCGATCGTATCAATTTGTCGTTTGGGACCGTTTCTCGCGGCTTCCGTACACGCGGCCCTTCGAGGAGTTCACCCGAGAGTTTGAAGACTCGACTCAGGCGAGAGGGAAACTGCATTGATCAGGAGACACTTCCCCCACTGATACACTGTCACGAAACGATTAATGATTATTACTTTGTAACGTTATTATATTTCTCGTTGGTCCCTCCTTCAATCGACGATCAGTTCGATGAAATCGCGCCCCTTTGTCGGGAATCGATACAAATACACGCGTGCGCACGCACGCACATACACACACACACATCCCTCCTTTAGCACTGCTATCTCGCCGCGGAACCCTTAACAGCTTCATGCATGAAACATCGATTCACTACAATACGCTTTAATGTGTCAAAGCGTTCGGGTGTCCCTCGTAGGACCAACGGCCGGTGACCATTCGAGCCCAGCCGTGCGAACTATCAAGTTCTATTGGGACGAGAGATCGTGTAACGAATAACGTGATTACCGAGATACAAATCGGCCAACTGGATGGACTTTCACCGGCTGTTAATTGTCTACCGGGCGACATCGACTTCCCGCGATTTGCGAGCGAACCAAACGACCGGGCCGGCCATCAATTACGCCCGTGTCATTATCTCCGCTCATTATCGACCCACGATAGTTGGGAGGAAGAAAATCCCGTTACTCCCTGCGTCGACTGTCTACGATACACACACCGGGGGCGGAGAACAAAATTTTTCGCGCGAATCCGCTTACCGACGACATTACAATCGTAAGCTTTCATATTGGACGATGATCGGACTGTGCGATGATTATCAGCGAATCCAACGATATCTCAGCACTCAGTTAATAAGAGGTTGGTAGGCTGATCTGATGTTTCCGCATAATTTTTCGACCGAACGTATCGACTGTCCCGATTTATTATCATTTATATAAGGCTTAACGTCCCAGCTCAGATATCTAAATAAGGAAATGTTCACTTTCCTCAGTTTCCCGACGTCGGACACTTCATGGGAAGTCCAGCACAATCCAAACGTTGGTGCATGCTAAGAAAAATGAGATGTCCGATGTTACTGATTTTTTTTCTTTTACGTATCCCGTGATATTCTTAGGGTTGTCTCAGACGAAGTGGATACTTGTTTTAAAATGCCTTCAGATTTTCGCTACCACTCATTATTCTTCATGCGAGTCTTTGTATGCGAGTCAAGTATAATTTACTTTCGTATTATTTTCCCAAAGAGAATACTCACTTTTCCCCCCCGTTTTATCTAATAACAAATAATAATACGAATAATCGTGTTGCATCTCGGCCAATAATATATCGAGCTTGCCGGTGCAGTCGCGCTATGTCGTGCGGCCGATCGACACATCCTCCCGATCGCGCATGCGATTATTCGAACGTCCTGTTATCTCCGGAGGAAGGACTCTTCTTCGAGCCTGCCACCGCAGGCCTCATTAGCTTTCTGAAGTAGCGACGCGATCATCTCGCTTCGTTAGGCCCAAACAGACAGCTCGATTCCGAATCGCAGTTTAATTTCCCAGCGGCACAAAGGACTGCGGGCGCGGACGTAAAGCGATTATCGAACGATCAGACCGCGGGATAGACTTGGCCCCTGTGCTAAGTTCAACGGCGAATGGGTCGCGCTAACTCCGCCGGACCGCGGACGAATCTCGGTCTCTCGTCGCCGACGAAATGCGCTTTCGAGACAGAGAGAGAGAGAGCCAACACGGGGAATTCAGACACCGTGCTCGACGCTCGCGTCGGTCTCGCCGCGAAAGGAGCAAGAATTGACATAAAGGGTCGCAGAAACGGTCCGAGTTAATTGCAGTTTGAAACTGTCGGTTACGCTAAGGCGGGTTTCCGCTCTCGCGAAAAACGCCGCGACATCGTCGTTGTCAACGCTCCGAAGCCTCACTTCGTTTCACTCCCGGCCAGTCGTAATCTATTAGCGCGTCTGTTAAGTTCGCGAGACAATTTCCGCCGGCCGAAAGTCGCGTCACGAAGCGACGACTGATGCGTGCGTTTTCGCTCGTTGCTAATCTCACTCGTCGTCGTGATGAAAAATGAGCGATCGCGAAATTAAATCCGCGACATTCTCCTCGGATTTGCATTCCCGACGAGTCGATGTGTCCGCCGGACATTATCTTTTATACAAGCGATTTTTCGCGACACCGGTCACGCGGCCTCCGACACTCGCTCGGAAAAATGAAGAAGGTGACTCGCCGCGAGACGCGAAGAGGCGCGCATGTACGCCAACGGAGGCGACATCACGGACTCCCCCGCGACGTTGCCGAGGCATCAAATTAGAATTTCATGAGAATCCTCAATTAGTTTGAGCATGCATAGGTAGCTAGTCGCGCGCTCCTGGACACACACAAGCCGGTAAGACGAGAACCGGTGGCTTCCCGCGCGTAATAGACGGCGCAGGCTCCTTCAACTTCAAATTACGTCTCGAGACCGCTAAATCCACTCCAGGATTAATCTATCGCAAATTATACGCTCGCGGATGACGAGCGGCTTCCAACGGCGAGAGGAGAAAAAATCGCGCTGTCCGTCCTACGGTTATTTTCCCCGCAGGAGCCACTACTTCATTGCATTTCCTCGCGATCTTCGCGAGATGATTCGCGCGCAATTACACACCGTGTTTCGACGAATATAAACGCAAATTGTCCCGCTCGCGTATACCTCAGAATCGCGGAAACGTATCGTGTCGCGCGCGCCAATGTGTGAGCGCACTTGGACAAATATTTGTCCGTTCTACGACGCACGCGTGACGCAAAGTTACTCAATTCTCTCGTGATGCAGCGAGAAAAGAAGAAGACTCGAGCGCAGGTGCTAAAGGGGTGAGAGAGAGAGAGAGTGGACGCAGGGGGGGAGGGGAGGAGGAGGTGTCGGAGAAGCGTGTCGGGGGTCGAGGGCGCGACTCGAACACGGCGACAGGTTGATTTATTAGCGTGGACCGGGTTGCACGATGATATCGGGACAGAGGTTGGAGGTCGGGCACCTCCTTCTGCGCTTCACCCTCGTGTCTGCAGCACGTAAGGAGTGCCTGCAGGTGTCCCGGTCTTATCGTGCGGATCACGATTTCCATGAGGCCTCCGAGGTGTGCGCAACAACAGTCCCGAGTTTTCTCTCTGACCCGCTAATGTTGATTTATCCTCGTCTCGCCTTGTCCGCGAAATTTTCGCGAAAATTCCCCTCGCGTCCCCCGCTCGACTGCCGTCGGTCGTCGCCTTAATGTTCCATTACTCCGCGTTACCGTATTATTAACATCCCCTTGCACGGCCTTGCTCCATCTCTCGCAGCAGCAACGCACGCGTCTTCGCGATCGATCTTCGCGCTGATTACCCCCGCTCGTGCCGGCCGAGTCCATCAAAAGGCGGATATTAACCGGTTACTTCCTCAACAAATATCACGGACCATCCGCTGCGTTTCGCGAAGCTTTCACGGCGGTCGCGCGATCGATATTGTAAAGAAGCTTCGGGGGAAGATTAATCGCGCGGAAGGCAGAAAATGGAGGCGGGCGTACATCCTTCGCGGACGTGGACGCGTTACCAATGCATCGACGGGGACCTCTCTCTCTCTCTTCCCCTCCCTTCTGCGAAATTACACGGCCAGCCCGACGGAAGCGGATCGTTCACCTACGGAGGCGGCTCTTCTGCTTAATTGAATCATCCTACCCAATTTCCCGCGTCACCGGAGGGACGTACACCCTGGAACGCCCCAGGTAGGAGGACGAGATCCTGCAACGACGGCCGGCAACGAGAGACGCTCGTCACGCCCACGAGTTTTCGCCAAAGGGTCTTTCGATGGGTTATTCCGCAGCATCGATCGCGTACATCGGGGCATTAATTGAAAAATGGAGCCGGAGCACTGCCGGCGTTGAAATGGTCCGCTCCGCAGGAGTCGCGGGACCATTATTTCCGAGGACGCGCCGAAAGTGTCCGCTTGAACGAAACCTTCGCATTTCTTCGTTTCACGAGCGAACAATTACGAGTTGATAGTTCTCTGACCGTCATCTCGCGGGGGGGGGGGGG
>NW_014555200.1:849967-879792 GCF_001313825.1 Dinoponera quadriceps | reverse complement strand
GGGGGGGGGGGGGGTCCCGGGGGGATAATCGTCGAACGTCCGCGCAATTTGCGTTCCATTTAATGAGCGGGTGGAGGCGAAGCTTCTTGTCGTTCAGCGACAAGATGGTGCGATCCGACTGGATCTGGGACGCGCGTTTTGCAACGGCCGTCCAGGATGACGGGAGAAACACGATAACGCGTCGAGAGACGCTTCTCTCCCCTTTCTCTCTCTCTCTCTCTCTCGCACACAGGCGATCGGCCGGCCGAAGAATCGATTAATCCGCGTCTACGCCAGTGAGACCCGCGTCGGCGATCCCGTCGTCGTAAACACCGCCGTACATACCGGGTGATTCACGGTGTATCTGCATAACTTTGGGAAGCGATCCGCGCCGCGCGCTCACGATGATGGATGTCCGAACGGCGATTGCGAAAGGTCGCGTTATCCCAGCCGTATCGCGATTGCGCCACCGCGACGGATGCGTCCTTCGCGTGTAAGCGCGCTCTTCGAATGTCCTTCGAGGCTTTCTCGCCCTCGGGCCGATTATCCGAGCCGTTCTAACGCGCTTCCTCTCCTCCGGGCCCGCTAATCAGTTCCCCCGATATGCCTCGAGGGCCTCGCGGATCGGCGGGCAGAAATTCTACGCCGCGGCGATCCGAGCGGATGACGTCAGCGGATTTTTCGCGCAAGATTATCGCGGTTTATTCGCCAGTCGTCGTCTATCGAGAGGTGACGAAAAACCCGGAGATTGTTCTTCGCGTTTTTCTTTTACTCCCGAGACGGTAATTAATTAATTTCAAGGCGCTGCGCGACGATCCCCCGCGCTTCTTGCCACGGACGATACGACGGGAAGTGGCGAACCGGCGCCAAGAAGTAGAACTGTTGTTTCTTCCGTGCGAGAATCCGCGGAAAATCTCTCCGGATGGTGGCGCGAACGTTCCTACGCGCGCTTCGCCGAGAGATCGCCGGTTCTCATCGCGGCCAACAATGGGCGCTCGCGAGTTTTCGCACGCGAGTGTCGCGCCACGAGAGCGCGGCGCAGAAACACGACGGCACCCCGCTTCTCTGTATTGTGCCTCGCCAATTTACTTTCCATCCATCTCCGCAATTGTTCGCCTATCGTAATAGTCCGGCCGGGTGCGTGTTGTTCTTCCAGCGCGCTTCTCTACACACCTGCACCGCCGAGTGCATCTTTATGCAACGCGCGAACGCGCACGAGCATCGCGTAATTGTTCCGATAACGCAAATACGACCTACATTATTTTCGCAGCCGCGCGTTAATCGCAAGGCCTCGCCGGCAAGTGAGTAAGGACTGTACGTAACGCAATCTTTGATCTTTCGGCATTTCGAATTTTAATCACGTCTTAATCACGGGAACAAAGTCGCGCGTCCTTGAAGAGCCGGAACAATCGAGAGGAGAAGAGTCCTTATCTACCGAAAGCGTTCCTTCCCGATCTCCGCCGGTGACGTCATCGCGCAACTGATGTGTCTCATTGTTTATCGCTAGCGCGTGGCGATGACTATCTCAACGGCCTTCATCCGGTTAACTTTGCTCTCCCATCGGAAACCGCGCAAGAAATCCGCGTAAAAACGCTCTCTCTCTCTCTCTCTCTCTCTCCCGGAAAAAAAAATAGAACCATAAACAAGATACAACGAGTCGAGGATTATCGCAACGAATAACATTTGCGGAACTTTAGAATTTACCATTACAACGGCGGCGCGCGTTACGAGACGCGAATAGTCGGTGCGTCGCTGGCGCGCACCTGAAAAGTACAATTGCCGGGATAATTGGTGGAATTGGTATGCAAAAGCGGGCGAAGCGTAATCAACGGCGCACAAGGAGAGCTCGTAACGCGCTTGTAACCTCGCGCGACGACGATGATTTCCCTCTCGCGATTAGCCGTGCGAGCGGGAAAGCACGCTCTTCTCAAACGTCGCGGAGAAACTCGATCACCGCCGACGTCACGCGTCATTCAAATATGTATGCGCGCGCTAGGTGCACTAGGTGTTCGCTCGAAAGGCGAAAAGAATCGGCGATCTCTCCCTGTTAACGTCGGCCGGGCCGCTACATTCACGAGCACCGACGTCCGTCTCTCTTCTTTCTATTGGAAATGCGAGATTCCTCGCCGTTACGGCGCGCCCGCCGCGGAATCCCGAGGATTTTCCGCGCGCTTTATCTCGAAGCGAACGGAAGACTACCAGCTCTCTCTCTCTCTCTCTATGCCTGTTTCTTTCTCTCTTATGACAGGAAGAAGCTCGAGCGCGATACCAGTGTCGATAGCGCGCGAGCCTCGTTGAGCGTTGGCGCGTTTCAAAACGTCGGAGCGAATGTGTGTGCACGCAATATAGATTCTTATATATCCGTGCCAAAGATATTACAAGTCCCGGCCATGTGGTTCCGGAGGAGGATGGGCATCTCTTATCTGCCGCTCTCGTAAGAAGAGACGAATGATTTACGAGTTTGTCGGACCCACCGTCGCGTCGCGCCTCGAACATTCGTTACATCGTTCTCTCTCGTATAACCGAAACGAGCGAATGTGCCGACTGTGTCTGTATTCTGTCTTATTAGTAAAAGAGAAGGAAAGGGGAGAAAGATCCCGAGACAAAATGTTGACTCCGCGTGAAACCTTCAACAGTCTCTTGGACTTGAGAGCGTCGACTCGTAGTATCACAATTTCGCGTCTCGGGACGTAATGGAAAACGAAACGTTTCAGACGGAAGTCGCGACGGAAGGACTCGCCCCGCTAAGCGTCCTTTAACGCGGCAAATAACGGCTGCGCTCTAGCGTGCGCGAATTAAACCGTTTATGCGCGGATTATACGTTTCAGACTTCTGTTTCAAGCATCCGCTGTAATCCGACGTTAATCCGATGTTGCCCGCTTTTCAGCCGCTTTTCACGCATACGTTACCGCGCTGCGTAAATCGACTAAATTTGGTCCGCATTAGACGATAATACAGGGTAATGCAACAACATAAATACGCCGTAATGAAAGCACATTTGTGTTATGCACATACACGGCCGATTTCCGTGCGTGAACGGGAAGACGATGAAAAATCTACGCGCACAGCGCTATGATAATCCTATCAGCCAAATATCGCGCCGATCGCACAACGATACGTTTTACGCGCGAGCGTGAGCTGAAGCGGATAACCCGGCGGGGAAATTCTCCAAATTAAATCCAAACTGATTTGCGCGCGCCCGGCAAGGTTTGGCCAAATTCCCGGGGCTCTTCAGAAATCAAAGTAAATTCCCGGCGAAGAGCTAACCCCGGATTTCTACGAGCGTAAGCCTCCGTGGAGCACACATCGAGCTACGAGGAGGGAGAAAGAAGCCGGCGATCGCGTAAACGACCGTCCTGCGCCGGGAGACGAAACGTCGTGTTCGCGAAATGCCAATTGTCCGTCCCCGTCGGATGAAGAAATCGAAAGGAACGCGCGGCGAAGGAGCGCTTTTACACGCCGCGAGATTACATTTCCGCGAGTAAATTGCCAGCAAACGATCGCGGCGATCAGCGGGAGCGGGATGCAACCGGTCCCCTCGGTTATTTCATAGTTCGACGCCGGCGTTCGATATTGTCAATCTCCGCGACTCAATCAAACTTTGCGCAAGTAGACGCCGCTTTCTCACAATAGCCGCGGCACTTTCGCGAGGCTTTCACGGCGATGACATGAGAGAGCGAAAATCGATCCCGCCTGGACACGCACGCACCTGTGAACGACGTTAGCCAGGAGATCGTTGTGCCGTAACCTGTAATCGACGTCCACCTTCTGGTAGTTGACCGTCAGGGTGCCGGCGCGAATGCATCTCTCGTATTCCTCGGCCGGATGAGCGCGGAATTCCCTCGCGAAGACCTCCAGTATCTTCTCGCCGACCCATCGACCTTTCGTGAATGTCGTGAAGGTAAAGTAATACGGGTACACCTTGCGGAGACCTGAAACACAGAGAAGGACTGTGAGGAGAGACGAGATTGAAAGAACCGGGTGGGAGGGAGGGACGTTAATTACTTCGATTCTCGTCTGTAAATGTTACGGGGTTTACGTTACGTTGCGAAAGGATTCTCGCACGATGTTTCCTCGAACGCGCCTGTGTCTGGCTCGCAGCGATTAATTGAGAATTAGCATCAACGGCGGTCGGGTCGCTTCAAGGCAAACGCCTGGACACGGGTTCCGAGGATAAATCTTGGCGGCGAAACTATGTAAACGATATTAAATTCCCCTCTAGGAGAATACGGGCGCGTGGTTATCTCAACGAGACACGAAGCGGATGCGTTATTTGCGAATCTGCCGGTGCGTCACGTCGAACCGGGTATTTTTGCAACTCGCGTCGCGGGATTAACATAAAATCGATCGTGCCTCTCGGTTCCGTCTTTGGCCGCGCGGGGAGAAAAAAAAGAAGCGAGAACGAGAGAAGGCATATTTAAATTTCTAAAACATCCTGTCGCTGATTGACTTGGAAATTCATCGTGGCCCGTGAAATTTCGCGTTTTCGTTCTTTTTCATATCAAGTGGAAATTATTAATCCGCCGGCTCGCCGAGTCTTCGGCATCAACGCCAAGCGAAAATCCCTCGTCCTAAAGTCGAAGAGCGAAGCGAACGGGAGGGTGATTAATACGCCAGGACAAGGGGGAGTAATTTTCACGGCTTCTCTCTCTCTCCCTCTCTTTCCCTGCGCTCGAAATATTCTCTCTCGGCGTCGGTTAATGAAAGGTATACAACATTTTATAAATTTATGCACACCGTATCACTGGAGCACGTTCTGATTGAATACACGAATCCGATGTCTCTAAAAATTACATCCCTTGATATCTTTTCCCTTTTGCGCTTTAATTCTCCTCCTTTTCTCCTCTTCTTCTTTCGGAGTAATTTTAAGATTCGCCTTGATGTCGGAACGGTTAAGGCCGCGTGATGGAAAGAACGTAAAAGTTCTGTTCGCCGTAAACGCTTAAGAGAGAGAGAGAAAGAGAGAGAGAATCTTGAGAGTTTTACGATCCTGGAACGACTCCCTTCATTGTTCGCTGATCACTTGGGTAGTTCGTCGTTTCGAGACGTGTCGCGTTTCACTCGGAACGAATCCTCGGCTTTGGGACTCGCGTCGAGCAATTTCCCCGTTGTTTCCCGGTCCGCGGCGGAAAATAAATACGGACGGCAGGCTTGATTAATGTCCCGCCGCGCGTCCAGTCGCGTCAAAGGCGCCCTTTTCTGATTTTATATCGCGAGAACACGTCAAGAGACCGCCCGCCTATAAGGGACTAATGAACGTCACTGACATTGGAAATAAAATAAAAGCGTACGATGAAGCTCCTCCACATTTCTTATCGCGTCCCGCATAAATGCCACTCTTGGAAAAGAAAGGAAACAAAGCAAACATATTTTTCAACAACTGTGTTTTCTTTATCAAAGAATTATTCCGCTGTTATTGCGATTTTATGCATCATCGAGAAGACGTGCATGCACCTTCTGTATGTATCCGAGAGATAAGATTTAATTTATTCCGGCTACTCGAGCCCTCGAGAGGACAGAAGTAACGCGAGCACGACACAAAGACTTGGTCGAGTAGTCGACGAAGGAAAATTGGCGACGGAGAACAAAAACGCGTCAAAGGGACCAAGGGTTGTTCCTTCTCCTCGCCGGGAGCTAAGCCAGGACGAGGGCTGACCCTTGCGAGATCGAACCGAGACGAGGATGCTGAATAAGCATAAACAGCTCGGCTAAGAAAGGACCGCGTCTGGGGTTATTTCAATTAAATTGCTTTCGAAACGGGCCCCACGTGTCCATAGCGACGGAGATACTTGCGATACTTTGCGCAAAAGGACTCGGAGAGGTCGTTTGACAATCGGAATACCTTGGAAGAAGTAGCCACGCTCGGGACGTTCGAAGCAGGGAGAGCGATTGATCTCTCTCGAGCGCGTTCGTGCTCAGAAATAGAACCGTCGGGACGCGGTCGGTTAGCCAAGGGCTTCTCGAGCGGCGGAAGGAAATCGTCTTCGCGCGTGCGAGGAAAAAAGGAACAAGGCCAAGAGAGAATGACAGAAAGGGCACGGAAGCGAGCGAAAAAAGGAACGAGAGGAGATTAGGCGACCTGCTTATAGACCGTAAAGGAGGGAACTTCATCTCGACATCGTCACACCGAGGAATATATCAACTCTCAGCCGAGAAATTCGGATTACGCGCAGAGATATCGCGATAAAAAAAAAAAGAACATTCGTATTTATTCGACAGTTTCTTTCATTCGTCTCGTTTTTTTCCTTCTCGCGTAATCGCGACGAGATGTCGCGGAAAGCTAACGATATCTTGTTATCGTTGAATACATTATCACCGTCGCGCGCTGCGAGAAACATCGTTGCAAATATCAAGCGGCGTCGCGATCGACGCAGCTCCGCCGCGGTCGTTTGCGAAACCGTTTGAATTTTCCGGAATCGAGCGCGGATCGTGGCTGCGAGTAATTACGACGTTATTACACATCAATGAAACACGATCATCGCGGGTCAGTAATTGCCCCCCGATGTCGACCCGTTGTTCCCGGGGCTCCGGCATCGAGCCGCATACTTTCTCGTTCCCTTCGTTTCGCCCCGACAACGTCCGCTCCATTCCCCGTCTTTGTGCTACTCTGTTACAACATCCGGGGGATTCTCCGCTCTCTCTCTCTCCCCCTCTGCTGTGCTCTCGGCTTCACATCGATATACCCCGGCGCTCCACGGAAAATCCGTCGGCACGCCCGCGGAATTTCACCGTCGGAAATCTCTTCCTCCGCGACGAGAGACACCCGGACGTTCTCGTTCGACGTGGGAATCGATTTTCGGGAAACAGCCAGCCGGAAGGGATCGGAACGCCGTAATGCAGCGATATGAAAGAAAAATAAGTCTCGCTGCTTCTCTTCGAGGATCTCGGTGGAAAAGCGCGTGGCTGAGATCCGCCGACTTCGGTTGTTCCGAATGAACGGCACTTTGTTCATTCGGCAGGCCGCGCTTCTAACATCTCATTTTACGGCCCGCTGCGCTTGCCAGCGAAAGGCCAACCGGAGAATCGGCATACGACCGGCGGTGGTACTTGATATCGGACAGCGCAGGTAAAGAGATCCAAGTTGATCCGTGCCGATTTCGAATTTCGCCCGGAAATAACGCTATCGTCCCAACCTAACGTCAGAAGAGCCCCTGCCACCGCGGGGAAGCGGTTACTAATTTTGCGCAAAACAGTCGCCGGCGATTCCCGGTATCGATTATCGGCCGCGTCAGCGTACCTGCAGAAAGTTGAGGAGGAAACGAAGCCGTCGTGAGTCAACTCCCGGGGGTTCCGGAGGGCTCGACCCTAACATCCCGCCCGCCTGGAACGACGCCTTGTTTTACGAGTGGTAAACCAATGGCGGTGTCGTCGTGGGCTGCTTTGGGTTTCATTCGGTATCGATCGTCCGCACCGTCCGCTCTGTTGTGTACGCACGGCCGCTTTTACATAGAGAGTAAACACCCCTTCCGCCGCAGCTCGGCCCGCCCGTATTTTCACGACGCTTTTTTCCACCGCGTTCGCCGCCGCGATAAGACGGCGAGAGATGCATTCGTTAAACTCGCGCCGAGCGAATCTGTTTTTACCCCTCACTTTTTCGCCGCTCGCCTTTATCCCCCGTCAAGGGTAATAATTCAATTGCGTCTCCGACTATCGATTACAGCGCGGGCAAAAAATTGCTTGAGCGGGAGGCGACGCTATTTTTCGCATCGCCACGTCAAAACGCGACGCGGTGTGCCCGAATTGCAACCGATTAGCCGGTCGGTGTGGAATTTTGCGCGGGTAATTCATGGCCAGACGAAACACGATCGAAGAACCTCGCGCTTCGTAGCTCCCGCGGGAGAACTCCGGCGAAAATAATCGTTCGCTCCTGTGAAATTCATGGGCGCCGGTGCGGCAGCTGGATATCGCTAAATATTTGACGGCGAGTTTTATCGAGAAGGTCGTAAATGCCGCGTGTGTCTCGCCGGGAAGGTGCTGCCCTTAGTCATGACGTCACGGCGGCGTATGCAAATATGGAAGAATAGAGAAAGAGCGCGGCGTGTGGGTACGTGACGCGAGGATGCATCGCCGCGTGGCGCGAAGTGCGTGCGCGAAATACGAGGGCGAACGGAAGGGCGATGCTTAAACCCGCGGCGTTGCGTTCGCTTCTCGGCTACGCCGTGTCCCCCGGCCTTATTCTTTACAGCAGAACGGAGATACAGATCTCCGTTCGATCGCGCGGATACGAGGGTATTTTTCGTACGGCTTTCATCCGCGGCGTCTTCCCGGCGAATCGATCGGCCGCTCTTCGTGTCAAGCTGTCGCGCATTTTTATTCCGCGGCAGACGCGCGTCCGGACAAAACGGCAATAATAAAATGTGACTTAAACCCGTCCGCGTGATTCCACTCTCGAAATACCGTATCGATCTCTCCTCGCCCGTGTACATGTATAATTCATAACAGTCAGCGCGTTTCGCCTTCTCCGCCGGAGAGGAGCTTCGCGTTTCCCAGGCATGGAGCTCGCCCACATACGTGTGTTATCGTAAGTCTCGAACGCTCTCCTCTGTGTACACGTGGAAACCGGGGAAACCGGTGGCAGAGGCTGTTCATTCCGCGTAACACGCGTAAACGCATGCGGGCGCGATGGGCAGAAAAGCATCGCCCGCTTGAAAGCTGCACGTGGAAGATGCGCGCACAGTGTGGAGGAAAAATTGGCGCGCAAATTCCACGAGGCGACACGGGCCGAACGTTGTCTCGACGACGCGGAACGTCGCTTTTTCCCTCGCCGTTCGCATAGCGAAGCACGAGCGTGTGTGCGCGCTCCGTGCGTGTCGTCCCGCGGATCATCGTACCGCACGCGAATTTCGTGTAATCTCGACACCCCGCCGACGCTCCAGCCAGTAAATTCGAGGCTTGTGCTGCAGGCGGGCGTGTATTATTCGCGCGCAGATAAGATTAGACGAGTGGACTGCGCAAGACGCCGCTTAGATACAGCCGGGATTTATGGTTGCGAGGACCGGATAATAAGGCATCGTAAAAATTCATCGCGTTCACCATCGATGCATATTTCCCGCGAGAAGTCGGGCCCGACGAGCTTCGCTACGAGCGGCATTATCAGCGCACGCTAATCGCTTCGTTTACGAGTCGATAAACGGCTATCATCGAGGAATCGGACACGCCAAAGCGGTCGTTCGAAAGCGGAACGAAAATATACCTCTTCAAAAGTGCCTCTCCGTCCTGCATGCCGCGCTGTCGTCCGCTCCGGATTTTCTACTCAGCGCACGGCTGACCGCCGATCGGGCGTTACTACTTACGCGCCGGCAAGTGGTTGCCGTACGATGCGAATCAGCCCCGTTTTCTTACCGTCGCCTCTCAGAGTGCCTCTCTCGCTTGGCGTTCACGCCGCAACGAACAATAATCACGCGCCCTTTGCGCTGATGAGAGACGCTGGAGTACGCGCAGCAATGTATCTCGTGGGTAAAACGTCGATTTGCAAATGGAATGTAAAATATCGCTGACGCTTTTACGCGTGCCTACTTTTAGGCTGATCGAAAAGCGTGCACTCATACACCGTGTTTTGCAATCATAAAGCTCTTCTTTCCCCCTCTCCCTCGCTATATATATAAATATATGTGTTGTGTGTGTGTGTGTGTGTGTGTCTGTATGCACGTCTGGCCATTACATACTCCATCGCTGAGCGTGCGAGGTTCGCTTGATTTTAAAACGCCAACGAATGTAGAATAACGACTGTTCTTTTACGCGCGCTATATCCATCCCGACGTTTAATCACGTTCTAAATCTGTCGTTTAATCTAGTGCTAGTCGATATGGTGATTGCGCCGCGTAAACATTTATAAGCAAATTAACGGGGTAAGTGGCGCGCGTTGTCACAGTCATCAGGTCGAAAATTCGCCGTAGACCGACGTCTCTTACACCGTCTCGGATTTGTTTGTCCTGCGCTAAGTACAGAACTAAGCGTGCACGAGAACTAACGTGAACCTACGGTGTGAGCCACCGGAGTCAGGCGAAGAATTCGTTGTCACGCGCGCGCGAGTGCACACACACACACACACGCGCGCGAGACTGTGTTTTCGTTGGTTCTACATGCTACGAATTAAATGTGTAAGACAAGAGGGTATCGTTGAATATGAAGTAGGTCGCCTGCGATGCGACGATCACGCCAAGCATAAGCGGCTTTCTTCCGAGAGGGAGCCCTTTTCCCTTTTTCCCCCCTTCGCCCTCTCTTTTTTTT
Organism: Dinoponera quadriceps; assembly: GCF_001313825.1. NCBI lineage: Eukaryota > Metazoa > Arthropoda > Insecta > Hymenoptera > Formicidae > Dinoponera > Dinoponera quadriceps. The sequence goes on along the minus strand of NW_014555200.1, from coordinate 869,583 downwards.
TTCCACTTGCTCGGATGAAACGAAACTTTCGGGATCGACGTTCGTACGCGTCGGCTCTTAGCGGCGCACGCGGGATATACACACGAGATGGAGAAATTCGTTACTGGTGATAACATATGCGCTCCATTTCCCATTCCCTTTCCCATTTTCCAGCGATCACGGAAGTTCGCAGACATCAAAGCTAAGGAGCTCGTAAAACACCGAACAAACTCGCAGAGTATCCTGTATCTTGATTCGCGGACGGCTTGACTTGTGTTACTGCCGCTACTATCCTCCCCCCCCCTCCCCTCCCGAATTTATTACATCGCGAGTTACCGGATCCCGGAGATGTAGCATTCGTGTCGCGCCGTTGATGGTGCTCGTGAGCACCACGCCGTGTGTCACGTTTCGACGAGACGCGCGCATCTACCGGGTCTTCTCTGTACGTCGCTTTACGATCCGTCCTGCTATCCCGTTAATTAACCAATTAAGCGATTCAGCCGAGACTCGCTCGTGTTAATATCCAATATCCGCAATCGAATTCGTCCATCTATCGTACGACGCGATGTCAAAATCCAATATCGCGGGGTAAATTGAAGAGCGAGAGGACGGACGAAAGGGCGGTGTTACTTTCCCGGGAGAGTCGACAAATAATTATCCGTGTGGCGATACACGCGCTCCCAGCAGCGGAGCGCTTCTCGCGAATTCTCCGGGCGATTTCAAGCGACGTCCGGATGTAATTAAATGATCGCGACTGACGCGATTGGAAATAATCCGCTCTCGCGATAAATCGAAAAGAAAAGAGCGACGGCGCGAATGCCGGAGGAGAAAATGGTTGATTCGCGCTGTCGTTGATTGATCAAACGCGCAGCAGCCAACGAGGGAAGCAACGTGTGTCGCTGAGATCGAGCGTCGTTTGTCGGACGGGACGCTTATAAAATCGAGCTTCCGGAGGACAGGTGGGCGTCGAAGGGGCGCTCGAGAGGGTCCGCCAACGGATTCTCCTCTCAGCACCGGCGAGTGCCAAGACGCGTTCCTCGGGGCGGGATCAAAGCCGGCGCGAGGAGCGTCTTCGGGGCCAATTAGAGTGGCGCGCGTTGGCGGATAGGAGGGCGAAGTTTGTCGTTCGAGCCGGTCGACGACGATTCATTTTTGTCGCGCGTTCAAGATGACACGATAAAAGACGATAACCGAGCGAGACAGAGCGAGACTCGGTCGCGTTTCGTTTCCATTCCTTTCGTTGAGCGTACGTCGTTGCGGACGATTCTTGCGGGACGACCATCGAGGGCGAAACTGCGTGTAATTCCGACGAGGGCCGGCGAGAGGGGATAGAGCAGATGGAGAAGGGGGGGGGGGTAGAAAGGGCGGTTGGTTAGCCGGGGTCGAATTGCCGAGGATCCCTCGGCTCGATAACGTACGCCGAGCTTCTTAACTCGGGGATAGGGTCGGATCTAGATTTGAATCACGTAGAGAAATCCTCCCCCGTCGCCCTCTTCGCCGACGTCGTGTACGCGCGTGTGTGCGCGGTTTCGCGCGGCCCCGGTTAGCTGATCGCAGATGGCGAAGATCCCATCGTGTAGGACGCGCGCCGGTAAGCCGACGTTTCGGATTTCTCCAAATCCGGCGTTAACGTTCGAGCGAGGCGCGCTTCTTCTCACCGTCGGATCCGCCGAGTAACAACGGTTAAAATTGTTACTCGTTATCCGCAAAGTACTCGGGCATCTCCCCCCCATCCTCCCCTCCATTCCCTTCTCGGAATATATTTCCAGAAATGGACGGTTTCAACTCGCTCGCTAGTCTCCCTTCTTCCCAGCCGAGGGAGGAAGAGAGCGGGAAATGATGATTCCGAGCGCGCGCGAGTTGGAAAGGCAACCCTTTCGACCTACTCCGGACAATACTTCGCCCTTAATTCCCGCAACGAGCTCGCGCGTACCTGAAGCGCCGCTCCCTTCTCCGAGCGTCTTCTTCGATCGAGCGTGGCGTATTTAAGGGGCGCGCACGAACCGACGAGAGACGATCGGAGAACGCGGCTGTCTGTCTTCCGAGTGGCATTAATAGGTCTTTGTTTCGCCGTAGGTGAGAGAGACACCGGCCGGGAAGATGCCCAGCAGCGGCAGCAGCACGTCGTCCGCGCGGCTCTATTATTCGAATGTGGAGCAGATATCGGTTGTCGATATTGCCATTCGCCCGTCTAAATATCCGATCGATCGATCCCTTTCGCGTCTCTACCTTCGTCCACCCCCTCGGGGCCTCCACGAGAGCTGCTCCCTTCGGCCCTTCTTCCGCCGTACGCTCCGCCGTCGGCAATTCCGTATTCTCGCCCAGACTTCCTCCCGGTCTCTCCGTTAGCCCGTTATCGCAGACCTAACTCGTGATAACGGGCCTACAGCGGCGCACGTACGTATCGGAGAATCCAACAATGTCGATCGTTCCGAGACGTTATTGCGGCCGCTTTTCTCTTCGCGCGCTAATCGCGCCGATTCGCCCGTCGCTCGCTCGTCGGAGGAAGCGCCGACTCGTACCACTGAAAAGTTAACCGCACTCCCCGAAGGGAAAGCGCTAAAATTACGGCCCACCTTTCTAATGATTCGCCGTCTCGCTGAGGAGAGAGAGAGAGACATTCAAACGGTAAAGTAGTTTGACCTTCGTCTGAAAGCTCGTCTCGATCACGGAGCCGCGAGCGGCTCGTCCGGCTGAACTCTTAATCCCTCGCACCGCGGAAACGAGGGAACTCGATCCGCTGCGAAGTCGTGAAATTCTTTCCTGGAGTACCGGCCCGCCGTCGAACGCGAGGGTGGAAAAACCGAGCCGCTTGTTCTCGTGGAAACGGAAATACCGGCTGCGCCGGTATTGATTATCGGTCGGCGGAATACGATGAACCGGAGTCTGCTGTCGAAACGGCTAATTTCATTATTCTCCGCAGCCGCTTCCCCAGCGCAATTATCATCGTCGTCGTCGCATTATCGCGACTACGTGCAACGGTACTCGCGAGCTCAGCTGCCGTCCGTCTATCACGCGATCCCGCGACAATGCCGATAACACCGGAGGCGGAGGGAAAATACGGAGGCGCGCGCCACGATCGAGCGGGACGTGTATTGGCACACGATAAGCCGGCGGTGACCGCGAGTGCAGCAACGTCGAAATATCGACTTAACTGCCACGCGTGTAACATCTACCGCGCGCCGAAGAGAGCCGCGCGACAGTTTTATTCCGTTATACAGCGGCTCCCGGCGAATACGCGACACCCTATCTATTTAATCCCGCGCCGTAGATCGATTCCGCAAAGCTCCCGGCGGGACAACTCTTCGACGGCGAAAGGATCCAGATAAGCGACAACTTTTTTCTACGCCGCTCGATCTGAATTTTAAATCAGCCGTCGCGGTTTGTTCAGCGGTAATCGCCTCAGGAGCCCGGAGCTCCGTTACCTGTGAAATATTACAATTGCTTTGACGAATTCAGCGCGCCGATCTGTCAATAAAACAAGACGTCGCGCTGGAGGAAGATCGACGGCGTGGCGCTCCTTTGAATTTACCATTGACCGTTCGCGACTGATTTCGTAATCCTTCCGACTTAACTTCAAGACGCTATATCGGATCGAGATGAATTCTCGTGTACTTTTACGATCGAAGCATACAACGAAACTGGGGACCGACTTACCAAGTGTTAACCATTTGGTGCGCAGCTTTGTATATACGCGAAAATCTTTTCTCAGTGCTTATCCAGAACTCGCGAGATCATAAACGACCGTTTAAAAAGACACTGAAACTTCTAGAGAAAAATGCACACACTTAGAAGCTAAATTATAATTCACTCTTATATTGTATTTTTTACGTATTTTCGCACGTTTTTATTACACTGGATTGCAACGGCCGAAATTAAACTTCAGATCTTTGTTTGGCAAGCTTGCTTTACTTAATCAAAATAGTCGCCGTCTACTGCGATGCACTTCTGCCAACGTGATGAATTTAACGCGAGATTTTTTGAACGACTCCCATCCTCATCAGAAGCGGGAATCCACGTTGTTTCGTGTCGCCACGACTTTTTAACGCGGAGATATCGACGAGCGATGAAAGAGGCTCCCGGATGACAATGATGTTGCCCGCCAATCGCCGACAAAGTTTCGCGTGCCGTCTTTGAAAACATCGAACTCTTCGAACCTTTACATCTCGATGAAAAATTGACATATGGTCGTGAAACAAACGCCGATCTCGGCGTCTCGCGCGATGTTCGCGTATATAATTACGGTATGTGATGCAAGCGATATATATCGTTGCACGGAAGTGCCGAAATACGGAGCGCACCGAAATAGAGGGAAAGTGATACGAGTTTCTATGGCATAAAGCACAAAGTTTCGCCCTGTACACTCCGTTCGATTCGTCCGACAGATTTTCGGAAATCTCGGACAAGTCAGAAACGATCGCAGGACCGATCGTAAAACTTTACACGGATTGGCTCGGAACTCGGAAAAAACGGGGAGGGGAAATCGAAAATCGATGACGATGGCCACGGAAACGCGCTTCGTGCCTCGTAAAATCTGTTGCCCCATACTTTTACACTGTATCTCGCGGACGTGGAAAGCGCCGAGCGCATCGACGAAAAGCAGACGGATAGAGAGAGAGAGAGAGGNGGGGGGGGGGGGGGGGAGTCGACAAATTATTGCACGAGTTGTATTTATCCGTCGGATTATCCACGATTACTTGACTCGCGGCTGACGAACTCTGCGCACGAGTGCAAGGTCAACATTGTTGAAAATTAACCGATCCCGTGGAGAGAGACGGCTCTCGCGTATCGCCGCGCATTTTAGCGCCGATCTCGCGCACACTTGCCCGCCCGCCGGGAAACGTTATTTGCAGCCACTGAATTAACGGTTATCGTTGATCCGTGATAATCGAGGGAGGGAAGGGAGAACGGACCGACTCTCGCGAATTCATCTCTCGAGGTCGGGCCGGAGATAGCGCAACACGTTAATCCGCCGGTTAATCCGTCAAATTAAACGGGCCGACCGCGGTCGGATTAAATTTGAAACGTCTAACGGGGAGGCGCTCACCGTGCTCCACGTAATAGCTGGTCTCGTTGTACCGTTCGTCCGTGAATCCCGGCCTCTTCGCTTTCAGCGCTTTCGTTTCCAATTTTGCCTGGAACAAAGAACGCAGTAGATAAGTGAGCAGCTTGGTCAGCTGCGGCTACACGCGACTTGGTGCTGCGACGGCACATGTATGCTCACACATACACACACACACACATATATATATATTATATATACATTTGAAATAGCCGCGTTCCATATATACACGACGAAAAAAGGATATAAAACAGTTGCTCCATAACAATAGCTTCGATGGCGACAAAAGTATTGAGAAGCAGCGAAAATGGACGAATGTCATTTGCGCGCGTTTTCGTCGAGAGAACCACATCCGGGGTGTTTTTCGCGTTCTCGCCGCGGCGGGATAACAATGCGGAAAATACGCGGGAGAAAGAACGCCACGCCAATCGAATATCCTTAATGCGAGGTGGCAAATTATATTTCGCCGACCGCCCCAGTTTTCGCCGGATAAAATTTGCGACAAAAATCGCGACTCCCGCCGCGATTTATGACGGGCCCGATTAAAAACGGAGATATACATGCCGCGTTATTTGTCATTCGCGGACTGAAATAAAGGGCGCGGTAGATAAGTGGACGAGCACAGCCAGTCAGACACGGCTCCATACGCGCGCGCTCTGACGTATGGCGACGATAAATTTATCATACAAAAAATGCGCCATTTACCCGCAGGACAATAAGGGGGACAAGGCGGGGATAACGGCCGGCCGGCGCAGAAATGAGAACTCCCGGCCGCAGTTTTCCCGCGCATTGTCGCCGCCGCTCGCTCGCTTATTGAATTATCATACGCGCGGATCATTCGCGGATGGCGGGGGAAATCGCGCCGGTTGAATTACACCGCGAGGCGGTGTTGCTCATCCTCGAAACGCGCGCGACAAAAGGAAGCCGCGAGAACAAAGGCAACGTCGATACTCGAGTATCGTGCGATACCGGCGATAAATCCCGGCGAAACTGCCCCAAAGTTCTCGCGACGTTACCGTGTTCGCCGCGGCGTGTCTCGCGAAATTTTCGCGGGGCGACGCGCTACACGTGCTCGCGAAAATTTACAAGCTCAGGCGTGAAGGCAAGAAAACGACGGAAGGATGCGGGGGGGGGAGGGTGGAGGTGGCTAATTGTTACGTACGACGTGATGAAAAGCGTGCGAGCGACCGGAAGGACCAAATGGCCGGAATTACGCGACGACGACGCGCGTCGGCTGCGATGCAACGAGATAAAGACGATTTTGCATAAACTCCGCGCGATTAAGGCCGGTCCGCGAGAAACGAGGCTGAAATTGCGCTGCGTGCGGCTAATTAAAAAGTAACGCGCCACGGCTCACGTAGCGCGGACGTGCAGGCGCATAATGCGCTCGCATTTTCGCGTGCGACCGCCGATGCGCGTCGTCTCGCTTCATTTTGATACTCGGCGAACCGTGATATTCCGCGATGGCGAGCGCCCGATTAACGAAACGAGTGTAAATCATCGAGGCACGTGCGAACCGTCCCCATGTACAGCTTACTCGAGCATTTCGCTGGTAGATTTAATCGCCGGAGCAATTTATTTATTCGCGCGCACTCGCACGCATAGATCTTCCTTTGAACGTTCTCTTCACGCCGACTGCGTGAAGTTTTCATGAAATCCGCTATCACTGACAAGAGTCGTCGCGAGACATCGGACGTTATTGTGTACGATTGTTGGAAGAAATATCCCACGCTGCCGAGGAGGATCCAAGTGTGCGCGAGTCGTCTTCCGGTACTCGCTAGCGAAATAGCGCGAGTCAAAAGGCGCCGGTCTCGCGCGTCAAGGAATCACTTTGTTAAATCGTCCGTTGAAATTAATAACGACGAATACGGCGCGCACCGAATGGCCGTTACTCGCTCGTTCGAAACAAACGGCGCATTATATTAATGGATCCTAATATTCGTGCAGGCGACACGTTTTAATTAACGTGGACAATAATTAGTCGAAATCGCGGTGCATCGATCCGCGTAAATCGGATTACGCGGGGCGCTGCGCGAATTTTCAATGGCCGGTAGAGTCGTAGCGGACGAGAGACGGCCGATATTGGGATATCGATAGATGAGAAAGATTCCTCTGCGGACTTACGCGCGCATATCCATCAACAATTATCAGGACGGCGGACGTTCCAGCAGAAATGTAATTAGATTGCCGCGGAAAATCCTCTGGCGAGTCGCGGATTGAAATTATCGTCGGACGGTGCGACATCGATGCCCGCGCGAGCCGGCGCAATTTACGAACAAGTTTACGAGGGTTATCTAATTACACGTGATGCATACCGAGAAACAACAGCGAACGATAACAATACCATTTCCCCGGGGTCGTTTTTTCCTCACGGAGTGAAGGTGTAAAAGGCGTTCCTTTCGTGAAACAAAATAACACTCCGTCGTTGCGGCTTTTGTTTTCTGATTTAAGCTGGCGTAACCGTATCAGCAAAATATTATGCTGAATAATGCATTGAATGCACAATCGCGTTTTTGCGCCGGTGCATCGAGTTACCATCGCATTACAGCTAATTGTAGTTTGCATTAATGACCGGCCATTTTAACTCGCTCGTTCTCGCGAGAACGAGCTAACAAATATTGAGTGGAAGCATCTGCGAAAATTAATATTTATATTTGCCTGTCGGCGCGCGCGCGTCCGGAGGTCTGCTTAAAGAGCAACGGCTAATCGCGTTTCGCTCGAACATGCATTTTCGTTAAACAACCATTGACCCCGAACGAGCAATTAAACGATATAATTGATTCATCCGCGCGGCGACCGATCAAAATGTCCGGGGAGTAATAGCGTCAAGAAGCACGAGAGTAAGGCGACATAAGGTTTTCGTTTGCACAGCGCGCGATGCTTTCTCGGCCGTCTAATGAAACACGATCAATCACTCGCGATATATCGGACGATAAAATCCTCCGCACAAATTTATATGATCGGTAGCGTGCGCAACGCTCAGACATATATTTCCGTCGCGAGACAATAGCTGCAATAAATACCACGCGATTCAGGGTGATTCATTATTTCGGACGGACTGTGTCAGTCTCTTTGTTCCTCCGACAGTGTTTTCGCGCTCCGCCTTGAAAAACGTAGTAGTACCTGTCGTCGAATAACAAACATCCGGCTTCGGTCCCGCTCGAGTACCTCGTTAACCGTAACGAGGCTGCTCGAAATTTTTGCTTAAATAATTAACGCTCCCATTACGTATTGTTTGCGATCTCGGGCGAAAACGTTAGTCACCGCGGCAACCGCGAACGAGGCCGCCCGACGACTATCACCGTCGCGACGACGACGAGGAGGACGAGGAAACACGAGACTCTCCAGGCCCACAAAGAGCACAGAGTTACGAGGAGACGCAGGAGGAACGTATAGCGAGGGCCGGGAGGAGGGAGTAGGAGGGTGAGAGGGCAAAAACCATCTTCCCGGTTTCTCCGTTTAGCCCCCCGATATATCCTCATCCGCACGAATGTTCGCGCCACTCGGCTCGCTCTCTGGACTTTCGGCTGTATCGACCGGCCCTAAAACATCCCTCCCTTTCACTCTCCAACCTCGAACGACCCTCCTGCCGGGTGTTCCACCTCTGTCTGCGCTCTCTCCCTCTCGCTCCCGGGGGCTGATCGACCGCGTTGCTTTCATCGTCTCAGGCTTTTCCACGGAGCCCTCAAGCTTCCCTTCCCTCCCTCCCCGCCGCCAGGACGTAGCATTTAGGTTCACCCTCGGTGAGTCTTCGCGGGAGACGCAGCCCCCTTCGGCGACCCGCCTATATTTTGTATTACCGGGATTTACGCGCGAGAGAGCCTTGTAAACGGGATATGCGCCGTGACGTTGCACGTGTAAACGCGTGGGCGTCGTCGAGGGGGAAAGAGATAACGGCCGGGGGCGACCTGCATGCGTGTGCATCCGCGATTTCGGACGTAGGGAATTCCGCCGCATTGAACGCGCGCGTATCTGCCTTTCACGTACGTATGCGCTGCATAACGCGCGCGCCAGGAGAGAGATAGCGCGCTGACGTCCAATATAATAGGGATATATGCACTCGGGGATACGTCGCCGATTCAACGTGACCGCTAATATATTCGGATTAGAATCTGCTTGGAGGCTCTTTCTCCTCTTTTTCGTCGGAATGCAGCCCGCTGTATACGTTTCCGCTCGCTCACGTCTCGCGGAGGATCCGTAAATGACACGGACGAAATGTGTCGTCCTCCCGAGAGAGACGAGTCTGCTTGATTCTACTCGACTTCGCCTCGAGTGAGGAAGGTTCGGTGTCGGGAAAAAGCCCGATGAAATGATTCGAGCGAACGATCGCGGATAAAAGAGGCCACGCGATGATTCGTCCGCGATAAGACGGTGATTGCGAAATGACGAGCGCGCCTTAATTATTCCTTATTNTTATGCCGCGCACGGGAGCCGTGTCTTAAGTACTTTGTCATCGAGTGGCTTGCGCGCAACAGTCTGTCACTGTACGCGTATCCCCGGGGTTAATTTACGACGCAGTGGAACGGCAGAGCCGCTACGGCAAGATAAATTACTTTTGCGCAGCCCGGTATAACGTATCGCCTACCATGAACGGGACGTTTCTTTCGCGGCGACGCGCGAAGAATTTCGCGCGAGAGAGAGAGAGAGAGAAGAGAGGAGTAAATCCGCGCGAGCTGCGACGTTGGGATAGTAGATACGACATCGAGCGTAATGTACTTCCCGTCGGGGGCCACGACGAGCAAAAAGAGTAACGAAATGGAGAACGACCGTCCACACCTGCAAACACACTCCCACACACATCACACAGTACACACGTACGCAACATCGCCTCGAATCTCTGGCACGACTTGTCGCCGCCTGTTGCTGTGCACGGATGCTTCCTCCGCGATGTTTCCGGTAAGACGGTGGTTGTTTCAGTCGCCGTGCATTCGGAATCAAGTAGGGTTGTCACGTCTGACCGAAAGAAACGCGGACGTGTCCCTCGTAATTTGCCGTTTCTTCTCGCCGCATTCTCGCGCCCGTCGATTTATACTCCGCTGTTTCGCGACTCTCTCGCTCCTCCCGCGATCAGAAATTCCTCCGAGGCGGGATGAAGAGAGTAACAGCCGAGCCGCGAGGTATATATTTTTAAGCGCGAGTCTTAAAATTCAGGAGGAACGACGCTGCGAATTTCAACTCGGTTCTCGCCTCCTCGGATCAATGGCGGATTAACGAGCTATTGCCCGGCCCGAGTAGTCGCCGGTGAGACTCGGAGCGCAGCTCGGGACGATAAATTTCATGGCTATCTTAACTTAGCTCTCGAGGAGAACTGTAAACTACCGCCGGGCGGGAGGGAGAAAAAACAAGCAACCGACGATAGTCGCGAGCTAATCGCGGGAAAATTATCGGAGCGCCGCCGAGCGTGGCGAATCGAGAGTATCTCCCTTTCTCTCTCTTTCGCGAATAAATTGATTTTCATTTCGATATTTTCGCCCGTGACGTTTCTGCTCGTTACGTCCGGCCGATTGAGCAGCTTCCGCCCGATCGCTCGGACGAACGCGCGTTAACGCATACGTATACGATAAAGCGATCATTATTCCATCGAGTAATTTCCCTCAAAAAGAAGGAACAATGAAAGAGGGAGAGAGGGGAGAAAGAAGAGAAAAAGTAGGGAGGAAGGAGGGAAGAAAAAAAATGATTGTAGATTAAATCGCGCCTCTCGTTGATATTCAACGAACGTCGCGTGGCTCTCGCGACGAAACCAAGTCCACCGAGCGATCTTTTTTACTCCTCCGCGACGAAGCTCCCCCTCCCTCCTCCTATGTATATATATATATATATATATATATGAGCAGCGTCGTTGACTTGCGGCACCGTCGCGGCAAAGACAGCGGAGCGTAAGGCGCGTATCGGGTAAGCGTCAAAAGCTCGCGGCGACTCGTCGCAACAGCGGGTTTCTCCGACAACTCGGGTTTCTCAAAGTGGCGACGTCGACGCGACTTCGGCTCGCGTTTATTTCGTTAATGACGACAGCGTGCGCCGCAGATTAATGAGGCCGGTGCGGCTGACGACGTGGCGACGCGTCGAATATCGACGAGGGCGAGCGAACGAACGGACAGACGGACGGATGGCGGGTACGCGCGATCTGTTCCTAACTCATATGGCTCTGTGAGTTACGAGGCCTCGAAAATGGACATGGAGAGCACCGCCGTCCGGAGGATCATCGCGATTCGAGAGCATACGAAGCGATAGGGCATACATCATATCGTCCGGTCGACAGCCCCGGTGATAGCGCGCGAGCAAATATCCTCGAAGCGTCTCGCGCGAAAAGCGGCGAATCGCGAAAAGTCTGCACGACGACTCACTCACCTTCTTCAGGTCCTTGCTGGCGTCGGCGTCCTCGGCCTTCCTCTTCTCGGTGATCTTCGGCGCGGGGACCGCGACCGTCGCCTCTCGCAGCGGCTTCAACTCGACCTGCAACGGGAACGAGCGCACATTCATTATTCTGAGCTCGCGTTTCACGCCTAGCCGAGCTAACGACGCGCCGTTGGCGCGACTTTAATTGTATTTTCGAAACATCGTTGGAAAACCCGTTCGGAGCCTCCTTTTAATCATCGGCTCGCGCCGGTAAATCGCGACGGTTCGACGGGAGATGTCCGACAATACGCGCGGCATTATCGGCCATTGTGCGCTATCTGGATGTCGGCGTTGATGTTGCCGCGCCCGCCAAAAGCTCGGACGCATCGATTTATGGTAATTCGGTTAACTCGTCTCTATTTTACGCGCGCGCGTTTACGTCCCACATACTAATCCGGCGTTAATGGAACGAGTAAATACAGAGCGGAGTCGCCGCGACAGAGGTTGATTTGGCGCCTGATAATTCGACACCGCTGCGCTCCGGTAATGACCTCGCCCCCCCCCTTCGATCCGGCCGAAACGCGAAAGTACAGGCGAGACGGGCGGAAGGATAATCAACACGGTCGAAATCGTTGGGGTCCACGGCGAGCCTTAATCGGTATTACGGAACGAGGAGGTGGACGAGTCTGGACCGCTTTTGAAAATCCGTCCGTCTCGCGACGGCGACGCGCTCGGTGAGCCGACGACGGACTTCTGTGTTTTCGCGCACGTTAATATCATTTGGTTCCCTTAATTAAATTAAACGCCACGGCGACGTGAGGCATGTTCCTTCAGGCTTCGCCCGCCTTCCACTTGCCGCGTTTAAAGCGAAGCGAGAAAGAGAGAGAGTACGTCCCGGGCGGCGAGCGGAAAACAAAAAGATCGAGGATAATTGCAGAAAGTGCAGTTGAAACGAAGGGAAAAAAAAAGACTTATGGAGTACGTGGGGGAATAGTAGAAAAGCTTCCCGAAGCCCGCTATTCTTCCTCGAAAATGCAGTTGAACCGAGGGTTAACGCAATTGCGTCGCGCAATTTGCATAACGACGAATTAACGAGATTACATCGCGCGTCCTATTAGCCGCCCGTAATTCTGTCACTGAGATATCCAGATTACGCAGAAGAGGAGACCCAGCGCGAGACTTCAGCCCGCGCATTCTGCGAATAACACACGGTACTTCGTCGAAGGAGCCTCGAGGACGGAAGGGAACGGGAGAGAGACCGAGAAAGTACACGCGAAAGTACAAGAGACCACCGACACACAGCTCAGACGCATTCCTTAAAAATCGGAAGAGATGCTAAATAAAGGAATACTCGGTGCTCATCAAATATCCACCGGACTGATACAATCTGTCCGTAAATCGCCCGACCATAATCGCATCGAGCGACGTATTTCGGAAGCTACGCGAGGTTACGCGCATTCAATTCGCGGAGGGCATTCCGTCGCGATATTATCGATAGCGCGATCCATTGAATCCACCGCGCGCGGGCCGAAATTCGCGAGTGGACGCGAATCGAGAGAGCAGTTTTCCCAGCGTGTATCAATACACTCGGCCGACAAATGTCAGCGCGATTCGGCGGTCGAACCGACGAACGAACGAATTGCGTCCGCATGGCCGACATATCGAGTCGAAATCAAAAGATCGATCGGACACGCGGGTATTATTTCGCAAACGGATCGCCGCGCATTCGGCGCGAATGAGGCCTTAGGGTCGCTAGGGTCGCCCCTGACAACGCCCTTGCCTGCATTGCGGTAGCTCTTTCTCTCCACCCTGCGATATCCTTCCACCATAACGCTCGAAAACGCCCTGAGAAAAGGTACGGGCGAGCCGATGAGCTCTCGAGGAGGGGAGCCCGTTAGGTCGAATCGCAAGCGTAATCCTCGAAATCGCGAGATGCTCCGAGGAGAAACGTAAAAAACGACGTCGCGGAAAAGCGTCGCCTTTCATGTCAGGACGCGCGCGTTCGTCGGAGTAATTTATGTTCGTCTCGAGTTCTCTGCGTCTCGTGCGCGCGTCTCGCGCTCCGGTTCGCGAAATTGGCTTAGTTCTCTCTCTCGTGGCGATTCGTCTCCCTTAAAATAGCCGAAAACGCGGCAAACGAGACCGAGGAGATCCCGTCGCCGTGCGGTACGTGTGACGTCTTGCGAAGACGTGTGTGCGTGGGGAAGCACACGCTGCTGTACGTTCGAGACTTCCTTCGTTGCCGGTGGGTCAACGAAAAAGATGACGGATAACCGCTCGAGACGTCGCGCCAAATTTCTTACCTCCGCTAAGCTCGGCCGGACGCGCCGGTCACGTTAACGATAGACTTTCCGTCTGGCGAGCTTCTCGCTCGATGGAAATCTCGAGCGGCTAATTGCGAAGACACTCGAGTTCGGAAATCAGCTTTACGAGGAAATCTTCGACGGAAGATTGACATTCGTATATAACGACCATGTAACGAGAAGCCGGTTGCATTGTGCGCCCGCTATATTTATCGATTTACCCCTGGGAGACGATTCCCGAGGTAAAGCGACCTCGTTGTCGCCGTGTAAGCGCGCGCGCGCGCGCGTGTGTATTTATGAATAAATCCGAGAACACAGAAGTCGCGACAAAAGGGGAGCGGCGCTTTTCTTCGGAAAACGGGCCAACCATCGGGGATTCGTCCATCCCGGTCACGTCACCGACGATACATATATAATCGAGAGAGCGGACCGCCTCTATTCAGAATTCGCTCCGCCGCTGGAACTCAATTTATCCGTTTATCGCGCCCCCCGAATGGACAGCCGAGGTAATACACTTCGGAGTCATTAACGATAACTCCCTACACTTTGTGCGCCGTCGAAGCCGCGAATTTTTCACGAATTTCCGCCGCCAAATTGCCACGTTTATCGACTTTGCGACACGCAAAATAAGAGAGAGAGAGAGAGAGCGTGCGTTGTTTTCGAAATTCACCGCTCTGTGACGCCGTGTTATCGTGTATATTATATTAACTATAGCGAGAGCGTATGAATATTCAGCGACCCGCAGTTTCTCGTTGTACTATGGCCGGTGTGCGCCGCGATTCGCCCCGTGAAAACGCTTCTCACGCCGATGATGAGAGGAAACGCGCCGCAGGATGTGGGCTTGTTTTTAGCCGGACGCTACTTCTCTCATCACCCTCGACTGGAAGCCGGAAAGCCAGAAACTCACTCGCTTCTCTTCGCCGCCTTGGCGACTCGCAATTAATCGAGCGCCGGTCGATGTTTAATTCGCAATTACCGTTCGGCGTCTAAGCGCCGGCTCGCATTATTACGCGTTATAACCGCGTCTCTCGACAGGTGCGCGCGCGCGCTATGTAACGTAACCACTGATTGACGTTTCCGGCGACCACCTACAGGAACAACGAAGAAATTGGGAAACGAGCGGCGCCCTGGAACGGTCGTTACGTCGATTACAGCGACGAGATGAATCATACGAGCGAGCGAGCATGATAGCTTCATGGGCGCTCGAAGGCGCGCATAATCGACTTGATGACGGCGAGATCGTCGATTAATTAATTAATTAATTCAATGCTGTCGACGGCACTAAAAGAATCGGCGGTCGGGGCGGAAGGGAAAAACGCGTGAATTTATAAAAGTGTACAAAGCGACGGCCACGCGAGTTATCGCTCAACTCGTCGCAGCGCTCTCGAGCGCAAAGGCCCAATTTTTCCGCGATCGGTCTGGATAGAAAAAAACAACGCTCGCCGGGTATCATCGAGACCGGCGTTAATTAATAGTCGCGCCGCGTAAACGGCCGTTCCATCGACAACGGCGGCAATAATTGCCGCTGGCGTGACAACGATTTATCACTCTCGCCGCGCGAGTATTTCGCCGCCGCGGCCGTCGTTAATCACTATCACGAAGAAGTATCTCGATACTCTCCCCGCGAGTCGCAACAATGCTATTAATTACGAATTGCTTACGAATATTAGGTCGCGCCGCCGAGATATCTCGCAGTGGACGCAAGAGCGTTAAACTATACACTACCGAGCGAACGAACGCAAACTTCCGTTGCTGCGATTTGGAAAATGTGCACGCCATAATGAACGGGCAGATTTGCTCGTGAGATGCCTTATCAAGGAAAGCGTTCGTGCACGCTTAAGCGCAAACATTTACACATTCGCTGTCCGTTCGTTGTTTGCTCGCTCAATGTATACCCACTTTTACGTGACGCAATGCAGATTTTGGAATTGTTCCCCCTTTAGAAACCCTTTCCTTAAAACATCGGCAACTAACACTAGTCGATTACGCGTGCAAACACATCACGAATTTCTCATAGGCGCGCGCGCGCGAGAGAGAGAGAGAGAAAGAGTAGTCCTCCGCAGACGGATTATATTCGCGTTAAAGAAGACAAGCCATTTTTCCAAGAAATCATTTCAGAAAGCATCCGCCTGGCAATGTGTCAAAAAAGAACGGAACGGCGCGTCGTATATTCAGCAGATACGCCACCGGCGTATAGAAGGCAGGGTGCGGTCGCGCGTGAACGATAAGCGTTATCGCGGCCTGCGAATAATCCATCGGCCCCGAGTAATTCGCTGCGAGCGGGCTAATTAAGCGAGAAAGCGCGCGCGTACCGTTACCGCGGCATATTAAATTGAAGGAAAAACGGCGTGACGCGGGGAATACGCGCTTGTCTTCGCGTCTACCTCCTTCAAATCCGAGAGCAAGTCGGAGCAAAGCGAGCGTGGGAAGTGAGCGCGCCGGTATGGGCGGAAGAGGCGGCGGCGTTGGTCGCGACTTCGTTAAGCCCGGGATGCCTCATTTCCTAATGGACGCGGCACCTCGCCTGTCTTCTCCGCCTCATTTTCTCCGTCTCTGCCCGCCTGCTCGCGCTTTCTGCTCTCTATCCGCCGGTTAAATACCACCGGCGAGCGCGAAAGGGCGAAGCTTTGTTAAAGCGCCGCTTGATAAGCGTCCTCCGCGCCGCGGACGATTCCGGACCGACGATGCCGGTGTCTCTCTCTCTCTCTCCACGGTGATTGCCTTACGTTTCGGTTTCTCTCCCCGGCGATCCCGAATCGACTTTTGCTTTTCGGCGACGGAAAGCGAAACGAAACTTCGACAGAGTTCGCTCGTTCTCCATGTCGGTCGGAAATGAAAAGTTCTTTTCGGGAACCAAGTGGAAGAAAGCCGACGGACCGGGTAACGTCTTGTTCTTCGTTTAATTTCCGTCGGTGTGGCCAATGGTCGACGGGTTCCAACAGCAGCTCGAGAATTGGTCGACGCGGAATTATTCAACGTAAGAAATTGGCGACTCGCGACGAATGAGCGAGGAATAGCAAGTTGCTCGGCCATCTCGCAGGGCGTGAAAATTTCTCATTGCGAAGACAGCGCTTGTCTTATCACAATGCGCGCGATTCTGGAGTATAATATCGCGATAAATCAGCCGGCAATAAGGGCAAAGGACTATCGTTGCGCGAAAATTTCCTCGTTGCGAGCTCGCAATTTGCCAGACGGCACGCGACCACTCGCTCGCCATTACAGTTCATTGAATTGTCGTCGCGGCGGTTACGATCTCGCAAGACCGACTACAATGTTTGATTATCCCGGTGTAATTCACCGTGAAAGCTGCGGTTTGCATTATTAATGCACGCGTACGGACGAAAATTTCACGGAAGCTCGGTCGCAAACATCGCTCCGAGAGCATTGTCACTCGAGCGGACGCACATTGTCCTTTCGATGCAGGCGTGGGCGCGTTTTGATCACCGGCGTGATATTTCGTCGCGTATATAATGTCTCTGTCGCGTTAAATGAACGCTTCGACGGCTCACAAAGCGGGAGGCACTCTTTCAACGGGAATTATAATTAATATCTCTCTCGACCAGGAAATATACAAAATACTCCAAGCGAAATTCTTCTCGGCAGATGCAAACGAAAGTCCGTTTCTTTTTTGCCAGAAACGCGCGACAGCGTTTGTACCTTACGCGTCAAAGTATCCGGCGATATTCAGCGTGCAAACAGCAAACATCGCTCTCGAATATATTTTGCCGAGACCGCGTTAAAACTAGTTCACACAGCCGGGGTGGTGTAACGAAGTAACGTCGCGCGCGCTGCAAAATATGCAGACGCTTTAGTCGCGATATAAGTCTTCGGGACAGTTTGACCTTTCGCGAACACGCCGACCAGCCCGGCATAAAACTGAAACTGTTTTATCAATACGAAAACGGCGGCATCGCCGAGAGAAAGAGAGAAAGAGAGAAGGGGATGAGGGCGAAATAAAAAAAAATGTTAGCTTCTCGACAGGGTTGTACGTAGCCCCTTTCTCCCTCCCTAGCCGTATTTGCGGACGCGAAACGCAATTTGCAAGTCAGCGCTAATTTATTTTCACCGCGAGCAGGGTTTCCGGGGAACTTCACCGGCTGAAAAGCGAGTCCCGACATCGTCGCCCATCACTCCGCACGGAATCGCGGAGTTTCGGAGCGCACACCGAACAGCAGATGCACTCTCCAAGTGACAAACTAAACACCACAAAGCGATACAATCGCTGCGGTTCGTGATTATCGAGGTATACCGCGTTCGCGCGACCCGGAGCTTGCCGGAATCCGCGATCCGATTTCAGTTGACATCGCAGTGCGCGAACACGAAACGAGCAAAACTTCCTCCCCCCTGTCTCTCTCTCTCTCGGCGTGATCGATAAATTAAATGGCGATCGGTCGTGAAACTAAACTACCAACGGGCGTGTACGTCCCGATCTCTAATAATTTTGCGGAATATCCGAAAGCGTAGAGAATCGACTCGACGATATCGCGGAATCGCGGACGCGCTTCCGTGGAATTTCGCGAGGAAGCGCTCGCAAATTTCACGCGCGTTATGAGCGTTTGCCAATCCTCGGCACGGCCGTATCACGTTGGCTCGTAAAATATACAAAAACAAAACGTTGGCGGCTTAGGTGCCCGGCTACCATAAATATTTCCCAAACGGCTGAACGATCCTCGCGTGCACACGCCCCGAGTGGCTTTCGAGAATCATACAGATGCATAAAGTATATCGATATAACCAGGCGCATCGGGCCAGAAGATACAAAGGCGCCGTATATTTTCACGTCCGATGCAGTTAACTTAATCAAAACTTATTGAAACGCTCAAGCAACGTTTTTACCGATGATATTTCGCGAACACGTGATAAGTGAGATTTTGAATTTTACATCGTGCGTCAACGATCACATTCGCACACGTGAATGTCATGTTTAATACTAATCGTTTCTCGACGCTGAGCGATCTCTCTCTCTCTCTCTCTCGTCCCGAGAAATCGACATTATTATTGTTTAAATATCTATCGATCTCGTCTGTAACGAAAACGCGTCCCAGATCGAGCAAGATGTTAAACTTGGCGTGCCTTCGCGCAATCAAACGTTTCCACTTTAATACGAGTCTACGATATGTGCGAAAGTTTGTCGTGACTGCGCGCCAGCTATTATGGCAAAAATTATTTTGCCTCATCGAACACCGACCACGTAGCAAAGAGAGAACTATTTTTCCCGCTCGGATGTGCAAGACCGTCCCCCACGCGACGCGGAATAACTCGCGTGTGAAAATTCGCGGAGATAAAGACAATCGCGCGAATATATATATAAAGAAGAAATTTATATATATATATATATATATATATATATAAAGAAGAAATTTAGACACGGCGCACGTGCTGGGTGAGTAACCGCCGCTTTAATTGAATTATACCGGGATCGCGAAAAAAACGAGGTGGCACAGCGGCGTAATGAATACGCGACACGCAACGCTCTGTGATCAGTAACACACCCTTCTCGAGCTACACACAAACATACACACGTATGCACCGTACACACTCTCGATGTATAACGGAATATGTAATAAAAGAGAGTAATCAGCCGCGGACGCGTGCAATTTTTCCCTTCACGGCTGAGCTGGACGAGCGAGCGACGTCGCACGCGCATCCCAACACGACGACGCTGATAAAACGGGGATGTGGGCGCGACGAGCAGTTTTCGGGCATCGGTGACGCCGGCCGGAGGCAACGACAAGATTAATTAAAGCGCGAATAACGAGAAAAAAATGGCACATACCGGCGGGGGTGGGAGAACGGAACGACCGGCCGACACGCGATGTCCTTTTGATCGGTCTCTGCACTCCCTTTTTGCGCGCCTTCTCGTCGTCTCCGCCGAGGAATCGGGCAAGACGAAGAAGAGAAGAGAGAGAGAGAGAGAGTAAATGAGAGGGGGGGGG